>NW_003303736.1:1775774-1860904 GCF_000142945.1 Phytophthora infestans T30-4 | reverse complement strand
AAGCCGTTTGACGTCTACGCCGACGCTAGCGGTACGCAGCTCGGTGGACTGATAATGCAAGGCGTTAAGATTCTCGCGTGCTATTCTCGTAGCCTGAACAAGCATCAGTTGAACTACACTACCATGGAGCTGGAGTTGCTTTCCGTGGTCGAACTACTGAAAGAATACCGCACGATGCTTCTTGGTTTCCCAGTTGTGGTACATACAGACCACAAGAATTTAATCTTCCCGACTGAAACAAGCCTGCGGGTCAAGAGATGGAAGTTACTACTCTCAGAATACCGGATGACAATGCATTACATTAAGGGCGTGAAAAATGTTGGGGCCGACGCATTCTCAAGGATGCGATTTGCTATAGGCAATGACGCGGCATTGGTCGACGAAATCTACGCTACTAACGAGCGAACGGAATGCGTGATGGACGGACCAGTCATCCGCGAACACCAGGAGGCCGATGATATGGTGCAAAAGATCAAAGCCGCGTGCCTCGCAGGCACGAATAATCCTGATTACCAGCTAATTCGCCTTTTAGGATGCACTCTGGTGGCGTACCAGAAGCGTGTGATCGCTCCAGATAGCCTTCGTGACGATATGATAGCTTGGTATCACCAGAATCTCGGACATCCTGCAGGCGAGCGCCAGTTCAAGACCATGCGCCACACGTTCTACTGGCCTAATATGGAGACTAGCATCGTCAAGTTTGTTAAGAAGTGTACAACCTGCAAGCGTGCCAAGTTGCATGGAGGCAAAGCAAGACTTTGGTCTTTTACCGCCTCGCAGTATGAGACGGTGAACCCATTTGACGTTGTGCATGTTGATTTGATTGGTCCGTACGAGGGTGGTAGCTATGGAATTACGATAGTTGATCAAGCGACCAGATGGCTCGAAGTCGGTGTCCAACAGGACAAGCGGGCGCTCACGACGGCGGAGAGCTTCGACCGCGAGTGGCTGTGCCGCTATCCGCGACCACGTAAAGTGATTCATGACCAAGGATCAGAGTTCACGGGCGAGGAATTTCAGGAGCTGCTACGGAGCTACGGTATCAAGGCCAAGCCCATTACGACAAAGAACCCCCAGGCTAACGCGATATGTGAACGCGTCCACCTGGAAATTCAGAATGTGATCCGATGTCACGAGGGCGTCGACTGGAAAAAAGTTATTTACTACGCAGCATTCGCTGTCAGGGCCAGTTACCACAGCATTCTCAATGCGTCTCCGGGGCAATTAATTTTTGGCCAAGATATGATTTCGCGCCAATTGCATGACGCAAATTGGAGCTACATGTCCAAGCGCAGGTTCGAAGCTATTCTAGCTGATAATGATCGCGAAAACGACAAAAGAATTGAGAATTTCTACCAGCCAGGAGACCAAGTGATGATCCGCGTCCCCAAGCAATTCCGTGTAAAGACCAAGCGCATCGCCGATAGGCCGTTCCCTATCCTGACGGTCCATGACAATGGCACTGTCACTGTCGACAAGGGAGCTTCGCAGCAACAGGTTAGTATACGCCGTATTTTTCCGTGTTGACTATTATTGCTTCATGGGGGGAGCATGACACGCCTGCGTGTGCGTGGACGAATCCTGCGAAGGAATCTCCAAGACTTTATTGACCAGATTGATGGAGATTGAAGGATGGAGACTTAGGATGAAGCAAGTTCTAGTGCACAGGCAACGTAACCTTTTTAATTCATTCTCACATTTACTATCTACTCCGCAAGTCCCTCTCAAGCAAGGCCTTTCGGATCCGAGCACTCCTCTGCAAGCCACGAGTGTGTCACCTGAACGCAACTGGAGATTAAGCTTTGCATCTTTCACTTGTGCTTTGTATTGACTACTATGGGTTTCGTCCAATTTTTTGCGATTCCATACATACTGGTCATTCCATTGGTTTTTACGTACCCCTGGATATTAGATCCTGTGGAACATATTATTCTGTATAATATAGAATACCGGGCTAGAAGGGTTAGCCCAGAACGAATTGTGGTCAAACTAGGTTTAAGAGTACTGACACGAATCGGTCTGGTCAGAGCAAATTCTGAGTACCTAATAAGATTTCGAAGCTGTGCTGGATGAAACCGAAGCAGACTTCATTGTTAAAACTACCTTCTCTACAACCTAACATGTCCGTCTATCACAACCCATCTTTCTGAGAAGTAAGATGGGTTCGTTCTTCGACTTGCTAAAGCTTTGTCGAACGCATTCGATGCGAAAGTGCTCACTTTTTCTCGAGTATCTCCACCAAATCGACGACGACCACTGGAGAGGGCAGCAAAGGTCGCCCACATGCACTGCATGACGCACGAAAGTGCTACTTTGTTCTTGGTCACCATGACTACTTCGTTTTTTACAGTAAGACGCGAAATGGAGTGTGATTTGAAGACTGATCAATTATGATATAGACTGCATTTTGTTCTCACTTCAGAACACCTCTACCAGGCGTTCTGGGGTTACTATTGAGAACGGTAAAAGTCGTTCCGAGGGGTAACTCTATTTTAGCCAATCAGCACACGTGATTTCTCAGAACGAATTTCAGAATTTATACTTGGACCATGGCCTTCCCAATTGGCGTAAAAAGGCTTCAGTTTCCGATAATTAGCTGAAGTTATAAAGGGACCGTCAATAGGTGTGTGCATAGACAGGCATCGGCTGGAATGTACTTATTAAAAGTAGTGGCTATTCTACCATTTTAGGGCTACGCCCAACCAATTTATACTATTAGCGGAAATTTCCGATAATACCCGGGGCACTAATAATAGTACCCTTATTAAATGAGAAAGGTACACATACATAAGGAGGTTACAGATAGTGTTTTTTGTCTCTATCAGACAAGTGTACCTTTTAAGGCTTGATAAGGAAGCTTGTCTAAAAAAACCACATGCTTGATATCGAGCATGTGGGAAATGTGGGAAAAGGTCCATTTGTATTTTTTACGACCTTGTTGCACAGGGTTTGGGTAGATTTCGTCCGATAGAAAGTTCTGTGAATACACTACTTTGAGACATGCCTGGTCCAAACGATTTCGTGTTTGTGGCTGCCATCCACTCATTCTCGAACTCGCCGCTGTCATACGCAAGCCACTAAGCCGAAACGAAAATGGCTCCACCGCGTCGCGTTACGCGCCGCGACGCAGAGGTTGTCATGCGCCGCCTGAGCGGCTACGACGGCGAGGAGAGGGATCGCCTAGTGCGTGAACACCGCGAGTACATCGCAGGAACACGAGACCCGAGATGCAGACTTTGGGGACGACGACGGAGCCACATTGCCAGCACCGCCACCGCCTCCTACAACCGGTTGACGCCCACGCATGACTGTCTCAATCAAGCCAAAGGTTCCACCCAAGAAGCAGAAGAAAGGTGTGCTGGTGAATTTCTACAATTCTTTAGCTAAATTCCCGCGACTACAGGGGAAGGCACCTGCAGCTGCTTTCTATGCGGGGGAGCTGGCAGACTTAGCGGTACGTATTTTGTATTGTAATAGTGTGTGTATTTATCTAACCTTGTTTTGTATCGTTTGTGATAGAGCGTCGCAGCCAAGGTCCGAAAGTATCGGTCCCCTGCCCGTCCAGCATGAAGGCATATCATCGCTGGATGGGTGGGGTGGACGTGCACGACCAGCTGCGGCTGCAACGCTACTCGCTGTAGCTCTTCTTGCGCTTCCGCAAGTACTACAAAAGTATGGCATTTGGCCTATTTGATATCGCTATTGTGAATAGCTTTATTGTATTTCGCGAAGCAAGGAAAATGAGAGGCGAACCCGCCGCTGATCACGCAGGCTTCATTTCCCAGGTCCACGCGCAGCTACTGGGCATGGGCCCAACAGAATTTGCGAACACGGTAGCCGTACCGAAGCATTTATTTCTGGTTGATTCTACACCATTGCCCGGCCAAGTTGAGAATAGTTTCAACCAAAACGATACTGTATTTTTTTCCGGTTTCCCAAAAATGTAGTTAGCAGCCAAAAATCAAGGTCCAAAGCGAGATTGATTTCATGCAAAGCGAACAGACAGAGCCGAGGGTCCCAGCTCGACTAGCACTATCAGTCTACTTTCCGTAAACCATGTCGACCATGTTCTTGGCAGCGTTCACGGAGTCGCGGGCGTGTAGCTCCATGTTCGAGACGATGGCGGGAGTGATGTACTTGATGCTGCCGCGGACAGCCCTTTCCAGAAAGCGCATCGTGCGCTTCTTCACGGTCGGGATGCTGCAGTCGGCGTCGGTCATGTCGCTGCGATCGCAAATTTCCGAGCGATCCAAGGCGAGGTGGTCTTTGATGTGCCACTTCAGGACGGAGAAGCAACCCTCAATTGGGTTGCACATCGGCGAGTGGGGGGATAGACGCAGCAGCTCCAGGTCGGCGTGGGACGTCTCGCGCTCCTCCGTCCGGCGATGAGCGGGGGCGTTGTCCAAGACGACAACGATCGTCTTCCCAGCGTAGTTCTCGCGGAGGTACTGGGACGCTTTGACCGTCGCGTAAATCTCGTCGATGAAGTCCGCGTTCTGCTCCATCCGAATGCTACCTCTTTCGAGGCGATGCAAAACGACACCGACGGTCGAGGTCACAGCGCACTGGACTTGCAAGTTCGCACCCTTGAACGGCGGCAGAACAATCGTAGCTCGGTCACCCTTCTTCGCGCGCCCTCGGCCGCGCTTACAGTACACATTAAAGTTAGTTTCATCGAAGTACACAATGAAGTTACCTTGGCGTTGGTGCTGCTTCAACTTGATCGCAAACTCCTTACGCTCCGTCTTGTTCGTGATGCTGTTGCAGGTTGTCGACTCCACGCGGGTCTGCTTCACCGTGTACAGCATCCCCAGCAAGTGACGGCTGATCGTCGACGTGGAGATTGCCACGCCCAAGTCCAGCGCGAGCATGCGGCACATGGTCTCCATGGTGAACGTGTAGCTCTCGTGCAAGTACTCCTCCAACTGCTCTTTCACCAGCGGCGTAACCTTGGTTGAGCCAAGACGAGCGCCACCACGGGGGAGATTGTTGACACGGCCGGTGTCAACGATGCGGTACGCAACGGCCCGGGAGATGCCGTTGTTCTTGGCTACCGTGAGCCAGTCTGTCCTTCCAGCGCGGCAGGCGTCGAGGACACGAAGATTCTCGGCCGCGGAGTGCTTGGGGAGGGAGGTTTGGGAGCGCATCTTTGCTGGACAAGGCAGGATTAGAAGTGAGCTCCTGGAGCGCGCCCTTGAGCCGAGGCTTCGTGCCAAGATTTCGCGCGCGCGCGAACACGTCGAATTTTGGCTGCACGTCGGCTGGATCGCTTTACATGAAATCAATCTCGCTTTGGACCTTGATTTTTGGCTGCTAACTACATTTTTGGGAAACCGAAAAAATACAGTATCGTTTTGGTTGAAACTATTCTCAACTTAGCCGGGCAATGGTGTAATTTCCTGCTGTTTGGTCTATTGTAGATGTACTCACCGGGGCCTGTGACTCCAAGTCGAGGTGACGCTGCAAGCTCCGAAGGCCACAGCTTGGCCCATTGACGAGGAGTGAATGGAGGTATTCAAAAGCACCGCCAACGACAGTGTAAGGTGTGTATAATTCGCAAGACAGTGAGCAGCAAGCGCCAGGTCACGCGGTTCTTTTGTCCAGGGTGCAGTAAGGGGAACAAGAGGTAAGCCTAGAAATGCATTGATTCTTCATCACTTACTAATAGCTATTGCAGGTTGTACTTGTGTGATAAAGTGCGCCAGGGTCATTACCCGGGCAACACGCGGACATGCTACGCGATCTGGCACGACCTCTGGAGAATTGGTCGCGATCGCCCTAAGCCTCACTGCGGTCGCGGCATTCAAATAAGGCCACCGGGGAAGAAGGCAGGTAACGCTGGTGAGGCTTCGACAGAAGGTGGTGATGCGAGTAAAGGTGAGGCCGTCAGCGATGATGAAGACAGTAGCGATGATGACACCACTCCCGAGTAGGCACATGATGTGCAATCAGCTGCTAATGTTTGTTTTGCATTACTTTTGCACTTCAATACAAGACGTTCGCAGTATTCTTTGCACTCGATTTAGCTGAGGAAAGACTCTCCTTGTAAAAAGGCCAAATCATTTTGCTCTATATATAGCATGCAGCTATATACCACGTCAACAAGCTCGATAGGAAGCGAGTGGTCACATGGATAGTGATGAAGGGTGGCTTTGTACTGAGAGGCGGATATGGTTCATTTTTTTACCACATACAAACTCCTTGTTATCACTAGTCCTTAACATACCTGATATCAAGCATGAGGCTACCGTCTTACCCCGCACAGAGCGCCCAGGCATACTAATAAAAAATAGCGCCCAGTGAGCGCTTTATTCGTTTTGAGTGCCTAGGCGCTATTCTACGAGCAAACTTCTTAACATTGAAGAACGCACAGGTCAGGTGGAGATTATACAGCTACAAATATATATGCATGCACGTCACTTTATTATGTGCTGACGGCTCACCTGATCGAAGCATGGATTGGCAAACTGCTGGTCCATGGATCGATTCTGGTTGTGTCAATTGAAGGCCCACCAGGGAAGAGGTACATCTAATGCCCCGCACACAAAAGGTATGTCAAAGCTTGTTCAGATATTTTTAGAATGAGCAGTTGAGCGTTGATGGTCTCAACTACACTAAAAGAATGGGTGGAGAGTAGATTTATACATGCATTAGAGTCGTTCTAAAATCATTGGCTTAGAGCACATTAATTTAATAAAACCCTTCCCGCGGTGTGTTCTTGTATTCTACTTTACGTTGTAATCGAGGTAACACACTGTTCTGAACCACATCATAATATTTTTTAGTACGCCTGGGCGCTTTGTGCGGGGTAAGACGGTAGGGTGTGTGCATTTACGATTTGCTCTCGTACCGGGGGGCTAAGCTAAAACCTATCGAAGATCACTTCAGCGTCCGACCGACATGACCTTCTGGAAGATATTTTTATAGGTTCCAAAGTTTGGTGGTGCATTACATACCGCCTATGCAATACATGTAGCAGCTGATGCAGTAGTATAAGGATGGATCGATGGCTCTTCTGGATAAAGAAGCGATACGATCACATCGTCTGCTAGGCTGGGCCGTTTTTAGGTGGTTTAAAAAAACAAGCTACCGAATCCAAATGTACTTAATTCAATGATGTTACTCTTGGTCACTGTGAGTGAGGGGAGTATTTGGGTAGAGGGTACAGTCGTGCACCTCCAATTCGGCAGGGCGGACCATATCAACAGTGCCAGGGCATAAGTGCACAACGTAAAGCAAAAAACAAACGCAAATCCAGTGCACTGATATTTGTTTTGTTAATTCAGTACAAAATTTACTTCAATCTTCTGCATAATCTTGGCGTCAGACGCGCGAATCGCCGGCGCGCAACAGCGCTTCCGGTCGCGATAGGCATCCGGCAAGGCGGCAACGTCCGCCGACCGCTTAAGAATACTCTGGACGGTAGTGCGCTTTCCTGCTTGGGGGGGGGTCTTAAAGCACTCCGTTGCCCAACGAGCAAGGTCGGAGTGAGAGCATGCAGGATCTGACTTGTGCTTCTCGCACAAAGACTGCTACTGTGCTAGAGTTAGGGACATGTAGGAGGAAGGGCGATGTCCCATTGTCTTTGGCGGTAAAAATCAAAGTGTGTGTTTGTATGAAGACGTCCGATCCAAAATTTAAAATCAGATCGATGTGGCGTGTCATCCCTCCGCGAGGAGGGGGAAAACCGTTGAGGTTAATTGCTAGGGTGGTGATGGGCAAAGGTAATTACGCATCCGATTTGCGTGATCATAAAATCTGGCAGGGTATCGACTGATACCGGTGCCGAATTGGAGGTGCACGACTGTATTATTCGGGAATTGGTGCTCTCACGGCTCGATTGTTTTGCACTCATCCGAAATTTCGAGTTAGAAATCATTTTACTGGAATCAAAATACCGGTATGTATTTACGTAGGGAAATATATCATTACCGGTTTGAAAAACGAGTTTTCATTTTTGACGGGCGAGCATGAGCGACTTGGACACAGACTTCTCTTTAGGTGACGACTCGGAGGAGCCATTCGACGCCGATGAAGCTGAGGAAGAAGAAGAGGATGGAGAAGACCTCGCCGCTGCCAGCGACGAGTCGGACCTTGAGGATCTGGCGCCCAAGCCGACGAAAGCGCGTGTGTCTGCAACGAAACCCGTCGCCAAAAAGACGCCACCGCCTAAGCCCAAGGCTACAAGCTCCAGCTCAGCCGTGAAAAAGACGGCAACATCCAAAGCTACAGCTTCCAATACGACCAAGTCTAAATCTCCCGCTGCTGCAGCCAAGAAGTCGCCAAAGCCGAAACCCATGAGTGCAGGCGACGCTGAAGCTGCTGTGCTCGACTATATGCGCAAGGTTGGGCTGCAATTATCACTCTGCAATTGTCATTTTTCTAACTTTATGATAACATTTGCAGACGAATCGGCCGTATAGTCTGCTCAATGTGTTCGAGAACATGCACCGAGTTATTGCCAAGCCGTCACTTACGAAGCCTCTGGACAACCTTGTTGTTAAGTAAGAATATAACTATAGAGGGGTAAGAGGGGCTTCTAATATGAATGACTGGTATTCAGGGAGGAGCTGGCGAGCAAGACGTACGGCAAGGCCAAGATCTACTACCTGAACCAGAACAATCTGCCTGTACCGTCGGAAGAAGAGCGTCTGGCTATTGAAGAGCAGATTAAAACCGTCACTGCCGAGTGTACTGCGTCAGAACAGGAGCTGAAGAGCGCAGAGACGACACTTTCAGGCATTTCTTCGCAGATCTCGGACGCAGATTTCGACGCAGCGTTGAACCAACTTGAAGACGAAGCTGCAGCTCTGGAAACGAAGGTGGAGACGCTGGATCAACCAGGTCGAGCACCTGTGTCGCCTGGCAGGAAAAACGCACTTAAGCGAAAATTCACCAAGTATCGGGTACGTCTTTGTTTCTGGCATAAAAAACAATTGACATTTACCGTATGTTGTATGTATGTAGACGGCGTGGGTGCAGCGGAAGCGCATTGCTATGGATGGAGTTAACCAAATCGCCGATGGAATGGAGAAGAAACCTAAGGCTGTGTTGGATCTCGTCGGCGTGGAGACAGATGAGGAGGCAGGCATTAAGACACTGCCAACTATTTAACTCGGAGGGGTATTTCGTTTAAAACAATATTGAAATTGACGTTTGTTATCCTTGGAGACGCGCTCTGCGCTCCGCGATCTCACGCTCACGACGGTCCTTCAGACACTGTTTGTAGCGGTCGAAGTAGGCCTGGCACGCGTTCTTGTTGTCCTCATTATCTGCAACAGACCACACTGGTAAATAAATACACCGCTAATTCAGAGATTTAGCCACATGATCGCTTACTTATGAGGCAGTTAAGCGACTCACGCTGCAGTTTTGCACACTCCTTTGACGTAGAAGAGCAGATCGCCGTACAAGGGTGTCAATATATGAGCTACAATTTTATTGATAGAGCTAGAAACGTACAGCGTTGTCGAACTTGGTGGGCTGCATGTCGACACTTTCCTAGCCTCTCAAATGTTGTCTTTTGAGTATCGGTGTTGTACCGGTATTACAAAGTTGCTGGGAAATGAAGAGTTATGACAGGTTGTGCTCTCAATGCGAAGATGCGAAAGTATGTTGCTGTCCAACCTTTCCACTAGTTGTGGAACGGTTGGACTGCCTTGGGCTACTAGTGGTCCACTAGTAGCCCAAGGCAGTTAGTTAAGTTGCGACCACTCCATCCAACGAAGTCCACTTCTACTGATGTTGGCACACCGGAACGCCTGGTGGCTGGGGAGTTTCGTGGCCACTTTTCGAATGCTGCTTGGCCAGACCAAGTTGGTGCTAGCCAGGGTTTTTTTGTTTCTGTGTCGGATAATAATTGTGATGTCCGCACTACCCAGCGTCGCACGAAACCGCCATATTACTGAGACTAGTGTTGCCAACACCAAAATGCGAAGACGCATGAGCACAAGGACTTCCTTGAGGAAGCTTCTTGTAGTGCACCGAGAAGTGCGATGCGAACCATGGGATGCAGTATGGATGCAGAATGTGCGTCGTAGACTCCTTTCTGCCCCTCAACGGATGTTTTGGCTGTCCGATTTCATTCTTCAATTCTCTTCACAAGACCAAAAGCCACACCTACCTATCTACCTCTCATTCGTCCTACGATGAAGTTCTCTACTATCCTCGCTATCGTCGTTACCACCAAAGCTGCTGCAGCGCAGGACCTCGTCATTACGACTGACGACTGCTCGTCTTGTTCTGTGGGCACCTTCTGCACAACCTCGCTTCCACAGTGCCATGAACCACCCGTAGAAGGCGCCTGCTTCAATGCTACCATCAACGAGTTCCAGCTCGGCTGTACAGAAGGATACGACTGCTTTGACAACATGTGCGAGTGCGTCATTGATGATTATTATCCTACCGCTGCCCCGACGGCAGCTCCTACCTCTGCCCCGACAAGAGCACCAACTACCGCTCCAACTACCGGCCCCACTACCGCCCCAACTGCTGCTCCAACTGCAGCACCGACAGATGCACCAACGAACGCGCCAAGTCCTGAATCTGGCGGCTTCTTCTCCCCATGCCCGACAGGAACGTACTGGGAGATCGGAGCCACCGCGTGTCGTGGACCTCGGTATGCTGGCGAATGCTACAATCCGGCCACTGCTATGTTTCAGAACGGCTGCGCCGCTGGCTTCACGTGCATCAACAACAAGTGCTCAACGATCCCACCAGCAACTTTTTCCCCTTCCGTTTGCTATCTACAGTGCCCCGACTCGGAATTTTGCGAAAATGGCACCAGCGTCTGTCGTGGTCCGACTTTCGCAGGCGAGTGCTTCAACATTGCTACTGGACGATTCCAGAACGGATGTGGAGCAGGATACCGGTGTGCTAGCAACCAGTGCGTCAGGGGTTAAGCAAGCAATCGTAGTCACTTTCACTAACAACAAATGAATTTTCCTTTTCAGCACCTACTGTAGATTCAAAATGTTTACAACACTGTTTTGTGTTTTAAACATTTTCGGTAGTCCCGGGTAGATCTTTCTTGTCGACGATGCGGGCGAATGGGAATGGACCCACGAACTCGTACTGGTTCTGTTTGCGAGTCGACTTCTCTACGTCGCTGTAGTCCAGGCCAGGGTAGAACGCTTTGTTCGCGGCGTACGACTGCGCGTGCCACTCGATCTCGAAGTTGTTGACGTAGAAGTTGCCGAACTTTGACTTGTATTGCTGCTGCACTTCGTATGGGTAGAAGTAGAACCCACAGACGTCCGGGTCGTTCTCACGCACCTCGTCTGGCACGGGGGACAGCACGTACGCGATCTTCTGCGCCAACATCGGAGACAGACACAACTCGGTCGAGTTCTTTGTAGCCATGTTGTACTCGAACAAACACATACGCAACATGCGATCCCCCCACTGCGTCGTGTTGCGCACAAAGTACGTGTAGTCCTCACTCACGACGCAGAAGTTGGGGTCTGTGCAGCGCAAATGCAGCGGCTGTAGACTCGCCCTCGCGTACAGCTCCGTCTCCTCGGACAGACACGACTCCACACCTCCACCGACGGTAGGCGAGTGTTTAATAGGTAGCGGGATGTTCATTCCGGAGTCTCCATGGCGTCTTGCATCGATCACCTCGGCTGTGTTGCCGCACTGGTACCATTTCTCCGGGTCGTAGCTGTTCGGACACATGCTGGCTTCTTCCCACTCTGTGATCTCCTGTAGCCAATACTTGAGACTGTGACTGCCCCGAGCGTGTTTGGGTCCGAGTGCAGGGTGGATGCCATCGAACCACGAGTTTTTCAGTATAAATCCTCCCGTATATCCCTGTTTAGTTCGGTAGAGATCGTTGTAGCCTACCAAAGTCATGACGTGGCCTCCTTCTGGAGTCATGACGTGACTAGTGATAATTCACCGTTCATGTTGTAGTTCTCTCCGTATTCGATAGGAACACAACACGTCGTCATGGATAACTCGGGTGGACACAGAGTACACTCCGTCGACGTCGGGCTACAGCGATCTAACCCAGCAACTTTGCCGATACAAGGGTAATAATGTGTCGTGTAGGGTGTTGCCGTCGTCAACGACATTGCTTGACGGTGTTTCAACATCGCGCGTTTGATCGCCGCTTGGTCCATAAGAGTATCCATTCTCTTGATATTCAGACTCAGTGGGTTGGTAGAGCGCTTCTCAGACGTCAGACCAGTACACACAGTGTCGTCGGATAGATGGAATGAGGATAGATGTTGTCCTTCAAGCCGTTCATCAAATACATCAACAACGTGGCGTCTCCTCCCTCCGTCGAGTTCTTCCAGATGCCGTTGCCTGGGATCAAACACGCCACTTGTTGCGGAGAGCCCGGAGGACCCGCACACAACCGCAAGACTTCAGCGCCGTACGCTTGCTCGGAGATCGCCATGTACTCGTCCTCCTGCAGCCAGCCACGAGCAATTCCTTGCTGTCGGTAGCTATTCTCCAAGACTCCGACAGTGGCGAAGTCCCAACACGTGCCACGCTCATCTTGTGTCTTCAAAGGCGTGACGTAGTCGACAGCAAACTTGGTCGGGTACTTCTTGGCCTTCTTGAATTTCTTCTTCGCGCTGTCCCACGTCGCGTCTTCCAACATTCCCACAGAGGACAGGACATCCCTACAACAAACACCGTAGTGGTAAGTACACGTATCAACAGCACACAGCTCTACATACTGTTAAAACCTCACAGTTGTTGCTGCATCCTGGCAATCATTTCTTGCTGAGACACCAACGAGTTGTGCAGCATGGCCACACAACTCAAACCAGCGAGTCCCAGCACTACCGCGACCGCCATCGCCGTCCACGAATGACGTCGACGACGGCCACTCACTGGACGACCAATACACACATCTTCCTCACGCGCAAAGTCGACGGTCTCCGTTCCGTAGCTCGTAAGCATTTTTCCGCTCGTCCGATTTTTGAAAAATGATTAGCGATCACGGCGACGGGGCACTCGCTGGTTTATTAAAATTTTCATTATACCTTAGGACAAGTCGAAGCCTGCGTTGGCTCTAATGGCGTACAGCAGCTTGTTGCGCATGGCTTCTCTATTGGAGTACGCTGGCAGCTTCAGTAGGTTCATGCACGTGGCACTGGACGGCAACCGGTCGTCGTCTTCCACACGCACCTGATGGATACAAATCTGTGGCTGGAGCTTCGAAAAGCCCAGCAACGGTTGCCGAGAGCAGCTCGTGATGAACTTGAGCAATGCAGCGCGGTCTTCTGGAGTGAAATCCTGCCGTACGATGTCCCAGAACCATTGGACAACGCGTTGAGACGGATGATAACCACCTCCGTACACTGTGTGCCGCTCCCAGTCGTCGATGTTGATGTTGGTAGCTGAGCCGCCGATGAGCATCTGCAGCTCGGCCGGAGCAAACATCTGGATCCAAGTCCCTGGGATCAAGTCGCGGAAGCCCTTGAGGAACGCCGCGCTCTCAGTGGACGACAAGACGTTCAGCTTGTAGTTGGCCATCAAGTGGATATACCGAATCCGGTTGTCGGTCGTCACGGGCACGTTGGAGCCGTCCGGGACGAGATTGCGCGTCACCACTTGGCCAAACTCCATCTCACTCACACTGAACGTCAGTGCGAGGTCCTCCACGTTGCCGTCGTAGTGTTTAAGTCGCATCAGAGACTTGTACAGCTCCGGATCTAGCGAGTGCAGGTCGTCGATGTAGTTGAACTTGCCCAGAAGTTTGTTCAGGAAGAACGCAGCAAACTGAGGCTCTACCAGGATGTTCTCGTACACCGCCTTCGCCAGCACACGACCGAGGAAGCGATACCGATCAAGAACCTCCTTACGTGTGTCGACAATGTACCTCGCGCCTGGATTCGGGTACAGCAAGTGCTCCTCTGTCTCCAGAAAGAAGCCGTACTCCGGCGAAAATGCGCTCTTGGTCAGACTGTCCATAAACTCCTTGAACACGCCGCCGCCGTCGATCCCCGCCTCTTCTAGTCCTTGTTCGTTAACAAACGTGACCTTAACACGCGACTTAAGCGCCGCGGGAGACATCGTGTCACACACTTCCTGGAAGAAATCGAAGCTGTCGTCCACGATCTCGTCGCGCTTCACGCGCACCTGGAACGCTCGCGAGAACTCGTCGCGGATATGACCCAGTTGTTCCTTCCCGTCTTCCAGCAGCTTTTGGAAGAGCTGCACACGATCGTTGAACGACAAAACCTGCGGGATCGTGATGAGGATCAGAGCTGCACGTGCGTAGGGGGACGACGCCTTGCCATTCATGAGCATGTAGACAGCGTGAGCATCGTGATTGCCGTCTTCCTTCATCAACTCGAGGTCCACAATCTCCTTGACAACAGGCATCGACGGCCACAGCCACGCGTCATCAGGCATGAAGCGGCGTCGACAGTCACGGTCGTACAGCTGGTTGAACAGCTTGATGGACGACACAACCGCCGAGAACAACACCAGCTCCTGTTCATCCATGCCGTCGACTGCCAGCGTGCTGCTACTGGTTACGGTCCAGCACGTGTCGTAGATAAACTGCTTGAGAAACGTCACGACAGCTGTCACTTCGGTTAAGCGCAAAGGCCACTGGCCATCGTAGAAGGCCTCGTCGTCCAGACCCAGCAGCATGTGGCTGTAGACGACATTGAACACTATCAGCACTTGCATTTGCGACGTCGTAAATACTAGCGAGTCATTGGTCAGAGAGCCTGATAACTGCGGAGCGGCGACGCTCTCCAGTCTCGGTCTAATCCACTGCCACATGTTGTAGACCACGCTGGTGTTGGACGTGCCAGCGAGCTGCTCGACAGTCATCGAACTTAACAGCGCAAACAACGCTGGAGGCGGGTTGGCAAACCGCGCAGCAACACTCAGCACGTACGGCCTTCCAGTAGAGAGCAGCACTGTCGTCAGGAGATGGCAGAACCTGGACACAGCGTTCTCCTCGCTGTGCAAAGGCACGTCGGCGTGCAGCAGTGCGTCCAGACATCGCACACTAAAGTTGGAATGACAGATCTTTTGCCACTGAGCATGTACGCTGGCCTCAGCGTCGCTGAGCGCTTGAGCGCCACGTCGTGCTTCTTCGTCAGATACAGCAAAGCCGGTAATCAGATATGTTGGCGGCACGATAGGAACGTCGGCCTCTTCATCCATGTCGTAATCTTCTTCAGGAGCCATGGGATCTTGGCGGCTGTGCTTCACATCGAACGCCCATTGCACCAGTGACGGTGTCACCAAGTTTGACAATACAAACGGGACAACTTCGACAAGAGCTGCGTTGAATGCGCACACGGACGTCAGTTCTACGACATTTCCGACGACAATTGCACGCTGCTGCCATGACAGTTCAGTCATGGCGGAGTTATCACAGAGTTGATGTACCACGGACGCCCAGAAGAGCCCCAGCTGTTTGCTACTTGGAGCAACGGTAGACGTGACGTAAGTCGTTATTGGAGAGCTCGCAGCAGACGCACAGAGTAAGATCTTGGTCGCAAACTGTCGTGATACCTTCGACGCTCGCTCTTGTTGGCTTTGAGCCAGTGTTTGAGCCGCGATGTTGCCGATCACTTGAACTAGCCTGTTATTCTCCACACGCAAGACACTTTCCTTCGTCTGCTGTGTAATACACGCGCTCATTGCGTCAAAGACCCCGTATCTAGTGGTCACGCCTAAATGATACGAGACACTGGACAACGCCGTCTGCGCTTCAGGCGTCGGATACTTCGAGACACTCGTCAACGTGTCCAATAGCAGCAAGTATGGGTTCACTGCCACTGCTGCGTTCGCCACCGAGGTCTTTAACTGCTCCTGTACAAGCGTCTGCAGAGCGAGCTCGCTTATCCTCGTGACTTGATACACCCAGCGCGCATCCTTGTCCACTGCGAGGAAACTGGACCCGCTCTCCCCCTTTAAACAGCTCACAAGCAGCATAAACACCAAGTAGTCCTGCACTTTACGTATCCTGTTGGCTGCTATGTTACTCTTCACAGTGAAGAGGAACTGCCTTAGGAAGAGCTGAAGCTGCGGAGTAGGCAGCGCCTTGTTCTGGATATCGACACTCAGCACCGTCTGCGTAAGCTGCTGCTCCAGGTGGATGAAGACCTCGGATCTTGCGTGTTCCGCGGCTCGTAGACGACGGTACTGCGCCTGGATGCGGGTACTGGCGGCCGTGCGCTTCTTCAGGGCTTGACGTTCTTCTCGAGCCAGACGGTTCTGCAGCATGAGCTCTTGCTTGGAGCCGGCCAATACGTCGTCGCGACCTCCTCTAGAATTTGATATCGACGCCAGACGTGCGCTGTAGCCCGTTGTGGGCTTCTTGCGGCCGCTGAGGCTCACTTTGCGAGACGACTTGAAGCTTCCGTCGAACATGGTGTTTTAATCGATGAATATGGAAAGATGAAGGGTACTTTTTAGATGAGAGGAGAGGCAACAGTGAGAGGAGGATGAAGATATGTCTGAGTGGGAAGAAGAGAAATTGGTTCTGACGTAGCGCGGCGATGACGGCGTGTCTGCGGGTGCGGGCGATCCTTTGCAGAATGTTGCTACGTAATCGTATTTAATACAAATGTCGATTTCTACCAATCATAACGCTAAGGAATAACGCGTTTGAATCGAACATTGATTGGCTAAAAGTAATCTGTTTCAGGTGTTCGATGTGCAAGCCGTTGCAAATTGCAACCGTCGATCATGGATACTTACGATTTTTCCTGAACTCGCATCATGGCTGACGGATACGGAGCAGTGCAAATGTCGGACGAGCGCGATCCCTTCGTGTCGTTAACTCCCGTTCAAATGACGGTGTCTCGCAGCCGGTCGTGGGGGCCGCTGGTGCTCGGTGCAGCACTGGGAGTCGCGGGACTGAGCTACGCTGCAATGATACACAGTTCGTTGGCGACTCAGCAGGAAGTTATCACCAAGATGCATCAGCAAATGTACGTATAGCATCCTGTTAAGTGTGTTGAAGGTAGCTGACATGGCCAAACGTTGATCTCTGACAGGGAGACGATGCAGTCCGCGGTGATGACGCAAGCGGAATTCCACAAGGACGGCAAGTTTCCAACCAAGTTTGCAGTGGATTACGTTACGCCACTGAAGACGCAGGACGAGCGTGGCACGTGCTCGGACTTTGCAACTGTAGCTGTGCTGGAGAATAGCTACCGTCAACAGGGAATTGCTCAAGGATGGCTACAGGAAGACGAGCTCTTGGCATTATCGGAGCAGGCGTACGGCGCAGAGGTTCTTCGTCTGTGCGCTGGTCCTCCTGGCTCGCCGCAACAAGTGGCGTGTCTGATTCCTGGCAATGAGATCTGGAAGAACTCCACCGAGGGAGGCGATGTCTCGGAGTTGATGTACCTGATGAATGGGCTCAAGGACAGTATCTTCCCGGACTCCATCTGCCCGTACATCCCCGACCCAGGGAACGACACGGTGTGTCCTGGTATGACGCCTGAGGCACGTAAAACAAACCCGTTAAGTCTCACGATCAACAAGATGGATACATACTTCGATCAAGTATCTGTCAAGCGCGCTCTTGTAAAAGATAAGCGAGCAATGGCGATTTCCACGGCCATGCCGTACATCACGCACTACTATCCCTGCATCGGCGAGCTTGCAGGACAAGATCGTTGTAACCCGACGTCGACGGAGTGTACTCTTTGTCCACCCGAGTTATCCATGACGACGTGTTGTGTTCCTATCGAATACGGAGAGAACTACAACATGAACGGTGAATTCATCACTAGTCACGTCATGACACCAGAAGGAGGCCACGCTATGACTTTGGTAGGCTACAACGATCTCTACCGTACTAAACAGGGATATACGGGAGGATTTATACTGAAAAACTCGTGGTTTGATGGCATCCACCCTGCACTCGGACCCAAACACGCTCGAGGTAGTCACAGTCTCAAGTATTGGCTACAGGAGATCACAGAGTGGGAAGAAGCCAGCATGTGTCCGAACAGCTACGACCCGGAGAACTGGTACCAGTGCGGCAACACAGCCGAGGTGATCGATGCAAGACGCCATGGAGACCCCGGGATGAACATCCCGTTACCGATCAAACGCTCGCCTACCGTTGGTGGAGGTGTGGAGTCGTGTCTGTCCGAGGAGACGGAGCTGTACGCGAGGGTGAGTCTACAGCCGCTGCATTTGCGCTGCACAGACCCCAACTTCTGCGTCGTGAGTGAGGACTACACGTACTTTGTGCGCAACACGACGCAGTGGGGGGATCGCATGTTGCGTATGTGTTTGTTCGAGTACAACATGGCTACAAAGAACTCGACCGAGTTGTGTCTGTCTCCGATGTTGGCGCAGAAGATCGCGTACGTGTTGTCCCCCGTGCCAGACGAGGTGCGTGAGAACGACCCGGACGTCTGTGGGTTCTACTTCTACCCATACGAAGTGCAGCAGCAATACAAGTCAAAGTTCGGCAACTTCTACGTCAACAACTTCGAGATCGAGTGGCACGCGCAGTCGTACGCCGCGAACAAGGCGTTCTACCCTGGCCTGGACTACAGCGACGTGGAGAAGTCGACTCGCAAACAGAACCAGTACGAGTTCGTGGGCCCATTCCCATTCGCCCGCATCGTCGACAAGAAAGATCTCCCTACTGTGAATGAGGTGTAATACTTACTCTGTACATGTACTACGTAGTAGTAAGTTGGCAACATGAGAAATATCGAAATATGTGTAGTCATTTAAAATGGCTACATGTACAGTTGGCGCTTTAAACTACATAGTATATTATGTACAGACTTGACAGCAGAGAGCAGAGAGCAAGCTAGTGGTCGTCTTGAAGGTGAAAGATGGCCGAGAGAAAAGTGGCAAAGACAGCAGCCACAAGTGAGTTGTGGCGCATTCCTTCGTTTGTTGTGGTTGCAGCTGTCGAAGAGCCGCTGGTGCTGGTACTGCCACTTTTACTACTATCATTGTCTTGCTGCATGTCGTTACTGGCAACACCGACAGTATTGCTGTTGCTACGGCTTGCACTGTCGTCTGCGAGGCTTTCCCCTTCGTCTTCTAGGCTGACGTCTACACATTTGTTGAATGAGCAATGGTAGCCATCTTCGCAGCCATCTTCATAAAATCCAGTGGCGAGGTTGAAACACTCGTCTTCGTAGCTAGGACCACGACATTTGTTGCTGTCATTCTCGCAGAGTTTGCCGGCGGAGCAAATGATGTGGCAGGTGCGGCCGTCGACTGGCTCCGTAGATACTCGACATAGGTCGTCGATGCATTCGTATCCTTCGCCACATCCGTCTTGAAACAGAGCGACGCTGGCGTTGTAGCACTCGGTAGCGCTCGTGGCAGCTCGACATTCGCCGAGAGAGCTGTCGCAGTACTCCCTGGTGCCGTCGCAGCCTTCAGTCAAGCAGACAGAAACGTTGGAGCCTGACGTAGCTGTTGCCAACTTGGTAGCGAATGCAGTTAGCACGAGCGCGAACATCTTCATCGAGAGGACCTTGTGGCGGTTAAAGCGAAATCAGGAATACACTGGGGCCTTGTCCACTCCAAGCGACTTCTCGGTGAGCCCGTTCAGGATACGCACCTGAGCGAAAAATTGAGTTCCGCCGATGCAAATTGCATTGCAATCCATGGGCTACAGGTGAACAAAAGGGTTACACTTTCTTTAATACATGTACTGGTGTGCCTTTCCAAAGTTTAGGCCAATCTGGCTGGTGGTGGGTAGGGCTAAGGGTGGGATTTAAGGACGCTAAGCCAGGCCACTAAATAAAATGATATTTGACCAATAACACTGCTTGATTTTGATGATCCAATAATACTTGATTGTGGAGGTCGCTCTAAAGGGTACCTTTTAGCAAATTAAGGGCTGGATGGTCAGTATTTGCCGGCCATTTACCGGTACCCTTACTTAAGGCATCCACAACAGATTGATTTTAAATCAAGTATGGGCTACTCATCAGACATACGCTGACGAGGCAAGAGTATGTGAACAGGCTATTGCCTTTCAAGACAGGGCCAGATCAAATCTTGTTTGTCGATGAAACTTCAGAGGATGGAAGGTATTGTACAATATCAATTTTGTGACTGCTACATCTTACCTTGTTAATTTGTTGTATGGTATGGCAATGACCCTGAGAATACACGCGTGGTCAGGTCAAATATGTCTTTGATTGGCTTCCTAGACCTTTTTTTCACGAAGTTTAATAACGCAAGCTATTTTCGATTGAGCTGCTAAAATTTAGGCAGATTTAATGAAATAGCTACTTTAGCGAGATAAGAAGGGCTAATTCTTTCAACCCCGGAATATATTCTGTGCTGTACATAATAAGGTCAAACTTGATTTGGGTGTGAGGTGGATACATGTAGCTGTGGATCAGTAGAGGGGATTATACTGATCTACACTAAGTCACTTGAAGTTTGTATTGCCGACAAACCGCTTCTTTAAACTCAATAGGGAGTGCTCGTACTTCACTGTTTTTATAATTTGATTTGTCATGCCATCGTACAGGATCTCCTTGGTCCGACGAGTCTCCTTCTTCCACATGGCGTGCTCTTCAGACTCCTTACTCTACCACTCTCCGTTTTACGACCTTGACGGCGATCATATGCGACCTCGAGAGCATGCTCCAACTGCTCATAATTCGGCTGTTCATTGTTGTCTTGCGGTGTATGACTAGTAAGAAATGTTTCTACCACGGTATCATACTCAGAAGGTAGTGATCCAATAAGTAGCGCCGGTTTTCATAGCCATCCAATGGTTTTCCGAGTAAGGCAATAAGCTCCATTAGCTGGCGTACCCCCCCCCCCTAAGTGATCAGCCATATTGGCTTTTTGGATCAAGCCGTAGGTGGCGTAGATTAGTCATTACCGCAACAGATTTCATTGGACCCCAAAACCAGTTACCTACCTAATAATTGATGTGTTGCTGTGAATGCAGCCTAAGTCCAATATTCGATATTCACAACACCTTGTGTGTCCGATTTTTTTTGTTACATCTCACTACTGATTAATTACATTGATCCTTGATGCAGCAGCAAGTGCTCGAGAAAGCTCGATCTTTTGCAGATTAAGAGCGTACACACTTGTTGTTGCTACACTTGAAGCCGGCTGAGCACCCCTTCTGGTACGCGCCGGTGGCTGGGTTGAAGCACTCGCCATTCTTTGGCCCACAGCACTTGTGGGGATACTCACCGTTGGGGCAATACTGTCCCGACGGACTGTCCCGTACCCGGGAACGGAGGGGTCATTCCAGGAGCTCTGCCTCCCGTCGGGATGACCCGAGACCCTGGAATCACTCCTCGCCCCGCCGTCCCGTCAGGGTGGTTCCCGTTGAGCTCAACCTCGCACGTACCCTTGATCGAGCCCGTTAGGGTGGTCCTATAAGGGGACCCCTGAACGCCGGAGTCTTGGCGTCGGGGGACCAAAAGCACCTCGCGACATCAAGCCCTTTCCCAGAGGCTCTCCAAAAGCACCTCGCGACATCAAGCCCTTTCCCAGAGGCTCTCCGTTTTCTCACGAAGGCCGACAACAAACGAAGTGAATCCTTCCTTTTTTTTAATATGTAGTGTAGTGTATGTAAGGTCGAGAAGGTGTTAGGCCTCTCTTCCGGTTAGCTCTCAGTCTTATATTGCCCTCCTTCTACTCAAGAGGAGGCCAAGCCAATCAGCAAACTTTTATTTTTAACTCTCTAGTGTTCCTATTTACCGTTCCTGCAGCCACTGAACAAGACCGTACTCCCTGAACAGCCGCGGACTACCCGACCCTTGAAGGAAGAGGAGGTATACGACATCTGGTGGAGAAGCAGGGTAATCTGCTAGCTGGAGAAGGTCTTGCTTCAAGTGAAGTCTCGCGGAGAACGTCAGAAGAAAGGACAAGATGTCGGCTACTAACAACAGAGAAGATGAGAGCGCCACTGTCCGGGAAGAAGAAGGCCCGACCGAGAGTCTGCCTTCGAGAATGCGACCCAGTCTGTCGACTACGCAAGGCCTCCAAAACGTGCAGAATATCATAGACCAAGCGGCTAACCGACTTGGGGGGAGCAACTCTAGTACTGGTGTCGAGCCACCCGCGGGCGCTTTGGGCTCCGGGGTCTCTGCGACCTTCACTTCGGAAGAGTTGGACTCAATGCTGACCCTGAACGGCGGAGGCGGCCGAGGTACGGTGCAAGGCTGGCTTAACTCCCTCAACTGGTTGAGATCCATGGCCCCTCCTGAAATTGCCGCCGCTATGGAGAGAACTGGTGGAAACGGTCTTGTGGGGACTCCCCCTCCTACGACTCGAGTAAGGACTGCAATCCCGTCGTACCAAGGTTTCACAATCCGAACCCCAAATACGTCATATGGGCAGGACTTCAACCCGTTCTTCTCCCTACCAACTGTCCCTGAAAACGGTGGACGTGCTTCCCCGGCAAGTATTCCTCCGATGACCTCTAACGCTCCTCCTTAGGGTCTCCAGCCCTCCGGTAACTTGCGAGGAGGCGGGGAGAACGCTCCAGCGGTAACCGTCCCCGTTCCTCAGAGGGTTCCTTTTCCAGGTCTCGTCGCCTACCGTTCAAATTCCTACCCAAGGCCTGGGGTCTCGAACTTCGATTACCAGTGGAGTCGCGTACGGAGTCGACCCTACGAGAACAACCCGAGCTTCATGAGGAAACGGAGGAACTACGGCTTCTGCCGGAACCCACCAGGGTCCTGCGTATGGGGAATATGGAGGTAACTCCTACTACTCCTCGCCTACGTATGGTAATACGCCTTCGACTACTAGTGACCAGTATGGTATGCCCACTAACATCCGAAACGCAATTCGCATGCTCCAACCCTTTTACTCGGAAGGAGCGTCGGTGGAGAAAGCTAGATCCTTCTGGGAGGCCTTCGAGAACGCCACGATAGGGCTGGACGAACCCCTGCGTCTCAGCGCTTTCAGGGAGTGCTTGAAAGGCAAGGTCGGCGAAGATTGGTGGATGTACTCGCGCATCAACAGCTTTGAGGCTCTGAGAACTCGGTTCCACAACCAGTTCATCAGTCAGACCCCTTTGCAACTGATTGAGAATCTGAAGAACACTAAACGACCCCGGGGAATGTCCGCCGAAGTGTGGGGCGACATGATTTCAAGTCTCTGCGATGATGCTCAGTGCTACGACACTCAGATGCGTTACCAGTACTTCTTGTCTGGACTTCGGAACCGAGATTGGAGGAACGCCCTCACCACGACAATGATTGACTCCATCCCTGCGGCTGTGGATATGCTGCTCCTTAAGAATATGCACCGTCCGGTTGAAGACGACTCCGAGTTCGACAATGTGCCGTCCCCTAAAGCTTCCCAAGCGAACGCTGTCCTCGAACGCATGATGAACATGATGCAGCAGACGCAGAATCTACTCGCTCAGCAGCAACAGCAACAACTTCAACAGCAACAGCAGTTGATGGAGCGTCCTCTGACGACCGCCTATGCTTCCCCAGCGATGAATGTAGCTGCTGCCTACTCTCCTCCTGATCCGAACCCCTCTCTGCACTATCACCCTACCGGAACGCTTCCTATATCAGGGGCGTTCGTGTGGGTCCGGACTTGCGAATCCAAGATGGTCTTCTCGTGTGCGGTCGGTGTCACACTCTGGGGTGTAGTCGTATTCACTGTCGCCGCGGCAAAGCCACCTGTCCTCACTGTAAGGAAGTGGGCCACATCGGTCCTGAATGTGAGCGTGACCCTCCTAGCGGATTCCGGAACACCCAGCCGAGGAACGGACGCAAGTGCTTCCTGTGTGATGAATCGGGTCACATGTTGGCGGAGTGCCCTCTAAAGACGTCACTGAAGAGACTTGGCGGCCCTCCGACAGGGGCAACGGTGGGACCTGTCCTAGGGCAAGCGCCCAGCCAGCAATGATGGGGGCGAGAGGGAGGGGAAGGGAGTGTAGCTCCTTCTTCTTGTCTATGGATCGACACAAATGGGAACACTTTGAACTCCGCGGAGGAGTCGACCAAGAGG
Organism: Phytophthora infestans T30-4; assembly: GCF_000142945.1. NCBI lineage: Eukaryota > Oomycota > Peronosporomycetes > Peronosporales > Peronosporaceae > Phytophthora > Phytophthora infestans. Next base: position 1,836,973 of record NW_003303736.1, on the reverse strand, counting down.
TATGAAGTGTGTCCTGTTGGAGGTGGGATGAGTTCCGCCTTACCGGAAAGAAATGAAACGAACGTAAGCAATGAACATATGACGAGAACTGAAGAAATATTGCCGTTTGAGCATGAAGGACGTACGGCGCCCGTGTGGAACGGGGTATCGGTAGTCTCAAACCCCAACGACTGTTGGAAGACGGAGAGAGAAGCGTTTGTAAAAGAGGTAGGCTCGGGACCCGTATGGGACGGTCCCGCAATAGCTGCGCACGTCGACGAACGCTCCAATACGAACCTAAGAGTGGTTACGAGAGATGACCAAGAGAGCGAGATCGAAACAACGAACGAAAAACTAAGCAAGGAAGGAGAGACGGAAAAGCCGCAACTTCAGGCGTCCTCGACGGAACGAGACTACCCGTCGACGTCAACGAACCACAAGAGTGTGGTTTCGAGCGTGCTCGATCAAGACGAGGAAAAAGAGGAGTCCAATAACGGCCCTATACAGGAGGAGTTACCCCCAGACGTGACGGAGGTACTCGAAAGCCCAACCCGAGAAGAATATGGAGCTACCGAAGCTAGTGTTCCAGTACCAAAGGCGGACCCACGCGGGCAGGAGAAAGACGTGACCCCTCCTGAGAGAGACGACGCCTCCGAAAAGGACTCTGAGGACGTCGCCAGTACTAAGTCCCCAAAGAATGAACCGAAGAAGGAGCCTTCCTTCGCGAGGGTGTTCACCAAAGAGGAACTAGATACGTTGGAAGAAGATAAGCCATCCGAGCTGGCTGAAGAGAAAGAAGAATATGACAAAGAGCTCGAAGACCGACTGTTTCCTCTCGATGAAGTCGAACTGAAGCGCCGGTTAGTTGAGAATGCGAAACAATCGAAGGAATTGTCTCTTGCCGAGTTGAGTGACTTACTAGGCATTCCCGAAGAACAGCTAGCGAGGACCCGAGATTCTTCCCCCGGTCGACTATCTACTCCTGAGTACTGGTTGGAATGGTTCCAAAAGACACTAGCCTCGTCCGGAGAAGCGAAGCGAGCCAACCGTAATTTCCAAGAGGAAAAGCCAGTACGGATCAACTCTGTGACGTCGGACGACTCCGATTACCGCGACGAAGGGGGAGGGCCGCGACGAAGAGGTTCTCGTGGCAGGACGCGCCGAAGACGGTAGTGCACTTCCCGGAGCTGAGAGTTCCTCCTCTACCAGGAGAAGAGTGTCCCGCGGACCCCTCTGTAGTGGAAGACAATATCGCGCTAACCCTGGGGAGTTCCCCCAAAAGGCCCTCCGAACTCGGTGAACCCGAGTACGAGTTGCTGGACTCTCGCGGTATCGTGCCGGACCCTTGACGAGCCATAGTGCGACGAGCCGTATACTTCCTCGTAAAGGCTGAAGCTTCAAGTAGAGGTGACTGGTGTGAAGGGTGTATTGGCGAAGGATCGCTAGATGAAGAAAAGAAAGATGACTCCCCGCCCCCCACTAGGCTCCAAGATCTCCTAAGCCGGATCGAGGACTAGATCAATAGCCTCGCTGTTCCCACTGACTCACGATCGGAAGAGTTACTGACTAAAAGAATTGCGGACCTTTACGAGGAAGAGGCTGACGAACTCCGCTTGAAGATCCTCGAGAGGAGTTCACCCTGCCGACTCTGTCGTTGGAAAGATCCTGCTCCTAGAGGCTCTCCAGCGCCGAAGATAGTCAGTTTCGACTGCTCCTCTCTATTCGGTAACCGTACCGAGGCCCTCGGACCGAACTGTTCTCCCCGAGATAAGGAAAACGAGTTGTACGGCTATGTGAACGTAGTCACTGACGCTCCTGACCCTCGCCCCAAGCCAGGCTTGGTAGAAGTACCGAGCGCCACTGATAACTGGTCCGCTGACGAGTAAGATGGAATCGTTCCCCTCGGCAAGCGAGTGATCGGATCGGTAGGGGGCGTGGAAGCTCTATCGTGGGTCTTTATCGAGAACCTCCCGGCCGAACTTCTCATCGACTCCGAGGCCGTAGCGTGCCTAGTGCATAGGCGGGTATTGAAGCGTCTCGGCTTAACTAACTCGCCTCTAATGCCCTACGTTGGCAGTCTGAACGGTGTGTCCGGGTCTGCGCTTGATATAGAAGGAGTAATCTACTTGCCGGTGACATTGGGCTCCGTCGAGAAGAGAATACCGTTTGCCGTTGTGCCTAAACTACATGTCGACGCAATCCTGGGCACCAACGCTCTCAAGGACTTTCGCGCCGTGGTGGACTTGGACGAGAATATAGTCACGCTAAAGGACACGAGAGAGGTGTTCCCTCTGGGGTCTCCTCGGGTGGAAGAGTCTTACCTGTCCCGCATCTCATCTACCATTCGACTCTGCCCTGGTGGACAAGCTCTAGTAGTTGCGGAGGTGCAAGGTCAACTGAGCGACGGGACCACCGTCCTCATAGAAGGGCTTTCTGCGCTGGATGACTCCATTAAAGTTGCTAGGACCCTGTGCACTGTGTATAACGACCTAGTGATCGTGGAAGTATGCAACCCCTCTATCGAGAACACCGTCGTCAAGAGAAGCACCCGATTGGCGAGTGTTACGGTAATTCCAGCGTCGGCGCTTCAGCTAGGAACCGCTGCGAGTGTACAGCACGGAACCGCCCTGCCCGGCGAGGCCCAGACTAGGGACCAAAGAGCTCAAGACCTGTGGATCCACTCGGTCATTAGCGCCTCTAATTCGACGACCGAAGTCGCTCAAGAATCCATACCAGGGGTGGACAAAGTACTCAAGGAGGAACTCTACGTCGACCTGGACGAGTCTAAATTGGGGAGCGAACAGAAGAGAATATTCACGGAGTTCCTCAAACCGTTCAAGGACATGTTCGTCGAAACCTCGATGCGCCCCGGACGGACGAGCCTGCTCGAGTTTTCTATTGATACTGGAGAGCACTCGCCTATAAAGCAACCCCCTTACCGAGTGTCCAAGGCGGAAGGAGACGTGATGGAATCCGAGATACAAGAATAGTTAAGGCAAGAACTCATACGACCCTCTTCTAGCCCTTAGGCGAGCCCGGTGCTTATGATCCGCAAACCTGACGGCGGGATACGGTTCTGCATCGACTATCGAAGACTGAACGCTGTGACTATCAAGGACTGCTACCCGATGCCGCTCATCGATGACATTCTAGATGTACTTGGCAACGCTAAGCTGTTCTCCACGATGGACATCGCATCCGGCTACTGGAATGTTCCGATGGCTGCTGATAGCGTGGAGAAGACTGCCTTCACCTGCAAATATGGTCTTTTCGAGTGGCTCGTAATGCCGTTCGGACTGTGTAATGCCGTACCGGCCTTCGAACGACTGATGGAGACTGTTGATGTTGACCTTAAGTGGCGGACTTGTCTAGTGTACCTCGACGACTGCGTGGTCTTCAGTGAAGACTTTCCTACCCACCTAGTACGACTAAAACAAGTCTTGGAACGGTTCCGGTCGGCGGGATTCAAGCTCAAGACGAAAAAGTGCAAGTGGGCACGCGACCAGGTAGCGTTTTTGGGTCACATCGTCACTCCGTCTGACATATTGCCCAACCCCGAAAAGGTCAAGTCGGTGATGAACGTGCTCAGACCGCACGACTTGTACACTGTGAGGGCGTTCCTGGGTTTGACTAGTTACTTCAGGCGGTACATCCCGGGATACGCAGCCATATCGGCCCCAATCGAACGGCTTAAGATGAAAGGGGCCCGATTCTTCTGGAGCGACGACTGCGAGGCCGCTTTCCTGCAACTAAAGCGTAAGCTGGTGGAACCTCTTATCCTGGTGTATCCCGACTTTTCGAAGCGCTCCCTTCTATATGTGGACTCGTCTAAGCTCGCTGTAGGGGCGTGCTTGATGCAAACCGTGGAGGGGCGCGAGAGAGTCGTGGCCTATGCGAGCAAGCTACTAGTTGGCTCCGAGAAGAACTGGGTCCATAAGGAGGACGGTACGTCGGAGATCGAGTGCTGGGGTATCGGTTGGGCAACGCGCAAGTTCCGCTGCTACCTGGACCGTTGCGAGTTCGACCTATACACGGACCACAAAGCTTTGACGTGGGTATTCAACGAAACTAATCGTACGAGCAACGCTAAGCTGGCTAGGTGGGCCATGGAGTTGTCTCAATTACGTTTCAAGGTGTTCCACAAGCATGGTACTTCGATGGGTCATGTGGATGGTCTGTCCAGGCTGTATACCCAAACCATCAATGCTATCTCGATGGCGGAGCTACTCAACGATGCTGACGAGCCCCCTCCTTGTACTGTCGAAGTCGGGGAGACTACGACTCTCGACTCGACTCTGCTCCCTTCAGGGACCTTGCCCGAGGACGCTGGCGAAGCTAGACCCGAGCCGTTCCCCGACGAAGAAGAGGTTACCGACCAACTCCTAGTGTCCCCCGTTGATGTGTTCGGGTTACAACAAACTCGCTTCGTGGAAGAACAGAAGAGGACACCCTGGATCCAAGCTATGATAGCGTTCCTTAGCGATGGAGCTCTAGCTCTGGACCCTCAAATGCGCACCAAAATCCTGCTGATGGCGCCTAACTACTCGGTAAAGAACGGAGTACTCATGCGTCGCGTACACCTGAAGGCTCGCGCTGGACCGGCGTCTACTCTTGAAGTTCCTGTGATTCCCCTGCCTTTCATATCGACGGTACTACATCACTGTCATAAGGATGTACTTGCCGCTCATGTCGGAGTTACTAAGACGCTCGACAAAGTGCGCAAGCACGCTTACTGGCACGGGTGGAAGAAGGATGTGGCCGAATATGTTCGGGAATGCACCCGTGTGCGGCAGTGGTAAAGGCTATCGCCCTTGGAGAAATGGCCGAATGCAGAGGATGCCCGTACAAGAACTATCGGGACCTTTCTCGCTATTAGTGGTGGACGCCATAGGTCCCTTAGTGGCTACTCCTCGAGGCAACAAGTTCATACTCGTCTTCGCTGACTATTTCACTCGATGGGTCGAAGCGTTCCCAGTGGCCCGCTTGGACACTGTAACGTTCGTGGAAGTTATGGTGAACGAAGTGATCTCGCGGCACGGAGTCCCCGAGAAACTACTGAGCGACCAAGGATCCAACTTCATCTCGAACCTGGCACGATCCTTCTACGATACACTCGGGATCAAGAAGTTGTTTGGAGCTGCTTACCATCCTCAGACTCAGGGGCTAGTCGAACGCTTCAACGGCACGCTGATCGGGATGCTTAAGATGTATGTCAACGAAGCTCAGAACGACTGGGACTTATATCTTCCCCGAGTACTGTTCGCATATCGTTCGTCGTATCACGAGGCCCTTAAGGACTCACCATTCTTCAGCCTGTATGGCCGGGACCCGGTGTTACCTCTGGACCTCGCGTTTCTCAACACGAACAACAGATGGAAGAGTAACGAAGTCGCTAGCTACAGACGAAAGCTATTCTTATCTCTACGGGATACGAGACGATTAGTAGAGCGCCAACTCTTGAAGGCCCAGGGCAACGACTGAGCAACCAAGTACCGATTAAGTTCAAGGAGGGAGACCCGGTGTGGGTCTACCAGTACTTCCGAGCTCGTCGCGGGGAAAAGACCACGAAGAAGTTCGCTTTCGCGTGGCATGGTCCGTACCGTGTGGTCGGGATTGTGGGAGAGAACTCCTATCGAGTAGCCATCCCTTCTCACCCCAATCGGGTCGTGACCATTAACGTCAATAGGTTGAAACGTTTCCAAGGGCGATGGAGCCGACCGTTCCCTTCTGAAGTACCCGAGGGAGTCCAGTCGAGTCCGGGTGTAGACGACGACGGACCTCTATCAGAAGAGGACCTCCCCTCTACTAGCTTCGTAGAGAGACTCCTGATTGGAGGGGAAGAGACGGCCCTGACCGGAGTTCCTTGCTCTGTGATCGACATAATCGCCCGACGCAAAAAGAACCGTGAAGAGCAGTTCCTGGTGTTGTTAGCTACCTACGAGACTCTTTGGAGACCACGAAACACACTATTGCCCACCTACGCTGCTCTGATCAAGGCGTTCGAAGAAACCCGTCGTCGGGAGGGAGACCTACCAGAACTACGTCGCAGCGCGCGGTTGGAAGACGCTAACGCCACCGTTGACGAAGAAGAGCTACTCTTCTAGGGAGGGGGAATCGTGGCGGGTCGATCCAATGAGCCAGAGTAAACTCACGACCCCGCCTCCCTCGAAAGTGTCCTGAAGAACACTTCTTACGACTTTGTATATTTTTGGATTCTACTTCACAAGTGGCTGATCTCCTACATACCAAAAAGAAAAACAATCTTACCGCGATCTCAAGAAAAAAAAACGAAAACAACAAGTGGGGACGAATCGTGGTGAAAAACAAAAAGAAACTTAAAAAGGAAGACGATGCCAGTACTCTTACTCTCATCCAGTGAGGAAAGGTTCTGGAATGGTACGAATCAATAACTTCTCGACGACCTCTCGTTAGGCTGTTTTGTCGGACTTTTTAGCCGGCGAACAAGGAGCTGAATGATCACCCGGCGAACTCGACTTCCGAGGTGCTGACGGGGACCGCGCGGCTGAGCGTCCCTTAGGGGGCACTGCCTTCTTCAAGGAAGACACCGAACGCGACCGCTTACGCGTACCGTCCCGCGACGCTGGAGCTGACGGAGGAGTCGGCGTTTTGCCGTCGGTCGGTTTGTCGGAGGTGACTTTACTCCCCTTCGAGTGCGAAGGTGATCTTGCTTTGTCCCGCCGGGACTCCCTACTCGTCTTGATGGTTGAGGACTTCGTCGGAGACTTCGACCGAGACGCAGGACGCTCCTCAGAACGTGACCGACGGGACTTCTTGCGCCCTGGGGACTTCGATCGTGACCGTAAAGGAGAAACAGAACGTTCTGGCGAAGCAGCGCGCGCTTTGAGTTTGCCTTTAGCGCGTGAAGATGAAGAGGACCGCTTGCGCGACGAACTTAATCGAGGCTTCTTCAGGGAGGTAGAACTGCGAGACGGGGAACGGGAACGCTTCGCGCGCTCTTTCGCCCTCCGAGACTTGTGAGAGAGCTGTAGACGCTTATTGGGAGGCTCGTCGTCCTCCGAACTCTCGTCGGAACTAGAATCAACTACCACGAAGCGTTCCAACCTCCCCTGTCTGAAGAAGTTGCTAACGACGGAGTCTATAGTACTAACGTGAGAGATGTACGCAGAGGAACCGTTCGCCGAGGACGACGAACGACAAGTCGGGGAGGATGTCCCGTACCCGGGAACGGAGGGGTCATTCCAGGAGCTCTGCCTCCCGTCGGGATGACCCGAGACCCTGGAATCACTCCTCGCCCCGCCGTCCCGTCAGGGTGGTTCCCGTTGAACTCAACCTCGCACGTACCCTTGACCGAGCCCGTTAGGGTGGTCCTATAAGGGGACCCCTGAACGCCGGAGTCTTGGCGTCGGGGGACCAAAAGCACCTCGCGACATCAAGCCCTTTCCCAGAGGCTCTCCAAAAGCACCTCGCGACATCAAGCCCTTTCCCAGAGGCTCTCCGTTGTCCCACGAAGGCCGACAACAAACGAAGTGGATCCTTCCTTTTTTTTAATATGTAGTGTAGTGTATGTAAGGTCGAGAAGGTGTTAGGCCTCTCTTCCGGTTAGCTCTCAGTCTTATATTGCCCTCCTTCTACTCAAGAGGAATCCAAGCCAATCAACAAACTTTTTTTTTCAACTCTCTAGTGTTCCTATCTACCGTTCCTGCAGCCACTGAACAAGACCGTACTCCCTGAACAGCCGCGGACTACCCGACCCTTGAAGGAGAGGAGGTATACGAAAGGACACGCAGTGTAGCAGACACCCTTGTCAACGTGCACTCGGAGGTGCACTTCGCTCATAGAAGCCGTGGGGTTGGCCAGACACACAACAGCGCAGGTCAAGGCGATGAGAGCTGTGGAGAACTTCATTTCTTCTAGGATGCACTGAGCTTGACGGGGAGGATCCGGAAGTGAGAGAGTTGAAGCGGCGTACCTCGAAGTATCTTCCATAGAAATTGTATCCTACAACAATATTTCGAATTCTGGCCCGAAAATAAAATCGACCAGTTGAATTCTAGATATTATGCAACTTCACTCGAAATTTTGGTGTGGACTTATGGTCCTACCTGTAGTTGGCTTAGTTGTTAGCGTCACTCTTCTTCTGGATGCGGTGGTACGCCACACCGGTGCCGGAGATGTTGTCTCCCAAGCCGGCAGTATGGTCGGGTTTCTTGCAGGCCAACATGGGCACAAGGTGGCACTGGAAATCGGCCTCTTGCCACGTGACAATAGGCGAGAACGGGTCCAGCTCCACCTTGAGATCCTGGCGCTTACTCAGCAGTTGCTGGCGAGCCAGTAGGATCTCGATACGCTCCGGATCCACCTCCATCTCCGCACTAGTACGCATAGGCTTGGGCTTGTCGCTGTCGTCAGAAGCAGCTGGAGTTGGTGGCTTGCCACATGCCACCTTAGAGCTCATAAGCGCGCTCTGTACTAGCGCCGTCTTGGGGTCTTCCCACATACTTCCTGTCTTTTGACACACAATGTGGAACTGCAATGTATGGAAGTGGATACGAGAGAGTTGCGCCAACGCTAGTGACGCGTCCTTGTCTTCGCTGTTCGTCTGGAAATTCTTTTTGGCTTTTGACGCAAACTGTATGACGTCGTGAAGTTGAGCGCTAATTTCCGCCACGGTAGGACGCGAAGTTGTAGCTGTACCTTCTTCGCCCGTAACGAGGTAGTGGTGTAGAATAAAGAGCTCCTGCTCATTTAGACCAATGGAATCCACCCAGGGCAGCACGAGTCGAACCGTGTCATCGAAGAGACTAAAGTCCGACACAGCCGCAAACTCATAATGAGTCGGCGTCCGGGCCACAAAGAGGTTCTGAAGCACCTCCGACAAGGCTTTAAGACGCGTCAGACGAGCATTTTCATCCGTCTGCACCTCCATCAATTGCAGCCCACCGAAGACCACCAGGTCTGGCTGGAAAGCGTCCAGAGATTTCTCGAATTCCTCGAGAACGGACAATTGCGCGTTGTGTATGTCATGATTCAAGTAATATCGGTTTGCACGGGGGGAGATATGTCCTCGGAACTCGTCCCCGCTCGAGTATTCCAGCACCAGATGCACATCCTCGTGCTCATGTTCCTCCAAGTGGCCCACAAGTTGAATACGCTGGTCTACGAAGTAGGGCTTCATGTCTTTGCCCATAGCTGCACCCAGCAACACCACGCAACCCTCTGCTGACGCTCTTTCGGCCATTGTAGCAGCATTGCCGCCCACTTTCCTCTTCACTTGTGGCAGAGCATCGGCAAGCGCTACTACCTCTCTAAACTGCTCTGGGGAGAGCATACTTTGCTCAGCAGCTGCGCCAGAGGAGAAGTAATAGGCAAAACTCTCTTGGAGCTCTTTGAGTGAGCCGATACGCTCGTGGTGGCGCTTGGTTAAGTCCTTGGAGATCTTTCCGTGGGTTTTCTTCTTGTGGTGGTGCTGGCGGTCCACCTCCTGTACGCTCTGCATAAGCTCAACAGCAGGGACAGCTACGTCCAAATCAGCGCTGCAGCAGAAGGCCAGGCGTGGAGGATCGCGTGTTTCTTTGTCAGCGCCGTTGGCTGCAGCGTCTCCGCTTTTGGACGCGTGGAAGACCAGCGACGTTAACATCTGCTGCTGCTCCGTGACGCTCAGCGAGACTTCTCGTGTCGGGAACAGTGCGGCAAAGTAGTTGGCATACAGCACTGCGGCTGCGCAGATCGCAAGGGACACGCCCAGCGCCACAAGCTGCGAAGCGCTGTACATGGGTCTAAATGAGCGATTTGGCGTAATAGATCGGGCTGAGTTTTACCCAATCGATAATTGTGATGAAATTTTAGCCAATCAATAGATGATTATGCAGCTTGTGTACATCATTTCGGTGATCGCCGATGAACATGGATACACCAGAACACCATGAACGAGGTAAAGGACGCCGTTGTTAGAGAGGGCAAAGCAGAGAAGTGCGCCACACAAGTTCGTAGCACGACTATGATCAACGACCTGCCTCCTTGGCTCCGACACATGCAGTCACTCGCAGTCGCCAGGTGTTCTTGTACTCATCGCTGGCCAATTTCACCGGTCAGTGCGATGTTAATAGCGCTACCAATTCTAAGTCGCACCCACAAGTCCGTCAAGCTCAATCGGTGTCGTATTGTTTTCTCCATTTTGGTCTAATCGCTAGCTGTACGCGAGCTGGATCCGACCTTGGACGTCATGCGCGTGAACCAGGGCTCGATGTTGGTCTCACGCATCATGTCACTGTACGTGTCGAGTCCCTTCATGGCACGCAGAACGCCAAAGACCGACAAATCAGCCATGTTGGGCTCGTCACCACCGAGGAACGGACGTTTGTCGCCAATAGCGTCCACCCAGCTGTTCAACGCCGAGTAGAGCTCTTGGCGTTCGTCATCGATGTTGTACTTCTTCTTGGACCGCTTTGCAATGAGATACATGATCACAGCACCCGCGTACTTGGACATACGGCGCTCCATGGGCGTAAATTTCCCTTCTGTCAAGCAATAATCAAAAGCTTGGAGAGCCTCCGGTACAGTGCGGTAGATGTTGGGCGGAGTTAAGAGGATGAGCTTCTTGTCGACCCATTGACGCCACTCTTCCTCCTCCTCTAGAGCTTTTTCGCTCTGAGAGCCTTTGGGCGCCTCTACGAGCTCCCGTAGTCGTGAAATGATAGCAGAGGAGTCTACAACCACTTCATCATCGATACGGACTACCGGTACCTTGCGGTAATCCGTGAAAGCCTTGGTTTCCTTCTTGGTGAGCGGGTTCACCCCCACCACCTCGTACGGGATCTTGAGGTAGTCCAGCACAGCCTTCACCTTGCAGCAATACGGACACGGTTCGTATTGGTACAGAACAACGTTGGGTAGCGCATTGCCACCGTCTTTTGGCACGGCGTTAGTCTCTACGACAGAAGCAGAGCAGAAAGCGCACGCGGCGCTGGTGCTGACAGCAGCAGCGGCTAAGAGACCAGCTCTCGGGAGAAGCGGAGAAGCGAAAACGGAAGCTACAGACCGCGAGCGACTTGAGCTGAAGCGCGTGCTGTTACTGAAGTATTTAGCAGCTGAAGCGCACGCTGGAGAAGAACGCAAGCCGCGCGCGGCGCGCACCACCCCACGTTGCAGCATCTTTTTGCTGACAATGATGTGAGGTGGAGCTGAAGAACGAAAAGGATTGGCTGAAATGGAGTAGCTGCTGGCGGTTGGATAAAAATGACGTAGCCATATTGAGCGACTGGCCATGGCTGCAAGATGCAACACGCACTACGCAATTTGCAGTGTCCGCTCCACCGTCCGCTCTACGAGCTTCACCCACCTTTAACTATGGCCTCGTCGCCCGAGAAGAAGCAGAAGACGGCGTCCATCTCGACCGCCAGCTCGCTACTGCGCTTCTACCGTACGCCGGCCTTCACGGCCCACGCCAACCGCACGCTGCTGGCCAATCTGCGCGCTCAGGTGGGCGCTGAGGCTGGCCTGCAGGTGGATGAGCTCGTGACCGAGTACTGCTTCTACGTGGAGACCAAGGCCGATACTGGCCCGCTGTTGGCCGCCGATCAGGAGACGCTCCACTGGCTGCTGAGCGAGACTTTCGAGCCGCAGCAGACGCGACCGGACCAGCCGTTCCTGGCCACCTCGGAGCAGAGCAAAGAATGGCTCGTGGAGGTCGGGCCACGCATGAACTTCTCCACGGCCTGGTCTAGCAACGCTGTGGTCATTTGCCAGGCTTGTGGCATCTCGGCCATCAAGCGCATTGAGCGGGCCACGCGATACTTGGTGCGCTACACGGCCACCAAGCCGGAGGCCGTTGAGACGCTTAAGCAGGCACTTCTTCGTCACGAATGTGACCGCATGACGCAGCAGGTGTACGAGGAGCCTCTGACCAGCTTCTGGCACGGTAAGACGGTACAGCCCGTCCGTAAGATTCCCATCATGGAGCGGGGCATTGACGCGTTAAAGGAGATCAACGAGGAGATCGGTCTGGGCTTCGATGACTGGGACCTGCAGTACTACCTAAACCTATTCAAGGAGAAGCTGCAACGCAACCCGACGGACGTCGAGTGCTTTGACATGGGCCAAAGTAACTCGGAGCACTCGCGTCATTGGTTCTTCGGCGGTAAGATCGTCGTGGACAGCAAGGAGATGCCGCAGACGCTTTTCCAGATGGTGAAGAACACGCTCACGGAGAACGCCAAGAAGAACAGCGTCATCGCCTTCCACGACAACTCTTCGGTCATCAAGGGCGCCAACATTGTGACCCTCGGTCCCGTAAACCCCGGTGAGCCCTCGGCCGTGCAGGAACGCACCCTGGACAGCCACTTGTTGCTGACGGCCGAGACCCACAACTTCCCATCCGGCGTGGCCCCGTTCCCTGGTGCTGAGACGGGCACGGGCGGCCGTATCCGTGACGTGCAGGCGACTGGCCGTGGTGCTAACGTCGTGGCCGGCATCAGCGCGTACTCCGTCGGTAACCTTAACCTTGAAGGCTACAAGCTGCCATGGGAAGACGAGAAGCTGGAGTACCCGTCCCAACCTGGCCCACCCACGTGATATCCTAGTCCAGGCTTCCAACGGTGCGTCCGACTACGGTAACAAGTTCGGTGAACCCGTTGTCACGGGTTTTGCCCGTTCGTTCGGTATGGTGCTGCCTAACGGTGAGCGTCGCGAGTACATTAAGCCCATTATGTTCTCGGCCGGCCTCGGCCAACTCGATGGCCGTCACTGCACGAAGGGTGAACCGGAGATTCAGATGTGGGTGGTCAAGATCGGTGGCCCGTGCTACCGTATCGGTATGGGCGGAGGTGCGGCCTCCAGCCGTATCCAGGATACCAAGACGGCCGACCTGGACTTCAACGCTGTCCAGCGTGGCGACGCCGAGATGGAGTGCAAACTGAACAAGGTGATCCGTGCGTGTTGCGACCTGGGTGAGAAGAACCCCATCGTGTCCATCCACGACCAGGGTGCCGGTGGCAACGGTAACGTGCTGAAGGAGATCGTCGAGGTGTCCAACTCGAAGCCTGGCGACGCTAACCGTGGCGGCGCGCGCTACGAGGTGCGCGACATTCTGGTGGGTGACGACACGCTGTCTGTTCTGGAGATCTGGGGCGCGGAGTACCAAGAGAACGATGCGTTGCTGCTGCGTCCGGAGCACGTGGAGCTATTCGACAAGATCTGTAAGCGTGAGAACTGCCCGTACGCGCTGCTGGGCCAGGTGACTGGCGACGGCCACGTGGTACTGCACGACTCGCAGGACGACTCGACCCCATTCGACCTGGACTTGGACCTGGTGCTGGGTAAGATGCCTCAGAAGATATTCACGGACACGAAGGCCACGGAGCCCGTCTCGGAGCTGTCGCTCCCGGCGGACATTACTCTGCGCGACGCGCTGGACCGTGTGCTGCGTCTCCTGTCGGTCGGCTCGAAGCGGTTCCTGACCAGTAAGGTGGATCGCTCGGTCAGCGGCCTGATTGCGCAGCAGCAGACTGTCGGCCCGCTTCAGATGACGCTGGCCGACTGCGCCGTTGTGGCCCAGTCGCACCTTCCCAACAAGGATGGCAAGTTCACTGGTGTTGTCAGTGCGTGTGGCGAACAGCCTGTGAAGGGCCTGGTGAACCCTGGCGCTATGGCCCGTTTGAGTGTGGGCGAGTCGCTGACTAACATGGTGTGGGCTGCGCTTGGTGGCCGTGGCCTGGACGACTGCAAGTGTTCGGCCAACTGGATGTGGGCGGCCAAGCTGCCCAATGAGGCTGCGCGCATGTACGAGTGCTGTGAGGCCATGACCACGTTCATGAAGCAGGTTGGTGTGGCCGTCGACGGCGGCAAGGACTCGCTGTCCATGGCCGCCAAGGTCAACAAGAAGGACGTCAAGACGCCCGGCACGCTGGTTATTACCATGTACGCGCCGACGGAGGACGTGGAACTAAAGGTGACACCGGACCTCAAGACACACGCCGGCGACAGCTTCGTGTACTACGTGGACGTGGGCAAGGGCGCCAATCGTCTGGGCGGCTCGGCACTGGCTCAGGTGTACGGCCAGGTTGGCAATGTGTCGCCGGACGTCGAGGACCCCGAACTGTTCAAGAACGCGTTCAACGCCGTCCAGACCGGCATCAAGAACGGCCACCTGCTTGCCGGCCACGACCGTAGCGACGGTGGCCTCATTGTTACGTTGCTGGAGATGGCTTTCGCTGGCAATTGCGGCCTCGACGTGAACATTCCGTTCGCCGGCGGCAAGACCACGACCAAGGACGTTATCCAGTTGCTGTTCGCCGAGGAACTGGGCTTTGTCTTCCAAGTGGCCGCTGGCCAGCACGCCACCGAAGTGGAGGCGATCTTCAGCAAGCTGAACGTGCCGCTTGTCAAGCTAGGTAAGGTGACGACGGACGGCACCATTAAGGTGAGCGTGAATGGCAAGAGTGTATTGGAGGACCAGATGGCGGACCTACGTGACGTGTGGGAGGCGACCAGCTTCGAGCTTGAGAAGCGCCAGTGCAACCCCGAGTGCGTGGCCCAGGAACAGCGTTCGCTGCGTACGCGTACAGCTCCGTCCTGGAAGCTGTCGTACGAACCCAAGGCCACGCCCGAGCGTCAGTTGAGCACCCGTGCCCAGCACCGCGTGGCCGTCCTTCGTGAGGAAGGTAGCAACGGTGAGCGTGAGATGCTGGCCGCATTCCATCACGCCGGCTTCGAGGTGTGGGACGTCACCATGTCGGACCTGGTCAACAAGCGCGTCGTGCTGGACGAAGGCTTCCGCGGCGTGGCGTTCGTAGGCGGATTCACATTCGCTGATGTACTGGGCTCGGCCAAGGGCTGGTCGGGCGTCGTCAAGTTCCACGGCGACGTGTTGAAGCAGTTCGCGGCGTTCAAGGCTCGCGACGACACGTTCAGTTTCGGTGCGTGCAATGGCTGCCAGTTCATGACTCTGCTTGGCTGGCTCGACCGCCCAGAGGCCAAGGCTCTGGAGGAAGAGACGAAGACGTCGTCCCAGCCGCGTTTCGTACACAACGAGTCGGGCCGTCACGAGTCTCGCTTCGTGTCGGTGCAGATCCAGGAATCGAACGCGGTGATGCTGCGTGGCATGGCCGGCTCGTCCCTGGGTGTCTGGGTCTCGCACGGCGAGGGCCGCGCGCACTTTACGCACCCGAAGATCCAGAAGACGTACGTGGCCAGTGGCGCCGCCGCTATCCGCTACGTGGATGACTCCAACGTGCCGACGGAGGAGTACCCGTTCAACCCGAACGGCTCGCCGCAGGGTATTGCCGGTCTCGTGTCGAGCGATGGCCGCCACATGTGCCTCATGCCGCACCCGGAACGCTGTTTTCTCAAGTACCAGTGGCCGTACATGCCGGCTGAGTTCAAAGCGCACCCGGTCAGTCCGTGGATGCAGATCTTCCAGAACGCCAAGTCGTTCTGTGAGGGCCAGTAAGCGTCTGCGTTTAGTTAACATCACTTCAACAATGGCAACAGACTTGCATTAGAGGAGCATTATCGCCTGAAAACTCCATGATGCATCGGTATCTGTACAAACACACAATGTGTTTACACTTAAATTGAGGAGCAATTAAACCACGTCTGGTAAAATACGCCTATAGGAATTTGCGAACAGGATTGTACACATTTTGTTTTATACCGGTACTTCGAAGTAATAAAATAGGTTTTAAATTACTTCTCCAGGTACAGAAATCTGCCTGAATAAGGAACGCCTGATATAAATTAAGAAAGAGATTGCATAAGCTGACAATTCCCTAGCTAGAAACAGACTATGATATCGGATTATGTGCATATATTGAATTAAGTTAGGATAAATGAAGATTCGACTTTTGAATGAGACCAGAGTGTGCTGAATCGTGGAAGCGCTCACTTTAGACCATGCAGCCTCGCACCAGAGCAGTGCAGTTAGCTGGTCGACGCTGTACTGGTTGCCGAGACCTTCGCCTAGGCGATCCAATACGAACATCATTTTTTGCGATAAGATGTAGTGCTTAATGCTATTGATGATTCCCTGATCCAGCGTCTGGATCTTGGCGGTGGTGTTCGGGAGTAGCTTCTCAACACGGACATTACTTAGTGGACGCAGTCGGCTAGTGAGCTTGAATGTAAATGTAGGAATGAAGTTCGGCAGGTAGGGCTTGAAGCGAAGGAGGATCACCTACTGCGCGATATTTTTTAAATTGAAATCAAAGTCAGTGCCTGGATTGTTTTGTCAGTACCTTGCCCATCACTATCCCATCTCCCTAAATCTTCCCTGACTATAAAAATTGCGAGGTTATTAATTGAAACCCCGTTCCTTATTCAGGCAGATTTCTGTACAACATTCAAAGTTAAATACTCATTGGTGTTGTTACACTTTATTTTTTTAAATACCTTCATGAATTTATGGATCCTCACGAATATAAATACCCAGGTAAGAGATTTTACGGAATTGAAACACCAACTGGAGTCAGAGAATTGGTTTCTACGTGAGTGGCTTGGTATTAATAATACGCAATGATAGCCTGCACGCTATCATGTACTTACCCCTCAAGGCAGATGCCGTAATTGCCACCGAGTATTAATCCCGACGTTGTTGAGCACCTTTAGTTCTACCAGCTTGTCGATAATTCAGTTCACTGGCGTTTACATAATAACAGCTCCGTTGACAACGAGTGGAAGTGTCATTAGTTCGCTGTGATGCCTACTGAGTACCAGGTAGTAGCTAGTCCGTACGAGGCTTCTTCCTGAGGTTCTGTGGGAGATCCTCCACCACGTTGCTTCTCTTATTGGTTTTTAGCTGACCGAGCGCCTTCAGCTTGTCCACGAGCCCAGGGTTCTCTTTCATTTTCAAGAGGATATCTCTTCACATGTCGTCGAAGGCTTGGATCTTGACTTGTTCCTTGGCGCAGGTAAAATCAAAGCAGCTCACAGCAAAAGTGGTTACCACCACCACAAGGAAAACACTGAAGCGCATCGGAAACGTTTTGCAGGCACCGGAAGTATTAAGGGAAATCATCAATTTAGGGCCACCCTGAAAAAAAGTCACATAACTCGGCAACTATTTGCACAGGGACACAAAGCGAGACAGTGTCCGAAAGCTTGTAATCTGATTTTTTATCGTATTTTTTGCGGCCAATGACCAATAGCATTGATCGTTCAGGACACGGCAGCAGAAATTTCTGTCGCATCAGTTCAGGGCCGCATTTAAGCTTAACTTCAGTATTAAAATGCTCAGCTGGTGAAAATTTCAAGCCCATTCAAGCATAGGGTTTGATCACCCTTTCTTTTTATTTTTATGCGTCTTGATAAAATTATGGAGGATACATAATTGTGCAAGAATAATCAAACGTCTGTCATTACCAAAACAAAATCAGAAACGTCAAGTGCTGACAGCTCAGTCGTTTAGACGCTAGCTTATTGAGGGCCCATTATGGGAGCAGGGGTGTCGCGGGTTCGAGTCTACTCGTTGCCGTTAATTCTTCGCACTGAAAAGGTAAGTTATCAATTCTTAAACATTGTGTAAAGATAGCAACTAACCTTTTTGCTGATTAGCTACACTACGACGGAATTGACAATATGTTGGGTTGCGCTCGTCTCTTGAGGGACTCCATCGCCTTTGCCTTCGGTGGCGACTGCAGATTTTCTGCGCGACTTAGTACGTGTTCTGCTGCTGGTGGCCCAAACCATATTTGCAGGCTTTATTGCGTTGGGTTTGTCAATCGAATAACAGCTTTCATCGTCCTCGTCAACAACCTCCTTTATCAGATTGCAGAGTTTCACTTTTAGTGTCGCATTAACTGCAAGTTGCAGTCTGCAACGTCCAGAGGCTGCAATAGGTGGGTGGCGCTGGGCGGAAGCATGTCCTCTCAAGTATCTTGGTTAGCGCCGCGACCTCGGGAACCGCCGCACCGCTGAGTATTTTTGCCACAATGGCAGTCTTGGTGTCAGTAGAGTAAGTGTGGCGAGTCTTAGACATGGCTTGGGTCGGACAAATAAAAAGGGAAGCGTTTGTTTTCTTCTTGCAAATGTTTGAACGGAGTGGATGGCGCTCAACAACCTCATTTGGTTGGAGGAGCTGAATAAAAATATGGCGCCAAGAGTTCACCCCTTTTGCAAATTAAAATTTTATAGGTATTCGTACTTACCTTATTATAACCAATAGTTTCCAAGCTCAATGGAGTACTGTATATGATTGGCAGTAACTTATGCGGCCCTAAACTGGTTCGCGGCCCTAAATTGATGATTTCCCTTAGAGGATACTCGGTCAATTTCGAAATGAAAGGCGGAAACCAGGACAAGGTTCTAAAACCACCACAAAAAACTAAAAAACTCCATGCGAGCTGACAAACACAAGACCACGTGTTTTTATCACATAAAAACATTCGGGCCCACCACAAAATCACAGGCGACACAAAAATCTGTAAATAATCATCCCATAGTGTGTTTCAGCACAAAACGATTCTTTTCATCCAGTCATATGCCTCTATTTAAATGATTTTACCCAATCATATCACGCCATCCGTACCCAAAAGTACAAGATAACTGGTCTAGCTCGCCCTAGAGCTTGCAGTTTTGAACGCTCTTTACTTTCAAACAAGCTTCCAACTGCCTAGGCCACCCACCAGCTCAGTCGTGCACCGATGCCCAGCTCTCACACCTGGAACCTACTCTGCAGCGGCGTTTCGTCCGAAGACGCTGCCCTCCTTCTCCAAGGAATGAAGACTTGGAAGACGGTCAAAAGTCAGCTGATGCCGTGCACGGCTTGTACCAGCGGTGATGCGCACACAATGCGCCACAAGCTTCTACGCTGCGCTTGCAAGCACTGTACGGATGCCGTTCCCTACCTGGCCTGCACCTGGCGGATGAAGGTCTTGGTCTGCCAAGATACAGACACCGTCGACATGCACGAGCTAGGCGACCATCATTCGCGTGCGCGAACGCCATCCAGGTCATGCATTACGCCGAGGTGTCGCGAGTTCATCAAGGAACTCGCCCGTGAAAACCTAATGTCGGTACGCATCCGGCACGCTTTGGGACGCAAATTTGATCTCCCTCCTGCAGAATTACCCAGTCTGCGAGAGGTGCAAAACATCGTACACCACTTTCGGCGCACGCAGCTTGGTGGAAACGACAAGCGCAAGGCGATCGTGGAGTCGGTGAGGGTCTCAGCATTTAGTGGACGTGAAGGTGACCACGACCCTTTCACGTTCACTAGTGCATACGACACGAGTAGCCTTCCTGAGGTTGGGAACGGCTCAGATGCTCGGCCGTTTCTAGTAGGAATGACGACGAAGGCGCTACCTCGTAACGCTGCAAGAAACAGCGGAGCCTGTGTCTTGCACCTGGACGCAACGTTCAAGCTGAACAGCGTCGGGTATCCAGTCCTCGTCTGCGGCATTACCGACGCCTCCAGGGCGTTTCACCTAGTAGCGCTTTTTATCACGTCACAGCTCCAGTACAAGCATTTCGTGGCCGCGCTCGTTGCATTGCGTTGTGTATATGCCAGGGTTAACGGAGCAGAGTGACGAGTGAAATTCGTGCTTGGTGACGCGGACAAGGCACAACACAAGGCCTTCCGCAGTGTCTTCGCTGACAGCTCATTTACGTACCTTATGTGCTTTTACCACGTGGTGGCGAAGTTGCGTGAGCGTACTCGTGGTTTCAGCTCAGATATGTCTGCATTGGTATACAAGGGCATATACAACTTGCATTTTGCGCAGAGCGATGCCGAATATGTCGACCAGAAGGCGGCTATGTTGAAGGAGTGGTCTGGACACGCGGATCTCGCTGCCTTCACCATGTACATGAAGGCCCAATGGCTTGAAGGCAACTTCGCAAACTGGCAGTGCTTTCTGACGCCATCCGGGTATGCCACTACCAACAACCCGGTTGAGCAATTCAACCGAGTGCTGAAACGGGACTACACTCACCACCGCCAGCTGAAAATGGGAATGCTGCTCGCCCAGCTACTCGCATGTTGTGGCCACCGCTCAATGGCGTTGCCTCAGTCCTCGCTCGTGTCCACCTGCTCGACGACGCTTCAGACACGCACACGGGGGCTTCGTCGCCGCGGACTGCTGAGTGAGAACATCGTTGCCAGGTCCAGCATAGACTTTCTCCTTGGCGACGCTGACCCTGACCTCGTACACGTGCGCGCGCTGCCTCCCGCGAGGACGTTTGTCCCAGAGCTTAACCGCGCGAGAGAAGATATGGCGATTTCTGCTCAGTTTGGTGCACTACGCGCGCATGGAGGTTGAGGGCCAGCCTCGTACTGGCTGGCCGGTCGATCTTCGGACTGCATACTGTCCCTGCAAATACCACTTTAAAATGGGGTACTGCTGCCACTTGCTCTTTGCTCAGCAGTCACGAAGCGTTGTGGATGAGGCTGGCGAGGAAATCCTTGTGAACAGGAAGCGCGTTCAAAAAGCTGGACACCCGCAAAATATCGGTCACGCTCTGCAGCGTCTGTAATAACAACAGCATCAACAAATATTTCCTTTGCTCACATGGCTTCATTTGTTTAGCGGTATCTACAAAGCAATGTACTAAAGCACAAATACATAATATGTTAGCGTTTGAAGGCTCGCATCACATTCGGAGCAATGAGCTGTTACCTTATAATTCCAGAGGGGCAGTGGCCCCGATCCCAACAATATACATATCCCGAGCGCGGTAGGCAACCGACGATGCCATCAACCTCCAGCCACGAGCCAGTCCCCGTCGTGAGCCGAAGGCCACCCACAGCACGCTTTACTTCACCTCCAGAAGCCTGTCAGCATACAGATCACGTGCAACAAACCACTGGCGCGCACCCTACCTCCAGACGCAAGCAGCTCTGACCACGTGATGTAGATCAGCGACGACGCGCACCCTAGCTCCAGACACAAGCAGCTCTGGCCACGCGATGTAGATCAGCGACGACGCGCTCTACAGTGTGCTACAGGCCACGCCTGCTCAGCCACGTGCTCCGCCCTACGACGCTCGAGTTACTGAATGGTGAGTGGCCCACTCCTGTTTATGGGGGAGGTGAGACAATTTAACCTAGCCCTTCCTACAACAAGAGCGTCTTGAAGACGTGGGTCGTCTCTGTCCTGGTGCTGTGTTGGATTTTATGGTGTTTGTCAGGGATCTTATGGTGTTTATGATATTTTGTGGGAAACCAGTGTTGCGTTTATACCGTAGGGCGCCGCTCTTGAGACATATGGTACATGTACAGACTGTATTACAGTACTGTACTAAGCGACCAGTATTTTTCATAAACTTGTTGCGCAGGTAAACAGCGTGTGCGGAATTCGGTGGTCTACTGGCAGTAGACTACTGCACCCCGTTTTCGCGGAGGTGGACCATATAGGATTTGCAAATAAATCAGATTTTAGATTACAAATTATAGTTCATTAGGATTCAGGATCATCACATCCAGAAGTTTATCAAAGGTCCAAATGGAATGCAGTGCTGTAAATTCAGAAGTCTCCCTGAATAAGCGTTGGAGGCTGTCTGATACATTTTCATAGGCAAATCACAGCGATCCTGTGATTTTTCCGAGCTACCTTTAATCTTTAGCAATCGATATAAAAGGGTATATGAATTGCAAGCCACGCTTATTCAAGGGGACTTCTGTACATTTTTTAAAATTATGTTTCCGTAAGTCTTACGGTCATGCATACCGACATTCCTATCTCAAAGAGCACACCTACCCAATCTCAAGAAAGGAGTGCTAGCCAATGAAACCACAGAAATCCAAGATCAGGATAATCCTTTCTCAAAGGGCACACTTGCAGGAACGCTGATCTACCGGCTCTTCAGATTCTGGGTTGTTGGCAAATTATTCATTCACTTGGTGTTTGTAAGCAACCAGATACAGCTACAATCACAAATCTTGATGTTAAAAAGTGGTTTCCTTAGTGAAAACAAGATGAAACTGGATGTCAGCTACTAGCATCCGGCTAGCTACGAGACTTGCATCATGTGAGTGGAGGTACTGTAGCTGCCTTTTCAGCACCACCAAAAACGTGGTGCAATAAAATGTGAGCATCGTGAATGTGTTTTCGTACAGTAGTTGTACAATTCGGAGCCTGAATATTTGGAGATAAACTAACTATTCAAGTACGAGAGAAACTACTACTTGACGCCTTCAGATGTTGTTCTACATGCAGTAGGGCTACTGAGTCTAATGCTGTTGATACAAGGTACTGTATATGGTAGAATGAATTTGGTGTACCGGTAAATTGAACTTTAATGTATGTACCTCCTGTGTTCCTGTATTTCAAATCACTGCCTCCTCTATTGTCATTTAGTAATCAGTGCGCCCTTTGAGAAAGGAATTTCGGTACATGTACGTAAACACGCTAACGGTAAGCCACCTGTACGTAAACACGCTTACGGTAAGCCACCTGAACTTCACATCCTGCGATCGTACTGTACCGGTACCACAAGTCCTCATACTAGTACATCACATGCCCTTCAGAATAAAGTGTCAAAGGGTATCTGCTACGTCGATATTGACAAATTCGAGTGCCGACGATAGCCTTCAACTTTATAAAGCCTGTCACAACACTACATGACCTGCCATGTTAAATAATCCGCACATTCGAACAGCAATGACTTGGTAACCTGAAGTGGTAACGCTGAAGTAACGACGTGCGATTGGTCATAAAAATGAAATTGATGGCATTTGATGATCTCGTTTGACTGGGACCGGGTGCGCTTTGGAAGGAGATTTAGAACGCCCAGGTCAACGCAAAGAAGCCACAAACACCCGGCAGGGTGGCGAGAAGGGTGACATTTTCAGTTCTGAAATTGACGGTTCTAATTGCAGGAGCTAAGATACGAGGTTAGCTTTATCTGCCTCGCATAAGTGAGAATTACAGAAATGATGTAAAGAAAGTATTTTACTACAGTGTGTAGCTGTTGACGTTGCCTCTTTGCTTAACGAAATGCTCGATGGCAATTGGTTCGTAACTCTGCGGTGCTTAAAAGGTTTTTATGCCTTCATTATTGATGCTAGGTTTGCCATATCAAAGTAGCGCTAGTCAAAGCTCTACTAGTTGCGTGTACAATAAAACCATCATCGTGGTTTTGCCAGTCTTGCGCTCTGATGTAGTAATTGTTGTTTCAGCCCTGTTGAGGCCTTGAAGGCTATAGGTAATTCCAAACATCCTTTGAGCTGATGATAAATAGTCTTCCATTTACCGTATCTTCAAGCTACATGCTTTTAAGTCACCAGAAAACAAAAAACACATTACAGACCTTAGAACGAAGACGTAACCCCCCCGCTAATGATGTTATTCTAGTTCGGCACCACCAGGTGCTGTAGCACAATATACCTCACCCTTATTATTATTATAATGATGTTATTCTCAAGTGTCGTGGGGTGGAGCTAACTTTGAATTGCAAGTTAGTATGAAGAGGCTACTATTGTGAATCATAGAGATCTTAAAAATGCAAGTGGCTTTCAAAACAGTTTTGATGACTTGAGAGTAGAAACTACCCAAGCTGCAATCAATTCCCCTACCAGCATCGACTTATGGATCCGAGCACCAACGCATTACTGGTCGGACTTCTTATGCTGGCATGATTTTTAAAAACATTTCAGGCTGACCATTAGCAATCGCTCAGGACCCGCTAGGATTTCTTGGTGGAGGACCTGGTAGAATTTCTTGGTGCTGGGGAAGCCTCTGAATTTTGATCAGATGTTTTAGCCAATCAATAGCTCAGAATTGCTGTAGCTAATTTGTGTTACTTTTTCTTGTCAAAACGTGTTGTCGGCTACTGCTATTTGATTGGCTTGCTAGTTGCGCTTGTCAAAAATATTATGAGAAATAATATCTGATTCTGGTTCAGCTGGTATATATTTTCCGATAGTGATGTTACGGGAGTAGGAAAATGTACTATAATTACTGAAGATTGTCTTGCGACGTACGCGTATTTTCTGAAACCTGTAAGTTTATACAAATTGGCAAGACCTACCCATTTAAAATTTGTAAGAAATTGATACCTACAGTTGGTGTTTGCACATAACCTCGAGCCCGGGCAAACCAAAACTAAGTACACAATTGTTTTACAGCTAGCAATCTGCAAAGTAAGATAGCTGGATAACAGTATTCCCTCCATATCCAATGTGGACATTGGGTACATCTACGGACTTAATGCAGAGCCCTCCGATTGCATATCGGGCTTTCAAAACTTAAATAAAATGACAAGTTATCCCCCCCTTGGTATGGCATATTTGGAGGGAGTACAATTTACACCAGTCTTTGTTAACAAAACACCAGAAGTATACCATCAGCACTCCAGGAATCCATGTTACACCGACCGATCCTATCAGCCACTCGTTCTTGTGATTGTGACACCACCAGACCACCTGACAACCACCAGCACTCTTGCCCCGGAGTCGCTCACTCGGCGAATTATTTTGGCCAATGGTCATAGTTCTATCACAAACGTAGCAGCCAGTAGTGCTCGAGGGGGTCGGGGCTTTCCCTTATTATCAACCATTCAGCAATTTCTCCCCGCTAACCCAGTCATGAACCCCCCGCCCCCAATATACCCGATGATTTTCCGACCCATTGGCAGATACTCGCGGCTGTGATGCCCCAGATCTAGGCCGATTGTCTACTCGGGAGCCTTAAGAAGCTCCGTGATGCGAAAAAGGATCTTTCACAGTGTTTTGTGTGCATGAACGCCACTCCGCATCTAATGCGGATGCAGCGCCTGGCTGCGCGTGCAAGGCCTGCGAGGACGTCTTGACAACTGCTGTCTGCCCCTGGAAAAGTCGTGTCATGACGCCCAGCAGACTCATCTCGAAGAAGTCTACATCCATGCTACCCCTGCCCGTATCGCAAGTGCCCCATCCCGCGCTAGCAAACGCAATAGAAACGGCAGCGATGAATTGAGCTAGTCAAGGTCCCAAGCCCAAACAGATTTGGATCGCGCTAGCCCTAGCGTTTCAGCATAAATGAGGTCGCAGCATCCCTGCTGGTGAGATGCCAGTGCTATGCGCATCACCATGTCGCAAGGCGGATTAGTGGCAGAGACCTGCGTGCCGCCGCTCACTGCAAGGTGCAGGAAACCTTGTTTACCGGTCAAGAAGAAGAGGAAGCTGCGTTCATAATTACGAAACGCACATATGTGAATGACAACGCTTGGATAGGCAACGGGAGCGACGCTAACCCGTTCGTGATTGGCGTTAGCAAGAAGAAACTTCTACGTCGTGCCGATCGGGACGCTGCATCAGTTACCCTACACGTGGATGCCACGTACAAACTCACTCAAGTAGACTACCCGGTCATCGTTGTTGCCATCTCGAATAGAGCGAGGCACCTCCATCTCTTGGCGGTCGTTATTGTGTCGCAATAGCAACAAGACCAGCACACCGAGGTCTGCACTTACTTCGCCGCGTTTCCGTTACACTTTTCGAAAGTGAGGTTGGACCTGTATTGGGCCCCACTTCAATTACATAAGTAGATAGATATTTCTTGAGTTATTACATAAAAAAGCAAAGTGGCATACGGGTAGCGTGTGCCAAGGTGTCATCATCTGATTGGTTGATAGTACCCACTTATTGGCCAACCAGGTGCTGACCTGTATTTGAGTGGCTCAAACAAGGCCAGGGGTAGCCGAAAAAAAATAATTTTCATAAACCTAAGACTCGGTTTTATTATTGCAAGCTTCCTCTACACTAAAGTGAAAGCTAGTATCGGTAACGCTTATCTCGCTACACCTGTTAGAGCTTTGAAGTCCCTCCAACGACCAAGTCTACGATGAGCCAAGTCAAGTTCTCCGGGGTGACCCTGGAGCATGCTTCATTCCCCTATCCCACTCGCGTGGAGTGAGAAGCGCTCCACAGCCTCGTGGCGGTGTCCGGAGATGCCGTCATCACATCGCTGCTGGGTTCAACGACATCCGACCAGCAACTTCTTGCGGTACACGAGTTTATTGAGCACGAGCTCGCCGATGCGAATCGTCGGGTGTCATCTTCCTCGCGTCCATCTCAGAATGACGTCGTCATGTTGGAGCCGTTTACGCATTCTGGCTCCAGCGAAAACCGACTCTCGTTAAACCGGTGGTTCCGCGAGATCGCTATCGCCTCGCGACTCATCGAAGAGTCATCAGCCAAGGTGAACTTCCTCCTCTCCTGGTTAACCGAGAAGATCACGGAATGAGCCCTTGGGAAGCT
The DNA here is from genome assembly GCF_000142945.1 of Phytophthora infestans T30-4. Lineage (NCBI taxonomy): Eukaryota > Oomycota > Peronosporomycetes > Peronosporales > Peronosporaceae > Phytophthora > Phytophthora infestans. The sequence continues at coordinate 1,810,845 of NW_003303736.1, read as the reverse complement.
GGTAGCCGACCCCGAGGCTTTCCCAACTCTGAAATTTTTCCAGAGCGACTTGCGCCTCGCGTTCGAGCCCCCGCAATATGAGGCTCGCGTTCGTGGAGAGTAGCCCTTCGGCAAGGGAAAATTGCCATGCGTGATTACGCTCAGAAGACGCGACATCTGGCCTCATGCATCGTGACCAAGCCAATCGACATGACCTCGCAAGTCCGCGTATTCGTGTTCGGCATGCGCGAGGGTATGAGTCGTTGTTGTCTTATCAGAGCTAAGCCCTCCTCTCTCGAGGAGGCATTTGCACTCGCGATTCGCGAGGCTTACATGGTCGCTACGTCGTAAGCCGCATCCATATTTGCGGAAGCCCGAGAGTCAACCCCCAAGCCCATAGATTTCGACTCCATCGTTGCGGGTCCTACCGCGGTGGCGGTGGGCGAAGCAATCATTCCTCCATTTGCTTTAGCTATGAAAAAGGTCACCGCGCGGCGGAGTGCTGCGCACCAGCCCCCGGTTGTCGCACTCGCCGATGCGGAACATTCATCGGTCGTTAAGAAAAAAAAAAAACGACCAGGACCAGTAGGTGCGGGGCGCCCTACTGGCTTTAACAAAAGACCGGACCCTCCGGTGGCAGCCCAACCTTCGAGATTCCTCCGTGCGTTAAGCACACACCAATGCCACCACTACACCCGGCAACTCGAGACTGATCATCGCCTGCCTTCACGTCACTGGCGCTCGGCGACCACTGCGCGCGCTCCTTTACTCGAAATCGACCAACGACTTCTTTCGCGCGTCGTGCTTTCTGTACTACAAAAAAAGGCTGCGACCTAAATGTCCCGGGCGAGATTCAAGTCAAACTTGCAGATGGTAAGACTCGCCGCGCTGCGCGGCGTGACGTGTCCTTGTCGTACGCGTCCGACGGCTTCCGCAGCCGGGTTCGACTGCATCTTGATCTTTCCATGGCTTGCGCAATTTCAGCCAGAGATTGACTGGTTGTCCCAATCGGTCAACCATCGACGTGGATTCGACGTGAGTGAGGTCTTCACGCGCCTCTTGGTGACACCAAGAGACTGGCCCCACGTCACAGTCGTGGACATTACAGTAACGACGCAGGCAGTACACAGAATGAGCGATGGTCCTAGCTTGTTCAACGATGCTGGACGAAGAGACCTCGCGGTGGCGCGAGGAAGATGATGAATTTGTGGAGCACGCTTCCACAATACGAAACGGTGATCGAGCAGGGACTACCTCAACACAAGACCGTGGTCCAACAGGGAGCTTCACAACCGGAGAAGGTGGTCGGCAGGGGCTCCCACAACCCGAGACGGTGGTAGACCAGAGATTCCCGCCGAGCGAATCGGCGCTCGAGCAGGGGCTTTCGCGTGTTTTTCTGCCCAGTCGAGTACGACTCCCGCGCCTATAAGAGGGTGATGCATCGTCGAATAGCAGTGAGCTAGGCTCGAGCGTGAACTCGAGGTAGACGAAAAAGAAGTTGAAGAGACGACGTCTGAAACCTCGCCGAGACCCCACGTCCAGCGATATCCCACCGATGGAATCGGTCTGCGCGCTTGAGTACGTGAAAGGAGGTCGGGGTGGGTTGCGCACTATCGAAGTCGCGAGTCCGCCGCGCTTCGCGCAGCGATCACACGCCTTCCAGGCTTGTCCTAGAAGAACTTCCTTCGGAATCTCAAAGCTGGTGACATCGAGCAAGTGTGCTTGATCACCGAGGCAGTCTCGGTGGGTGAGTCAGCAAACGCAACGGAGAGGGAGCGTTCACGTCCGCAAGGTGCCGCGCCTAAGTCTGCTCGCAAGGAACGATTCCAAATGCAGCCCTTGGAGCCCTTGCGAGAGTCAGACAATCCCGTATACGACACCGCCGTCTTCCATGATCTCCGCCGAGCTACCGGCGGCTCGAGTAGTTGAGCACGAGATCGATTTTGCACCAGGGACGAAGTACTGTGTCACCAGACAATGGCCACTTCCCCGTGATCAAGTGAAAGCGATATATGCCTTCTTCAAGGGGTACCGGAAGGCGGGTCACATGCGCGAGAGTATCTAGCCTCATTCAAGTTTAACCTTGCGTGAAGAAAGCTACATGGGGATGGCGCATTGTTTACGCATTCAACAAAATGAATGATGCCACTATCCCCGCGCAGACGCCAATACCTCGGAAGTACATGGTAGTGGACTCCATGGCTGGCAGCGTTGTCTACAGCCCCATCGACCTGACCGATGGATTTTATCAGATCCTGATGAGAGCATATGATGTACCTGTTACCACCGTGAGTACTCCGAGTGGGATGCTCTGGGAGTGGCTCGTGATACCACAGGGTCTGAAGAACACGCCAGACACTTTCAATTACATGGTCTCCCATGTGCTTTGTCCGCTCCGAGACTTCGCGTCGAGTTACTTCGACGACATCTTTGTACACAGCCGCTGAGGGCAAACTCGGTGCCGTGAAAGTACACATGACAACCTCTGAGGCAAGTCTTCCAGGTGATGCGAGAGAACCAACTCTACGCAAACCTGAATAAATGTATTTTCAGTGCACCGAAATTTCCGGTGTTGGGGTGCTACGTGAGCGCGCGGATCCTGAGAAGGTATCATCTATCTGTGCTTGGCCAACCCCCACAAGCCCCACTGAGTTGCGTCAGTGGCTTGACATGGCCAATTTGTTGCACAAGTACACGAAGAGCTACGCTGAGTAAATTTAGCCGCTGTTCTCGCTGCTGAAGAAGGACGTGATCTGGGAGTAGAAATCGAAGCACCAAGCTGCCTTCAACTCAGCGCAATAGAGCTTAGCGTCTGCGCCGATCTTAAGGCTTCCTGATGACTCGAAGCCATTTCACGTCGTCTACGACGCGAGCGATTTTGCCATCGGCTGCGCGCTGATACCGCTCGATGATGATGAACATGAACGCGTTGTCGCGACAACCGAAGCCAGACAAGAAGAACTATCCAGTCCGCGACAAGGATCTCATGGCAATTCGATATGCTCTGATCAAGTTCAGAGTGTATTTGCTCGGTGAGCAGTCGTTTGCGGTTTAAACTAACCAAGTATCGCTGCGAACAGCGATGAAGACTCCCCACTTGTTGCAACGGATGTTCCGTTGGCTGGCCTTCGCTCTGAGTGCAACTTCGTTGTTCACTACAAGCCGGACAAGAATAATATTCTCGCCGACGCGCTGTCTCGGCGCCCGGACTAGAATCCGCATCAAGCGCTAGGACATCAGGTGAATTATGAGGATGATGACGAGTGTGCAGTCTGCGTGTCGTCAGGCATTAACCTGACACTGACCACGCTCCCGCTGGGCGATGAGATTGCAACAGCATACGGTGATGATCCCAAATAGGGTGCCCTATTGAAACACCTGCGCGCTCCTAGTAGCGACACACTGAGCGCCCTGCCAAGGACCACACGCAATGAGATCGATCTATATCGACTGGACGGCATTCTGCTGAAGTACAGCATCGACAAGCTCGATGGACCTTGATCTGTCGTCCCAAGCAACGCTGATCTACGTGCGCGTGTAATCCACGCGTACTCCGACTGGAGAACATGTCGGTCGTGAGAAGACGTACGCGGCACTGTCGAGAGACTTCTATTGGCCCCACATGTGCAGGTGGGTACGCAAGTGGGTCCACACATGCGAAACTTGTCAACAGATCATAACGTCTTCGTCGTTTCAGTCCCCATTGCGCCCTCTTCCGGTTACCACGGAAGCCTGGCGCTCCTTTTTGATGGACTTCATCTTCGGACTCTCGCCCGACACAGCCGGGCGGTGTACTTGTGTTCGTAGATTATTTCAGCAAAATGGTTCATCTCTTCCCTGTGGCAAAGTCGATCACCGCGGAAGCGTCCGCGGCCAGCTTCGTGGACCTAAAATTTCGTCACCATGGTCTGCCGGAGTCTATCGTATCCTGCCGCACCAGTCCGTTTCGTCCGTTCTTGACGTAAACGCATTGCTCCGCACCACAGCTCCTGAATATGATCTAAAGAAATACACGGGGAATTGTCTGTTTCCAAGCACTGGCTTCTTGCTTTAAGCCGTAGATCACTTTCTTCAGTAGACATACATACTCCTCAGCATCCCCAATACCGAGAGGACTTCCATATAGACGCGGTCTTCCAGTGCACTGATCAGGAGCGTAGTGACCACGTCCAACAGCTCCATTCATACTGGACCGCCACACACACAGCGAGGACGACCCTGATCGAGTTCATGTTGGCAACAGGTAATACGTCTCAAAGAAGTATTTTCATACTTCTGCTTGAGCACTTTCGTCACCGTCCGTTCTTTGAATTAGATCACACGACCGTTTTCGTCCCTCTTCTTTAAAACACCAGCGACTACCGACAGGTCGCATGTCCGACATACGCTACACCAGAATACACGTTCTGTTCTTTGCATGCGCGTCCAATTCCGCCTTTACGACCTTGCGCCATTCCACTGCTTTTTCTCGTGACATTGCCTATTCATACGTTGCTGGCAAATCCATGGTGTCCTCAATATTTGCAGCGTAGGCTAGTACGGCCTCCGCTATGAGTCCGTCCTCATCGATCCTTACGCGCTTGGGGGCCGGCGGTTCATCACTTCGGGTCCCCCAATCCTCAATCTTCCGATCTGCTCAGCAAGTACAGCGTCTCACGCGATCGCCTTGAGCGCTCCGTCTTTCGTTGAAAAATAATACGATCCACACTGAACACTGAGGAGGCGGGAGAAACGTTGCCACTTCCAATCCGTTCGACATTGGCTCCTCTGGTGGTGGCAGCTGGGACAGTGCGGTCTAATTCGATTTGATCTTGGCCGGAGCGGTCTGGTTTGTTGCGATCTGGGCAGGTGCGGTCCGGGCTGGACCAATCTCATCCATCTCAACGTCTTGAATAGATTGTTCGGCCGCTTCCATCGGCTCGTCCTGGACAGGTTGATGCTACGCTTATATCGAGACCACGGTTGCCTCACCGTTATTCGTCACATGGCCGTTTCGTGAGCTGGTGACTGCGTGTCGTATATTCCGTCCACCTCACGCTCATCCAGCTGAGCGGATCGGAGCCTTGACCTTGAATGCGCCCAAGGCATACACACGATATCTCATTACGCTCTCAGCGTGACTAAGGAACGTTCACCTGAAGCGCTTGGACTCCAGCTTCGTTCGCTTAACATCGTCGATATGTGCGTATCCTTGCGACCCGAATACCTGTAGGTGATCCAGCGTAAGTTTCACTCTGAATCCAACTCGTACGGCGTGACGTTTGAGTGCTAGGTGTTCGTCGGTCGATTAATCAGGAGGATCGCAGTAAATACAGTCTTCGTCATCTATTCCGTTGACACACGCTTGTAGTATAGCATATGTTTGTGGCTTCTCCGTGATGGTCCTGTTCATCCGTTCTGCCACTACGTTCTGTTGAGGGCTGTATGGAACGGACCGCTGATGGACTATCCCATTCTTCTGGCATATGTCCGCGACCTTCTTGTTTACAAGTTTCCATCCATTGTCAGATCGCAGACAGCTTAGCCATTCGCCCCACAGGATATCGTAGAACACCTTGAGCTCCAGTAGTGTGCTCGCAACTTCACTCTTGTTTTCAGGAAGTACCGCGCGCATACCTCGAGTTGTCCTCAACAAAGTCAGAATGTACCTCGCTTTCCTCTTGGATCGCGTCTTCATTGGTTCCATCACATCGGTGTGAGCCCGTTCTTGAGCGCGCGATGTCTTCGCTGTATATTGGGCTGGGACAATGTCACGGCCTGCTTCCTCTTCACCCAGCCACCGCACAACGTCTTGATATCGCGGCTCACTGTCGGTATATCGTTTGCGGACCGTTGCGTCTCGGCTCTTACTGAGGTGTCCCATACGGGTATGCCATAGCTTCCACTGATTGTCGGCTCCGACATACTGCATAAACCGTGCTTCTTCCACCTGACAGCCCAGAAGTCCAGAATTTACTCTTTCTCAATCCTCTTTCCTAACACGATCGCGCTGGTCTTACCCCAGATCACGCACGAGGACCGTTGAGACTCCACGTTTATACCGCGTTCGGCACTTTCTCCACCGACATCAGCCTTCGGTCCAAACCAGGAATGTACAGCACCGCGATCATCGCGATTCGTTTGAAGTCCAGACTGGTCAACTTTACCGCTCCGCGACCTCCCACCCGCAACTGTGTCCCGTCTGCGATCGTAACCTCGATCCCCATATATACTGCCTCGTATTGGAAGAGTTCACTCCGGTGAGTAGTTATGAGCGATGTCGCACCACAGTCGATCTGCCACCCTGACCGTACAATCCTCCCCAACCGCGAAGACCGCATCGGCATCGCGATCACCGGTCCAAATCGGACCTCCTTCTTCGTCTGGTCCACTTCCATTTCGGTCTCGACTGCCCGGTTCTGGGTCGTGTAGACCCGCTTTATGTGACCAAACTTACTACACTTGAAGCATTTACCCTGGAAGCTACTGCCGTTCTTTTGCGACCCGGTCCCCTTTCTGCCGTTTCTTCGACCGTCTTTTAACAGTCCTGCATTCGCCTTGAACGCACGTTCCGTGGTCTCCTTCATGCGTTGTTTCTCCTTAACCTCGATCAGCGATACGTCTTTCGCGTTCTCGATGACCAACCCGGTCAGTTCGTACACTTCCGGCAGGTGACTCAGCAGTACCACTAGCTGCCGCGCCTCACCCCCCACTCATCGTCTGCAGATCCACAACGCGCTCGTCGAAGTTGTCGAGATGCTTGGTCATCGTCGCCCCATCCTCCATCTTGAAATGGCAAAAGCGCCATGCCAGCGCAACACGGTAATGCAGCGTCGTAAGACAGTAGAAATTCCGCAGCGCTACTCACGCTTGCATACCCGGATCGAAGATTGTATCTTTGTCTGATGCTGCAATTTCACTCTGAGAACGATAATACCAAGTGCCTTGGCATCGCTCATGAGCCACGCTACCGTGATCCCGCTCTCCGGTTTGACTGCCTCCACGAAGGACAATAGCCTCTTCCGGACAAGCGTTGTGCGCATGCTAAGCTCCTAGTGGAAGCGGTTTCCACTACCCAGAAGGACTTCGGTTCTCTTTGTCGACATGGAGATTATAGTACTTGAGGTCAGCGTCGTACTAGAGCTTGCGGCTGTTGATCTGTTGGTATGACACTTTAATTTGATATATATAATTAAATTAATGTTATTGGGGTTGAGGAGGTAAGATCTGAAAGGAGTAGATTAATGTTAACCAAAACTGCATGTGGGTCGGACCGTAATCATGCGGACCGGACCGGACAAAACTGAACCGGGCCGAACAAAACTGGACCGGGCCGGACCAGACTGGACCGGACCGCACTCTCATGCTCTTTGTTTGAACCACTTCGTCAGTCGATGCCAAGCCAATTATTTGCCTGTTCAGCCAGTAAATTGTTGTGAGCTAAAAAAAAGGTCGATTTCAGTTCTGCGTGAAATAATGCACAGTCGTTGTCACAATCGCATTCGCCCATTTGTGCGCACATTACTGGTATTATTTGATGAGCGAATTTTACTCCGTAATTTTTTCGCTTGATGTGCTCTAAATCACTTTGAACTGAATTTTGAAGTGTATATCCAAACGCTATAAATACAATTGTGTTCTATATTTAGCTCAGAAAGAAAGTAAACGAAGAGAAATAGTTGTGATTGAAATTTAGTCGGGACAGCTCCACTCAGATAAGAAATTCCTTCCGTAAACTACGTAATCTACCGATCCGAAAATTCAAGGATGGGTTGTTTACTCGTTTACGCTACACCTAAAAAAGCGAAGCCACCTGCTTCTACTTAGCATAACGCTTGTTGCAGCGGTGCTTCACCCGATAGTTTTGAAAATCTCATTTAGCTGCCAAGTCATAATGCGGTCTCTTCGCATAGTGCTGCTGGTTACTGCCGCTTTCTTTGCACGCGGAAACGCTGCCGTTACGACGACGAGCTTGAACTTGACGGAACATAATCAAACATTCAAGCGGACTTTGCAAACCTCTGCCGAAGTGAATGGTGAAGCCAGCAACCCCATCCGTGACCAAGTTGGTACAGCAGCTTCGATTTGATAGCAAATACTGAACCAGCGCCCCCTACAAGAACTAGCTCACCACTTTCCAGAGACCCTAAACGGCAACATCAAGGAGCTGATCAACAAGCCCGAGGTCAGAGCGGCGTTTCAAAATCGAGGATGAGTTCCTGAAAATGTTCAATATGCGGGGAAACAACCAATAAATCCTGCGAGCTGTGGCAGCTCAATCATGCAACCAATCGGTTTAAGTGCTAGCGTATTGCGTGATGCGCCTTGTCTTTGAATAGCTGTCGCGGTCGTGAAGTACGGTATCCAGAAACTAGTTCGCTAAGACTCACAATGTACCTACATTGGTTGTGTTGCTGTTAATCGTCTTATCTGAATCATTACCAATACTGTAGTGGTAATTTAATGGTAATACTAGTAGGATTCCATAGCTGAATAATCAGAAGCATAATTTACTCTAGTACGGGGGCAACCACTCCAAAAGAACTACTATGACCTTGTAGCTGCTGCGGCTGCGCAGGGGGTGTATCGACACGGGAAGGAGAGCAGATTAAAAAGTACGAAGAATCCGAGCGACCCTCTCTCTCTCTCTCTCTCTCCGCGTACATCGTCATTTCGGATAACTATCGAGTTGTCAAGCATTCTGTTTCTGACAATAACCGACTCGGGCTTAAATTATATTTTTTACGTGTCTTTAATACGGAAAGTCCCAATCTTCAAATCTTTATGTACCTGGGTTAGTACATGTATGAGGTCCTGTTTGTTAATTTACAACATCTTGTCCAAATCGTACCGGTCTAGATTCTTCGGGCTGGATCGACTTAAGAGAATTCTGTAAAGAGCGGTAATGCCTGCCAGCTTGCGTCTGTCAATTCGAAATAACACCCGCAAAATGAATCTCGTATGTATTAAAAAGAAAAAAACAGTTGTATAATAGCATGTCGACACACACGACGCAACGCTATCGATTTTCGTTACAGTACTTTGAACGTTTATTGTGAGCTTCTTCATCATCGACTACTGCCAGCTTTCGACACCAAATCGACGGGATATGACGAAGGAAGCCCTCGGGCCATGACATTAATTTAAGGTGAAGCGTCTCTCACTTTCCGTCATGATTACATACTGGCGAATATATCAGAGTAGTGGAGAAGGTAACGATTGTGAAAGTTCAAGTATCAATATTGAATCAGCTCTTGCTTAGCTAACTACTCGCTTTAGGACCAGTAATTACATTTAATGAGCCATCTTCGATTCTTCTTCCTTGGCTTGCGGTTTACCAATGAGTTTTCAAACAACGTTGAAACACTCTCTCGAAAAAACCATCACTTCGCACAGCAATGCCTGGGGGAAATGTCGTGCATCTACTGCCAATTCTTCTTCTTTCTTTTTAGCAGCAACTGGGATAGTCCACGTCTTCGCGTATGGAGAAAACACCACTAAAACCAGGATCGATCCGATCGGTACGAAAACCCAATCATTGGGGAGAATACATGCGTCATCTGAAAATGTATTAGTTTATTTGAGTTTTTACAACGTTTCATTACAAGGTGCACGCATTCTCAGAATCCATACGCTATTCTGAGAATAAGCCGAGAAACACGTTCTCGTAGCATTAAAAACATGACTTTGGTTAAATCTCGACTTTGTATTATAAAAGCATCGCACAAGTCGACGCAAATCAACGGACTGTTGCGAATTCGTTATTGTGACTAAATGTCTGCTAGATCACCATTCGTTAGCACGCGAGCTCAATCTCCTTCTTTGCGTTAGCAAGACACGCAAGTTCGTCCTTCAGTTGTCGACGCTCTGTCATTATATGCTCGGAGTCCTGCATCAACCTCGCCAGCTTCTCATCCGTCAATCCATTGAGCTCGTTGGTCATTTCAGTGACGAACTTGCGCAGAACCAAATCATTCAGTCGCATCGGGACGGCGTCCACAAATCGAGGAACTGCCACATTCAAGTAAGCTTGGAGTGCCGCCTGCATCTCATGCGCCTCTCGATCTTCCGCAGAGAGTGTTACCGCCTGAACGGCCTTCATAACATCGCTGAGTAACACTCTTCCGGCTGTATCGGCACGAACAGCTGTCTTCACGTGTTCCTGAAGAGCTTGCAATCGCTGTTGGTCCAAGTCCGCAAACAAACGTTCGTCTTGAGTGTACGGCCGGCCTTCAGCACTCAGCAGTATGTCCATCTCGTGATGAGCAGCGTCGACAACGCGATCGAGAACGTCAGCAGCTGCACTTTGAATAAACTGCACGACTCGCGAGCTAGCATGGACCTCAGTGGACACAAAGTCCGACACTACCTTTGTCTGACTTCGATAAACACCTAAAAGCTTTTCCGTCGGTGGCGCCCACTTGTCCACACACTGCCGAAATAAGTTGCAAAAGACTTGGTACGATGTGAAAATCGCCAGCTCGTCGCCACGGTTTTCGCGAATAAACTGTTTCAGCACAGCCATTTCGTCAAAGCGCCAGTGTTTCTTTGACTTCCATTGATTAAGTTCGTGACAGCAAATATCCGTTCCGTTGATCTCTTTAGCGCGACCACTTCGCCAGATTCCGTCGATTTCACACTGCACAAAGTCCCCGACCGCAACTTCTTCTTGTAGTTTCGAGCTCTTAGCTCCGGTAACGTGGTCTTTCGTTTTACTGATGGATTCCTGAAAAGCAGCTTCCTCCGCACGTAGTACAGCACGTAGTCGAGCGTTTTTGTTGCCAGCAACTGCGTCACCAGGCTTTACTGACGTCGGAAGTAGCTCGTACCGTCCATCCATTGAGGCTTCCATCAAACGCAGATACTGGTCAACCCATTTGCCAAACTGCTGGCGCTGAGCACCAGGTGTTTCCAGCGGTGTCCCCAAACTTGATAAGGATTTCTGCGTCTCAGCGATCCGGGCGCTGATCTCTGTGACCACCTGCGGCAGCGAACGTCGAATATTATCTTGCAATATTGCAACCAATCGATCCGTTAACCTCTGAACGCCCCACAGATGTGCAGGCAACCGACTCCAGTATTCATGCTGACCAAAGAACGTCATCTCGTTTGCCAATCCTTTCTCGATGCTCGTTCCCTTGGTTAACTCACGCTGGTTACGGCACTTCACGGCGTGGTAGCCCAGACGCATTTTTTTCTTTTTATTCAACAGCAATTCGTGTACCGACAACTCAGCACCAGCATCCACCAAGTCCAGCTTTGTCACCACTGCAATGGTACGTGTACCATCTGGATCAGCTTCTTGGGCTGCCTGTAGGATCTCGGTATTGTGCATGTCCACATTGGCTGGTACAACAGCAATGATCACAGTTCGCTCCTGTTTCATGAATCGGTTTACCATCTGCCGAACTCTCGGAATGATATCCTGGTCTTCATGGTCATCAACCGTGCGCACTAGACCTGGAAGGTCAGTGAGTGTGAGATTGGGCAATTCAGGCCCACACATCTCGATCACGATCTGATCGTCGCTGATGCTCTGGCCTTCATCGACGAGTTTCTGAGTGAGTTTGATGATGGCATCGGGGACGTCTTCCAGTCGTTTGAGGTCTTTTTTCTCTTCGCCTTCGTCGCTGTCACTATTCGACTGGAACCGGATGAGCCTGACGGTACCACGGAAAGCGTCGGCGCGGGTCAAATTGAGTTGGGTGGGACATCTAGTTGTGAGCTGATCGTTCGACGGGAAGGATACACCTGAAAGTGCCGACAGTAGAGACGACTTGCCACTGGAAGTGTCTCCCATGACTGCAATCTGCGGTAGTTCGATGTACTGACCAAGGCCAATATCACGAAGCTTGTCGACCAGTTTTCGTTCTTCTTGAGCCTTAACATGGGCGAACAAGCCGTTCTTAACAATGTTGGCCATTTTGGGCCAGTGGTCAGTATTTCCGGTAGCGTGAGCTTGACTGGGGGCGTTGAGGAATGAGAGAAGACTGGCCATTTTGGGCCAGTGGTCAGTATTTCTGGTAGCGTGAGCTTGACTGGGGGTGTTGAGGAATGAGAGAATACACTTTGTAACCTGAAGAATGGCATCGATGTCAATCAATCAGTCAATCTGAACAAAACATAGCCTAATTCCTTCGAAGTACATGTTAGTAACTAAAGCCAAAACGGTTGATATCTGCAATATGTCCGTGTCAATATCTTTCAATTGCAGCGCCGTACACGAATTGGGGTAAGACTACATAAAAGCAACTCCAGCAAATTTATGTCGTTGCCGAATGTACTTTTGTCGACAAAAACGCTACAGTACCAATCCACTTGAGCTGCCACAGATAGGACACTTTTTGAGGAGCCCCCAAAATAGGTTCTAGGTTTGCTATTGACGCAGCTGAAGCATATTTAGCAAATATAAAGCACACGCAGTTTGTCCACAGGTTTTTTTTGCCGTCCTTCTCACACAGACAGCTAGATGTATAGCTGAAAAAAACTGCTTTTTATTCAAACACTATTTCGGGACACTGGAAGGATTTCCACTTCACTTGGTGTTTGTAAAAATTATCCATTTTTTCTGACGATTTGTAAGTGATGTGAATTGGTTTTTTCGAATTAACCCAGTCCACATGTCGGGGTCCAATTTCATGTGTTTGTGGCTCTATCCATCTATTTTCAACGTTTCAAACAGAGTGTCCTTTGAGACGTCGAAGCTACAGTTGGATACTCAATAAAATACTTGGCTTTTGTATAGGAAGAACATATGTACTGTAATCAGTGACCAACCTGCCAGAGATTGAAGTGTGATCAAACTCATTTCGATAATGTTGCAGCCATAATGCAGATTTGTGCGAGCACAGCAAAACCCTCTGCCACTAGTTTATCATTATGGTAGCTGCGCTCTATCAGTGCGATATTGCCATTTTTATATGCTGGACATTTTTATGGTGCAGTATACTTATTCCTATATTAACAAACTGTCCCGCAATCGTGTGTCCCGGAATAATAGCAGCACGTATATATAAATATATTATATATATATATATATATATACTGACACGTAATACGCGCTGGCACTACTACTTACTAAAGTCGTTACAGCACCGCTAAATGGATGCGAGAGGAATAACACTATAGTTTTATAAAGTCCAAAATGGGAGTTAGTTTCGGCTCTACGCTACTAGGAAATTCGCGCATTTTCATTCAAATTGTGCTGTCTACCTAGCAGGCGTATACGAGAGCTATCCACCGCACTAAACACTGTTGGAGGAGGGTATTTGGCGCCTCCTAGAGCGCTCCTTTCCTCATCCCTCCCTGCCAAGCCACAATTCGAGAAGCAATTAGGTTGTGAGGTCATCCCTCCTTATTCGATAGGATACGTACGATTATCGGGGCTTTAAAGATGTAGTGGGCCACGCCATTACATAAGTAGGTAGATTTATATTACAAAAGTAGGTGCAGCAGCACACGGCTAGCGTGTGCTGAACTGCCGTCATCCTATTGGTTGATATATGGGGAGCCAGACCCATTATCACCCAATAAGGGTTTGACGTGTATTTGAGTGGTCAGGGCAAGCTGCCCTGGACCTAAATAAAAACAGAGTTGATTTTCCTTCAGACTAAGCACTTGGTTTCACTATCGCGGAACTTGCACGCTTCCTCATTATTACGTGTAAGCTAGTAACGGACACTCTAGGCCCGTTACACCTGGTAGCACTTTGTAGTCCTTCCCATGACCAAGTTCACAATGAGCCAAGGCCAGACGTCTGAAGCTTCAGGGCCAACCCTGGAGCATGCTGCTTTCCCTCATCTCACTCGTGTCGAGTGGGAAGCCTTTCACCGCCTTGCGGCGGTGTCCGGTGAGGCTGTTGTCGCGTCGCTGCTGAGCTCAGCGACTCCCGATCAACAACGTCAAGCAGCTCAAGAGTTCATGGAACGCGAGCTCGCCGACGCGAATCGGCGAGCGACAACTCCCTCGCGTTCCTCGAGGAATGACATCGTCAAGTTGGAAACGTCAGCCTACTCCGGTGAAGGAGCGAATCGCCTTCCGTTGAATCGCTGGTTTCGCGAAGTCGACATCGCTATCGCCTCGAGGATGATCGAGGCGCAAGGAGCGAAAGTTAACTTCTTACTTTCCCGACTGGCCGGGAAAGCCAAGGAGTGGGCACTCGGCAAACTGGTCGTAAACAACGATGCGTTCTCCACCCTGGAGGCCCTCCAGAGTGATCTTCGTCTCGCCTTCGAGCCTCCACAAGACGAGTCCCGAGTGCGCGCAGAGTTCTTCGCTCTGCGACAAGGCAAGATGACCATGCGCGACTACGTCCAGAAGACACGCCACCTCGCGTCCTGCATCGTCACCAATCCGATTGACATGGCATCTCAAGTCCACGTCTTCGTGTTCGGCATGCGTGAAGGCATGACGCGATACTGTCTGACTCGAGCGGAACCCTCCTCACTCGAGGAGGCATTTGCTCTCGCACTTCGTGAAGACTACGTAGTGGCGGCGTCGTACGCGCGGGCAATACCCGCGGTAGCTCAAGAGTCAGCTCCGGAGCCGATGGAGATCGACGCGATTGACGCGTCGAACAACCGCCGTCGTGCAGTCCCTCGCGCGAATGGTGGTCGTCCCAGTCGATCCCTCACTTGCTTCCGCTGTCGGAAGGTTGGACATCGCGCGGCTGAGTGCCGCGCGCCCGCGCCAGTGCTCACGCATACTGTCGATGCCTCTCCTACCGATCAGCCAAAAAACGGTCAGGGCCAGTAGGTGCGGGGCGCCCTACTGGCTGGAATGGAGGTCCGGGTCCCCCGGTGGCAACCCAACCTTCTAGCCCTCGCGTGCTACACGCACACTTCAATGCCACCACAGCGTCGGGCGACTCAAGACTGACCATCATCAGCCTCCATGTCGCCGGCGCCCGACGTCCACTACGCGCGCTTGTGGACTCAGGAGCGACAAACAACTTCTTCCGTGAGTCGTGTTTGTCGACGTATCCCAGCGAAATCGCTGTCCGCAACGGTCGCGGACAGGTTGTAGTCAAGCTTGCTGACGGAAAGCCGCGCCACGTCGCGCGGCGCGAGATTACGTTGCCGTACACTTTCGACGGCTTTCGCAGCAATGACGACTTCCTCGTGATTGAGATGAACTACGCATTCGATTGCATCCTGGGCATCCCGTGGTTGTCACGGTATCAACCAGAGATTGACTGGTTGGCCCGCTCGGTTAAACACCGCAGCGGTTTCGACGTGAGCGAGGTGTTCACCCACCTCCTGGTTGCCCAGAAGGACTGGCCCCACGTCACCGTCGTGGACCGGTCGTCCACGACGCAGGCTGGACACAGAGTGAGCGATGGCCCTCTCTGCACGGCTTGCGCAGTGCTGTTGCACGAAGACTCCTCGCCGCGAGGCGAGGGCAAGAACACGATGGCGGTCGAGCAGGGGCTCCCGCAATACGAGCAAGCGGTCGAGCATGGGTTCCCGCAGCGCACAACTGCGGTCGAGCATGGGTTTCCGCGGCGCACCACAGCGGTTGAGCATGAGTTCCCGCAGCACAATATGGCGGTCGAGCATGGGCTCCCGCAATGCAACACGGCGGTCAAGCAGTCGAGGCTCCCGTCACCCGAGCCGGTGGTCGAGCAGTTGGAGCTCCCGCCGAACGACCACGCGGTCAAGCAGTGGCCCCCGCGTGTGACCGGCACAGTCGAGAGTGAGCTTCAGTGCCTAGAGCGGGGTGATACATCGTCCAGCGAGAGCGATTCTTCCTCCTCGAGTACACACTCGAGGCGCCGGGCAAAGAAGTCGAAGCGCCGTCATTTGAAGCCACGACGTGAAACTGCACCGAGCGGCATCTCACAGACGGAGTCGGTCTGTGTCATTGAGCACGTGGACGACGGCATGGACCGTCAGCGCACCGTCGATCTTGTGTGTCCACCTCGCGACGCGCAATCGATCACCCGGCTTCCAGGTCTCTCCTGGAAGAACTTCCTTCGTGGTATCAAGGTTGGTGAGGTTGAGCAGGTCTGCCTGATCACAGACACTTCGTCTACGCCACTCGAAGGGAACACCGTCAGTGATGACGACGGATCCACCCGTCCCAAGAGCGCCGAACCGAAGTCCGCTCGCGAGGAGCGATTCGCAGCGCAGTCCTGGGAGTCCTTGCGCGAGTCTGGTAATCCAGTGTACGAGACCGTCCGCGAATACGCGGACGTCTTTCCCGATAAGATTCCAGCCGAACTGCCTGCCGATCGAGGCGTCCGCCACGAGATCGATCTCGCGCCCGGTTCGAAGTACTGTGTGACGCGGCAGTGGCCGCTGCCGCGAGACCAAGTCAAGGCCATCGACGACTTCTTCGAGAATCGCCGTAAAGCGGGTCACGTGCGTGAGAGTGTCTCTCCACATTCGAGCCCAACGTTCTGTGTGAAGAAGGCCACAGGCGGATGGCGCATCGTTCATGCCTTTAACAAGTTGAATAATGCGACCATCCCCGCGCAAACCCCAATTCCCCGGAAGGACATGGTGCTCGACACCATGGCGGGCAGCGTCGTCTTCAGCGCCATCGACTTGACCGATGGATTCTATCAGATCTTGATGAGAACGAGCGACATCCCCCTGACAGTGGTCAGCACCCCCAGCGGTATGCTCTGGGAGTGGCTTGTGATGCCACAAGTCTTGAAGAATGCTCCCGCCACGTTCAATCGCATGGTCTCCCATGTGCTGCGTCCGCTTCGAGACCTCGCACCGAGCTACTTCGACGACATCTTCGTGCACAGCCGCGCTGAGGATGGTCTCAGCGCGATAGAAGTCCACTTGAGGCACTTAAAACAGGTCTTCCAAGTGATGCGCGAGAACAAGTTGTACGCGAACCTGAAGAAGTGTATCTTCTGCGCGCCGGAGATTCCGGTGCTGGGCTGCTTCGTGGGCAAGGACGGCGTTCGCGTCGACCCGGAGAAGGTGTCCTCTATCTGCGCATGGCCGTCACCAAAGAACCCCACTGAGTTGCGTCAGTGGTTGGGGCTAGCAAATTATCTCCACAAGTACACGAAGAATTACGCCGGATTGATCCAGCCCCTCTCATCACTCCTGAAGAAAGATGCCACATGGGTCTGGTCACCCGCGCACCAAGCCGCCTTCGACTCAGTGAAGAAGAGCCTCGCTGAGGCGCCGATCCTAGCTCTTCCCGACGACTCGAAACCATATCACGTCGTTTGCGACGCGAGCGACTTTGCCATCGGCTGTGCGCTGATGCGGTTTGACGACGAAGGACGTGAACGGGTCGTCAGCTATCAGTCTCGACAGATGAAGCCAGCGGAGCGCAACTATCCTGTCCACGACAAGGAGCTTCTCGCGATGCGCTACGCTCTGATTAAATTCAGAGTGTACTTACTCGGCGAGCAAACCTTCGCAGTGTATACCGATCACGCATCGCTAAGGACAGCGATGAAGAGCCCTCATCTTTCCCAGCGAATGGCTCGCTGGTTGTCGTTCTTCTCCGAGTATAATTTCGTGGTTCACTACAAACCCGGCAAGAACAGCATCCTTGCAGATGCTCTGTCTCGTCGTCCAGATTACGACCCACGCGATTCGCTGGGTCGACAACCGCTGCATGATGAAGACGACGAAGACAACTGTGCTATGTGCTTGGCGTCGGGATTGAACCTGACGAGCGTGTCTTCAGAAACCCCACTCCGCGACGAAATCCGGACTGCGTATGAATTCGATCCGGTCTATTCGAGTATTCTGGAACATCTCCGCTCGCCCAGTGAAAAGACACTGAGTGCTTTGTCCCGCTCCACACGCCATCAGATCGATAGGTATCGGATTGAAGACGGGCTGTTAACGTACAGCATCGATCGCTTCGATGCTTCGCGTGTAGTGGTTCCCAACGATCCTGACTTGCGCTCGCGGATCATCCACGAGTTCCACGATATCCCCCTTGGCGCTCACTTGGGCCGTGAGAAGACATTCGCCGCGGTGTCGCGCGACTTTTACTGGCCCCACATGTATAAGTGGGTGCGCAAGTGGGTGAGGACCTGCGAGATCTGCCAACGCGTGAAACCGTCCGCGTCATCGCAGGCTCCCCTGCGTCCCTTACCAGTGGCCACCGAGGCATGGCGCTCGGTGTCGATGGACTTCGTCTTTGGCCTCCCACCCGACTCCGCCGGGCGCTCCGGTGTCCTGGTATTCGTCGACAGGTTCAGCAAGATGGTTCACCTCATCCCGGTCCCGGATACGATCACCGCGACCGATACCGCGGTGCACTTCGTGGATGCAGTCTTCCGTCATCATGGCATGCTCGAGTCCATTGTTTCGGACCGCGATCCGCGGTTCACGTCTGCTTTCTGGACGAAGCTCTTCGAGCTATCAGGGACAAAGCTGCTGATGTCGACGGCCGCTTATCCGGAGACGGATGGCCAAACCGAGCGAGTTAATCGCGTCCTTGAGGACGTACTTCGCAGCTATGCGACGTCGTTTACGAGCTGGAGCTCGTTCCTTCCGCTTGCTGTGTTCGCGCTGAGCAACGCGGTTCACGCGTCGACTGGCTTGACTCCTTTCTTCGTCAACAACGCTCGGCACCCTCGCGTTCCAGCTCTCCTCGCCGTGGGCCGTCCCACGGCGCCGTGTGGCTCCACTCTGGGTGGGGGTGAAAGAGGCGACAACCACTTTGTGACAACTCCGGTTTTGAACCCACAACCGGTTACCATACCGGTTGCCGACAAGCCTTCTACGCCAACACCGGTAATGGACCCTCAACCGGTTTCCATACCGGTTGCCGACTCCTCCTCGAGTGCAGCCTCATCTTCAGCGACTGTTAACGCAGTGACACACGCCCAGGCCAGGAAGGCCCTGACGACTCCCCGCGACGCAGTGTCCCCTCTCGCCTCGTGGACGAATCGTGCCCTGATCAGTCCTGGCACCGCTAACGCGGTGTCTCCATCAGCGAACTACGCGCCAAAGCAACCGGCACATCCGGCTGATAACACCGCTGTCTCAGACTTCCTCCTCCAGCGCCAAGCAGTCACCCGATACGTCCGCGACGCGCTGCAGACGGCGGTCGACAAGCAGAAGGAAAACGCGGACAAGCGCGGCCGCAAACACACAGTAAAGTTCGCGACAGGAGATCGAGTGCTCCTGTCGACTTCAGGAATCAGAGACTCCGCCGTCACCAACCTCGGCGCGAGTAAACTCGCACCGCGCTTTATTGGGCAATTTACGGTGACTAAGGCTATTGGCGAGGATTACACACTGGATATCCCCACGTCGCTGCGACTACATCCGACGTTCTACGTCGGACGACTCAAATAATACCTGCCCGCTACGATTCCTTCTTCGACTCAGTCTCCTGAGCCGCCGGCGCATATAGCGGCCGCCCCGCCCGACGCGCGCGCCGAGCCATCGCGCCATTCACACCAGGCGCCTGCTCCACCGTCCCGCTCTGCAGACTACCATGTACCGCGCGCTCAAGAAGCCTCACGCGCGCCAAGAGTTCCCGATTCGACTGACGAGTCTCAGTCGCAGTCCTCACGGCCTTTGCAGCCGCGTTCTGGGCCTCCTCCGCCTCCTGATACGTCGTCCAGAAGCTCCCCGCGAGATCTTCCTCGCGGCTCCCAACCAGAACGTCAGTCGTATCAGCGGGACGGTCCCCCGCCGATTGTCGACTCAGCTGGCGAGATCCGCTGGATAGTCGAGAAGATTGTCGATCATAAAGACCCGCCCCGTCGGTCGGGGCAGCGCCATGTGTCCACCAGTCGCACGGCTCCCGCCGCGCGCCGCTATAGGGTACGATGGCTTGGCTTTCCGGCGGACCAAGATACGTGGGAGCCCCGCGCGAATCTTCTTCGCGATGTCCCGGATGTGATCCAAGAGTACGACTCCAGTCTTCCTGCGCCGGAGAGCGCCGCGAATAATCACGCGGCGGCCGAGAACGGGATCTCCAGTCTGCACGACCACGCGAGCGTGATCGAGAGCGACGCTGCTGGCGATCGCGCGAGCGCGACCGAGAACGACGACCCGAGTTCTCGTAATCCCAACGGAGCGGCGGAGATGCGCTACGTCGAGATGAGTGTCGGCGCGAGCCGGTGCGACTAGCGGCGCTGGCCTTTTCGGACAGCTAGCGACAGTAACGCTGGATCCAGGCATTCTCGCGATCACTGAGCGGATGCTCGGCGACATGAGCTCTCCACTCGTCCGTAGTCGGGCGAGACGACACACACCTCCTGTAGCCTTCAGCAACTCGCACGTAGCAGATGCGGTCGTCGGCGTTCCAAGCGCTGTCGCAGATTCGTACGCGCAGCTCGCCCAAGGAATGCCCCCCGATGATTTCTTCCCGGTATGCGATCCAGTCGACGAGATTCTCTTCCTGCGCTTGCGTCCGGTTCCAGCGCCGGATGAAGGCGCACCACGACTCCTGTAGCGCACTGTGGTCGACGCCGTCCACCGGCTTCTGGCGCAGTGCACGAAAACGCCGGAAGAGGTCCTTCATCTCGTCCAGAGACTCCGGATCTTGCGCTCCGGAGATATCATACAGGGCCCAGGGTCTCAGCACCTCGTTCATCACGTGGGTGCCGCGTGCCGCGGTCGTCGCGCTCGTCAGCGACGTCGCCGTCGCTGGAATCTGCTGCTGTTGCTGTTCCATCGTCCGCTCCTGTTGTCTGCTGTGCAAGTCGTGTTGTACTTCTCCTGCGTGGCGCAGGATCTGTCTCGTCCCCGCCTCGTTCGCTCCTGTTGGCCACGATTTTCTTCTTGTTTCCCTTTTGATTGATTTGTTCCCCGCCCGTCGCTTATGTTGCGTAAGTGCAACTTTAAGAGGGGGGTGATGTAGTGGGCCACGCCATTACATAAGTAGGTAGGTTTATATTACAAAAGTAGGTGCAGCAGCACACGGCTAGCGTGTGCTGAACTGCCGTCATCCTATTGGTTGATATATGGGGAGCCAGACCCATTATCACCCAATAAGGGTTTGACGTGTATTTGAGTGGTCAGGGCAAGCTGCCCTGGACCTAAATAAAAACAGAGTTGATTTTCCTTCAGACTAAGCACTTGGTTTAACTATCGCGGAACTTGCACGCTTCCTCATTATTACGTGTAAGCTAGTAACGGACACTCTAGGCCCGTTACAATTAGTGACTCTTTGAGTCGAACGTCTTCCTCTGACGCTAAAGCTACGGCAGCCCCGCTGCAAGTGGGCTCCACCCGATAATAGAGGAGGCCCTCCTTCAACTCATATCGGTGGAGCCGTGAGCGCTGTCGCGACGAGAGCCAGTCGGACTTCGTGCTCGTTCCGGCCTTAAGGAACTTGACGATAGGCGCGACAGCCTCATCGTCCCGATACGCCATGCGTATCCGATCATATAGATCCGTTGTCACCCGCGTGGTGTGGGCCAACCCATAGTCGGGACGCCGAGAGAGGGCGTCCGCAAGCACGTTGAGCTTGCCCGGCTTGTATTCGACGCGGAAGTTGTATTCCGCGAAGAAGGACAGCCACATCGCCATCCTTTGGGAGAGTTGAGGCGAGTTAGTCGCCGTCCTCAAGGACGCGTGGTCTGTGTTGATCACAAAGGGCCTAGAGCCCAGAAGGTGAACACGGAACTTCACAAGGGCATATTTCATTGCCAGGAGCTCCTTGTCATGGACAGGGTAGTTCCGCTCGGCGGCTTTGAGCTGTCTGGACTGGAACGAGATGACGCGTTCGCGTCCAGCCGTGTCAGGCTGCAGCAATGCACATCCGATTGCGTAATCGGAGGCATCGCAGACGACGCTAAACGGCTTCGTCTCGTCCGGCAGGGCCAGGACAGGGGCCTCTTAAAGACTGGCCTTAATGCTGTCAAAAGCATCCTGGTGCTCTTGCTCCCAGCGCCAGTCGACGTCCTTCTGAAGGAGGCTGACAAGGGCTTAGCGAAGCCCGCGTACCCAGCGCTGTACTTGTGAAGGTAGTTGGCCAAGCCCAACCACTTTCGAAGATCCTTCTGGGATCGGGGCGTCGGCCATGCTGCTATGGCCTTGACCTTGTCTGAGTCAGCCCGAACGCCCCCGTTGCTTACGAAGCAACCGAGAACTTTGATCTCTGGTGACGCGAAAACGCACTTGTCGATGTTGGCGTAGAGCTTGTTCGCTCGCATCACGTCCAATACTCGACGGAGGTGTCCTAGATGCACCTCCATGGCCGTCTTGCCTCCCTCGGCACGGCTATGGACGAAAATGTCGTCGAAGTACGTCTGTACGAAGGTACGCAAAGGGCGGAACAGTTGCGTCACCAGGCGATTGAACGTCGCCGGGGTGTTAGACAAGCCTGCGGCATAACGAGCCACTCCCAAAGCATGCCGCTTGGAGTGCTTACCGCGGTGAGCGGGATGTCGCTCTCTCGCATCAGGATTTGGTAGTATCCGTCTACCAAATCCAGCGCACTGTACAGTACGCTCCCGGCCATGTTGTTCAACAACACATCCTTTCGTGGGATCGGTGTTTGGGCCGGCACCGTTGCGTTGTTCAGCTTGTTATAAGCGTGAACCAGACGCCACTTTCCGTTCGGCTTACGAACGCAGAAAGTCGGCGTCGAGTGCGGGGATTTCGACTCCCGCACCATGCCTGCCTTCGCTTTCGCGGCGAAGAAGGCATCAATGACCTCGCACTGTTCGCGAGGAAGAGGCCATTGTCTCGTGACACAATACTTTGTGCCAGACACGAGATCGATCTCATGCCGTACGCCTCCATCCGGTGGGAGTTGGGTCGGTGGGTGTTTGTTCACCACGTCCGCATACTCCGTCATCAAAGGAACCGGATCCTGGGGGTTCTTAAGAATCTCAGAACCCAAGCGCGTCTGACGCTACTAGCTCAGCTCTTCCAGGACGTCCTCGTCCAAGACAGAGGAGGAATTCAACTCCTCCTGAGTGGCCTCAGGTCTTATGAGCACCATCTCGGCAACCTCCCCATACCTGAGGCTGGCCAGGAAAGACTCGAACGCCATTTCCGCGAGGTTCAGTATCTCTGCAACCTCTGGAAAATGTTACAGGTGGACACCAGATGCCTTGGCGGGTAACCCGGTCTCGCCATCGAAGATGTGATAACACTCTTCCACTGGCCTTGTCGGAGGAGACCGGGCCCTGGACTCCGAGTCGCTTGAAGCGACGTCATCGCCGACGGCGACCGTGACGTGGAACTTTGTTACCCGCGTCCGGGGATGTCGTGGTTCCTACATCCGAGGCACTCGAGGCCTTGTGTGGTTCTGTGTTACCCACACAGGAAGCGCACCCCGCGTCTTCCTCTTCAGTTATGCTCTGGGTAAGCTCATGTGGTACTGTGTTACCAACGCAGGAAGCATGTCCGACGGCTTCCTCTTCAGTTCAGGTCTGGGCGACCGTGTGTGGAGCTCTGTTACTCACCTTGTACACGCTATTACCAGTGATCGTGACAACTGCAGCTGTCTGCGGAATTATGTTACCTACTTGTGGACCTTAGTTACCCACTTGACCAGCGCCTCCTAGTGCCACCACCATCGAAGCGTCGTTGTAGTCGTCATATACGTTGACAACTCCCAAGCGTCTGCTGGATGCTTCGGTACTCTGGCAGCCCTTGCGTGCGCCCCGGGACCTGGCAGAGGTGGGAACTTGACTCACCAATGCTCTGTCGGACTTCGCAGGGCGGCAGGCACCGATTGCGTTGCCTCGCAAGTCGTTCTGGGGCTCGTGCTTCTCGAGCCAGGGCATGATCAGGATCAAATCGTAGGGCTCCATGTCGAAAACAGTAAACTGTTCTGGGCTGTCGAAGTCTTCGAGCTGGACGGCCAGATCCACTTGGACGTTGGGGACAGTGACGACCTTCCCGTCGGCCAGTCGCACTGACACCGTCCCGTTGCCCTTGCTTTCTCTCAAAGCATCGAGCAATTTGTTGTTGTTGCGAGCAACCGTCTGGCGGCGTGCGAAATTCTTCGACGCCCCAGAGTCAATCAAGATTCTAAAGGGATGATCGTATCCCCGTACACATCCGTGTACTACGAGCAGCCCGCCACTGCTCTTCGCTGATTCGAGAGTGTGAAGACTCTCAGGGGCTAAGTTCCCGTGGTACGCGCCACCCGCGCACCCCTCACGAAGACTTAGTTCTTCCCCTGTAGGGCGCACCGCCCCTACTGGCTCCCTGCGTTCCCCTGTCCCCGGGATCCTGGCTTTTGCCAGCGACCCTTGAGGACGGGCTTGGGGAAGGACCGTCTGCGGAGTCTTTCCGCGGGGTAGTCGCGCTTGAAGTGGCCCATCTTCCCACAGCCGAAGCAGCGGATGTCACGCTGTTCGACGGACCCGAGTTCCATGGGAACTGGTCCGTTGGGGCTCGTTCGACCGGGAGTCTACAAGGAACTCCCAGGCTACGCTGAGGCCGGCGTACGCGCCTGGCGATGGCTGTACTCTTCCTGAAGAGCAACTTGTATCGCCTCTTCAAGGGTGCTTGACTGCACCCGGACCAGCTGAGTGCGCGCGGGGCCCACGCGAAGGCCGTCTATGAACACAGTCATCTTGATGTGTTCGTTGAGTGGGTTTTCCACTAGGGACGCCGTGAGTTCCCGTATCTCTTGCACGCACTCGTGAAGCTCACGCCTCCCTTGCTTGCACGAGAGGAAGCGCGAACGCTGGCGGTACTCGTAGTTCGTCGGGAGGAACGCGGCTCGGAGTTGTTCGCACAGCTGAGCCTAGGATGTGAAACATCCAGGAGATGTTGCTTCCCGTGTGTACACCCAGCTCTTAGCACGACCGCTAAGGTTGGAGAGTGCAAAAGCAACACGCAGTTGCTCGGTCGAGATCAGAGCCGCGTCCATCGCGAGCTCTACTCCTCGGACCTAGAAGTGAAGGTTCTCGCCTTCCTTCCCATCATACGGCTTAACCTTCAGCCGTATTGGCTTCGGGTGAGGCATATTTGCTTCCGCCGCCGGAGCCTGCAGGTTCTCCCGCACATGCGCGATGAGGCCCTGCTCGTACGCGTCAAATGCATTGACGCGCTCGAGCTGCTCAGCCGGTGTTGACACCACCAGGCTCTGCAGGGCCTCCATCCCGAAGATGCCTGCCATCTTCCGAACCGACTCGAACTGAGAGTCGTTCAAATGGGAGAAGTCGTTCCTATCCATGGCAACGAACTTCGGAGAGGTTCAGGTAGTCTACCCGCGGTGGCGTGGATTGACTACAAGTGCTACCAAGTGTGACGGGGTCACACAGCACTTTGCGCTAGAGGAAGTTATCTTCCGGGAGTATACAAACTCTCAGTGAACGGCAGTTCACAATCCCCCTCTTTAATTAAAGAGAGCGAAGTGACCCAAATAAGGTAGATTGTAAACTGAGTATATTTATAGGTAGGTTAGGTTTGGGTTTAATACAAACTATAAGTTACCTATAGAAATGCAATGTCATTTAACCAATGGTTGGCTTTGAACGACTTTGGTACCTTGTACCAAATATCGCGGAGTATGACGTGTCATACTCCTGAAGTGTGAAGTGTCACACTTCATGTAACCAGGGTACACTTAGGGCTACGTACCCCGTTACAACTCCGATCTTGAGTTGCTCGAAAATTTTCTCGTTGATCAATTGAATGCTGCTCTGCGTTCTCGTCAAGAACACGACCGCTGATAATATGGCGATGTGGTATGGCGCCTGGAAGTTTACAGCGAGCATTCAAAAAGATGAGTAGCCGCCTGAATGAACGTAGCTCCACAAATAAGCCCGGAAGTAGCGATTCCGCTTGGAATTCCAGTAGCAAAAGCCAAAAGATCAGTAACTCAACAGGCCTAAACGTTAGGACCGAGATGTGATGTTGCTTCTGAGTTTGTTCATGCTCATCCACTTCAGCTTCATTTTCATTGATTGTGCCCGGCTTCCCAGTTACTCGGCCATAGTATGAGCACTCAGCCAAGTGATTCTCCCAAGCTTCTTTTCGACCATGAATATGAAGAGGAAACGGAACGGTACGTCAATAATGCAAAAACGCTATGTAAAAATATTTTAAATAGAGTAAGATACCCTTTTAACGTAAAAATGTGACAATGTAAAAGCAAAAATTGCCAACACATGTATGAAAACACATGGAAATGCCAGCAAGAAATCGAAGAAAAATACAAAGCGTGACCGCGGGACAAGCACTATTAATAGACGCGCTCGGCTACGCGACAGGCGGCAGAAGCGATGAAGAGCGGAGGCGCTGGCAGTGAATAGGCTGCAGTTGGTACGCTAAAAGACCTTTTGCGCGCACTGCGCGCACCGCAGTGTTGTTACAGGACTCCTGCCGGTAGTGGTTTTAGAACGGTACCTACCCTTACCAAGTTATTTGAACTGCCTACAGGTTGACGAAACCTCTATTAATAGGGCTGTTGGGGTCGTCAAAGTGCGTTCTGCTACGTGTGATGTGATGCTAGAAAGCATCGCCCGGTTTTGTATGCTGGTGGAGATGTCGGCAGAGGTCAAACTTCGATCAAAGCGTTGCGGAAGAAGCTCCAGGGGTCCTCTACAGGTCAGTACATGTATTGATAATACACTCGTGCACCTCCAATTCGACAGGGCGGACCATATCAACAGTGCCAGGGCATAAGTGCACAACGTAAAGCAAAAAACAAACGCAAATCCAGTGCACTGATATTTGTTTTGTTAATTCAGTACAAAATTTACGTTTAGTTTTGAGACGATGCCTGTGTGGCACCAACAGTTTCTAATAGTCTTTGCAGATATGTTGTTCCAGCCTTCAGACAACCACTTCATGGCGGAGTAAACGTCGACCGGCGTGTAAGGAACACCCTTGTAGAACAGGTCCAGCTCCGCTGCTTGCTTCTTGTTCTGGTACTCACTCTTCAGGTACTTAATGATGCCCTGGTCCATGGGCTGCAGTACAGCAGTTGTATTAGCCGGGAGCTTGCAAAAACCAGAGCCCTGTGCGCTGCTGGAAGCGGTACAGCCACCCTCGGACTAGGTGCATGGCCTCCGGGTAGCTGTACTCCTTCACCTGAGCAATCATTAGTTACGTAGAGCCCTGAATAGTGCGTTTCCGTGCCAAGTCTGAACTCGTCAATCTTCTGCATAATCTGGCGTCAGACGCCGAATCGCGGGCGCGCAACAGCGCTTCCGGTCGCGATAGGTATCCGGCAAGGCGGCAACGTCCGTCGACCGCTTAAGAATACTCAGGACGGTAGTGCGCTTTACTGCTTGAAGGGTCTTAAAGCGCTCCGTTGCCCAACGAGCAAGTTCGGAGTGAGAGCATGCAGGATCTGACTTGTGCTTCTCGCACAAAGACTGCTTTTGTGCTAGAGTTAGGGACATGTAGGAGGAAGGGCGATGTCCCATTGTCTTTGGCGGTAAAAATCAAAGTCTGTGTTTGTATGAAGACGTCCGATCCAAAATTTAAAATCAGATCGATGCGGCGTGTCATCCCTCCGCGAGGAGGGGAAAACCGTTGAGGTTAATTGCTAGGGTGGTGATGGGCAAAGGTAATTGCGCATCCGATCCGCGTAATCATAAAATCTGGCAGGGTATCGACTGATACCGGTGTCGAATCGGAGGTGCACGACTGTACATGTACAGTACAACATGTACCTGTATTATAATACACTGTACGCTTTCACAATACAGGTACCGGTACCGGTACATGGAATAAGCTCTACGCTCATACTTTAAATACATGTATGTACTTCAATCGATAGTCGAAAACATAAAAGTTTAGCCAAAGTGTCGAAGCGACACTGTCGATGACTGCCGACGGCAATGCCCGAGGTCACGTGGCGCCACAGCTCAACGCACCCGGTCCTGGCATCCATTGTCAATGGACCATTGAAGCTTTCTGGGGCTATGCACTCGTTTAACGTTACTTCGCTCTGATTAAAATCGCAACCACGTGCAAGTTCCATTGGGATGTGCCCACCTGTCCGAGAGATTCTCGCGAGACATGATTATTATAATAATACTGTAGGTAGGACACAAACAAACTGGTGCGAGGCAAGCCGTGTTTTGATCGGGGTCCATTCGCAAATTCACCTTCTCCCTATCAAGTGCTCCCTCTCGTGCTTCAATCATGCTAAACGCTATCGGTTCCATCTGCGTCGTCGCCGCGGCTGTCACTGCCGTGGCTGCTCAACCTTCGTACACCTACAAGTTCGATGCACCCACGGCTGTATTGTAGGCTTCTGCCTTATTATTTGGGTTAGTCTCATCGAAGGGACTGATGAGTCGGTGGCAACCGACGAAACACCTAGGGTTCAGAGTGGGTGTCTCCCGTGCGGATAAGAGAACAGATTAACGATACCCAGGGACACTTGCTATAGTGTAAAACTAGCTCCGAGACAGTACAAACTAAGCAGATCAAAGGTAAAGGATAAGCAGATCGCGACTGAAGAGTAAAAACAAATGAAGAGTAACAGGTCGCCGACTGAAGAGTAACAGGTCTCCAACTGAAGAGAAACCGCTTGTAGGAGAGCGGTGGTGAAGGTAGCAGAGTCCCAAGAGATACCGTTTAGGGAAGAAACGGTTGTCAAGCGCAAGTGCATAATAGCATCGCTAGAACGGTTCTGGAGTTTCTGCCAAAACTCTAAGGACCTTAGCAGGGTTGAGTAGCACGAGACAGGCGTGTTCGAACAAGGACTTAATCCAGTGATAAGCGAGTTATTTCAAGAGGTTATGAGCCCAAATATGGCAGGCTCACTACCGTTTTAAAAGGTGAAAAAGACTATCGAAGATGGGCACAGGTTATGAGACCTTACCTTATGGGTAAGGGGGAATGGGGAATTGTTGAAATGCAACCTCAGTACGAAACACTGGATGTAACGGTGCTACGGGAACCCGACCTGTGTATAGTCCAGAGCAGGGCAAACTAAATGGATCAGCATTAGCCAGGATGCTGACGAATATGTCTGATGACATTAAAGCGCTTTACGAAAAGGCGTATGTTGCGCATGAGGTTTGGAATGACCTTGAGCGCCGCTATGGGAGAAGTACTGCGTCGTCGAACTTCAGCTATTGGATTAAGTTCTTTAATGCGAAGTGTGATTCGGATGAGGATCTAGAGAGACATCTTAACGACCTTGAAAGGACGTTTAATTAGATGAAAAGGGTTCATGGGGGTCTTTCACAGGAGATCCTTATGTATAAGGCTATGACTTC
This sequence comes from Phytophthora infestans T30-4, assembly GCF_000142945.1. NCBI lineage: Eukaryota > Oomycota > Peronosporomycetes > Peronosporales > Peronosporaceae > Phytophthora > Phytophthora infestans. The sequence continues at coordinate 1,781,789 of NW_003303736.1, read as the reverse complement.
CTTACCTCAGGAATGGGAGTCGTTCATCACTACCATTGAGACCCAGTTCGAAGACATGTCGTGGACGGACTTACGAGTTAGAATTGCAAATCGTCGCACGCGTGGTGAACAGGCCGTTACTCTAGAGACGGAACAGAAGGCCCTTGTGGCTAGACTTGGTGGTAAGAAAAAGTTTAAGCGCAAGCCGAAGAGAAACACCAAACCTGCGAATGTTAGAAGGGATAAAGGGTGTTATATCTGCGGTAGCGTTGACCACCTTTGCAGAGGATGTCCCCAACGTAAAACACGAGAAGAAAAAAGCTACTTAGCGAATGCAGGGTATGACTCTGATAGTAGTGGTTCGTTGTTTAACGCATACATGGCTCGAACCGATGACTATGGCCAAGCGAGTGATTCTTCCTTTAAAGCTTGGGTGTTTGATTCGGGTTGCTCGAAGCACATGTGTCGGGACAAAACGCAAATGTTCCGGTATACCCGAGTTGAAGGTATACCATCCATCCGAACGGTGAATGGTGCCTCTCTAGAGGTAGAGGGCATTGGCCGGGTTATGCTTAACCTAGGCAATACGCACTACCTGTTACAAGATGTTTACCATGTTCCGAGTCTCTCGGACAACCTTTTCTCAATGGGTACAGAGATGGACAAGGGTATGCAGTTTGAAACCACGGGTAAGAAAGTATTTGTAATCAATAAGACCCGAAAGTCATTGATAGCCCGTTGGAATCCTGTCCATAAAGTCATGTTGGTTATTACTTAGCGTATACAACCATGAAAGACTTAGGTCTATGGCACTGTCGTCTCGGGCATGTTGGTGGCGACCGACTTGCCAAGTTTTTGAAAGAGAAGTTCAATGTAACTCCTGTGAAAATTTTGGATTTTTGCTTAGGATGCACGCAGGGCAGGTCGACAAGAAAACGTTTTCCCAGTGTTAGTCACAGAACCAAGAGAGTGTTAGGACTCATTCACACCGATGTTTTTGATGCAGGGGCTAAGTCGAGACATGGATTTCGTTACTTCGTAAGCGTTATAGATGATTACACCCGTTACGGAGTAGTTTACATGCTGTCCGCCAAGTCGCAGGTCTACTAGGTTCTCGAATACACAGCATGGGCAGAAGTGATGCACGGCAAGAAAATCTCGACGTTTTTGAGCGATAGCGGAGGTGAATATATGAGTATACAGCTTTTGGAGGCGTGCAAGACAAAAGGAATTCGCTGGTGGCATACTGCGAAGGATGCTCACCAATCCAACGGAGTTGCAGAACGTTTCAATCGAACGATTTCAGAGTCGGCAAGAAGTATGCTAAAGTACGCTAAACTTCCGGACAAGTTCTGGAGTGATGCTGTGAGTACTGCTGTAGTCATAAGGAACTTGTTACCATCTCGTTCTATTGATAATGCGGAACCACATAAGCGTTGGACGGAGAGAGAATAATGTAGTCGATCGATTCAAGGCGCGCTTAGTGGTTCAAGGTTGTTATCAAGAATACGGGGTTGATTTTTTCGACACTTACGCACCCGTTGTCAAGTTTACCACTCTCCGTATTGTCATTGCATTGTGCGCCGGTTTGGGTTGGCACATCCATCAGATGGATGTCAAAACTGCTTTTCTAAATGGGTTTGTGGATGTTACAATCTACATGAAACAACCCGAGGGCTATGTCAGGAAGTCCGAAAAGTACGTGTGTAAGCTTAAGAAGAGCCTTTATGGTTTGAAACAGGCGCCACGTGCATGAAACGCTGTATTGGATGCGTTTCTGAAAAGCATTGGTTTCCAGGAGTCCATAGTAGATCCCGCTCTGTATTTCGGTAAGTTTTCTGGGGTTCAAGTCATTCTCTGTGTATACGTCGACGACCTTATCATTGCCTCAAGTCATACTGCAATTATCGAAGATATTCAGGAAAAGCTGAATCGTCGTTTTAAGATGTCGGATCTGGGCGAACTGACATACTATTTGGGAATAGAAGTACACAGAGTTGACGCGAAACAGGTTGAAAAACCGCCCTCAAAAGCGCTTTTCACCTTAGTTGAAAATCAAGTCCAAGAAGGTCAAGTCCAAGGTTCCAGAAAGGCGAACCGTGCCTATCCAAGGGGAGAAACGGCCTTGAAAAGCTCAAGCGATTATCGACTAATGGACCGGGTTGATGAGTGTAAGCTACTTAGTGCTGTGGCTAATATGGCCATTGATGATTCTAACAGTCAGGAGGATCCTGACGGTTCCCAGGGGGAACAGCGCGATTACTACGAGTTTGACATTGATTCGAGTGGTAATGATGACTATGGTGACATCGATGATTCCGCCTATGGAGGCGATACTAATTTTTCGGATACTGTCTATGGTGATGGTATCGATACTTCGTTTACGGTCAAGAATGATGCTTCCAGCTACGAATTTGACGTGGAGATTAATGACGTTTGTTACGCGGCGTCTACCAGTAGTACCCTTGTGCAACCGACCGCCGGCTTATTTATTAGTCAAACGGCCTATACTAAAGCGATCCTCGAACGATTCGGTTTTTTACATCACGCGAGAAGGATACGCCTATGGAACATAAGCTTCGGCTGTCCGTTGATCAATGCCCTAAGAATGATTCTGAAAAGGCGGCGATGGAACGGGTTCCTTATCGTCAGGCTATTGGGAGTTTAATGTACTTAGCAATAGGTACTCGTCCTGATATTGCGGCAGCTGTTCGCGCAGTTAGTTCGTATAACGAAAATCCTGGCGAAGTTCATTGGGTGGCGGTCAAGCGCATTTTTCGATACCTCAAGCGAACGATCAATCATGGTATTTGGTATCGAAGGGGGAATATTCCACTGCATGGATTTTGTGACGCTGACTGGGCGAACTGTGTGGATACAAGACGCTCGGTTACTGGATACGTGTTTCTCGTGAATGATGGAGCGATTTCGTGGAGGTCCAAGAAACAGCCCAACGTGGCTGCATCAACTGCTGAAGCTGAATATATCTCGCTGTCTGAAGCTACGAAAGAGATTTTGTGGTTAAGGGCTATTTTCGTGAATTTAAGTTTGAAAGCAGTGGTTGATAATGGAATTCGTTTACACGTGGATAACCAAGGCGCGATTGCTATTGCGAAGAATCAAGAGACAAGTCAACGATCGAAACATATTGATGTGCGATACCGATTCGTGCATGAACACGTGGATAAGGAAGAGGTGATTCTCACCTATCACAAGACCGATGAAATGACAGCAGATACGCTAACGAAGGCTCTCGATCGAGTGAAGTTCGAGAAATTCCGAGAAGGAATGGGCATTTGTGCCAAGGAAGAATTAGGTTTGAAATCAAGCGCAATAATGGAAGAAAAGAACATCAAGAATGAGTGAACAAGGACAGACAAGGACAAGTAAGTTGTGAAAGACCAAGATACACCAACGAGATGCAAGGTAATTTAAGTTTGTAGTTAGGGTGCCAGTAGAACACACAGAAAAAGAAAAAGAAAAATCCCAAAAGAGAAGAGAGACCGACAAACGAAAAAAGAAAATATGGGAACGGCTCTCTTTCAAAAGATAAGAAAAAAAGGAAAAATAAGTAAAGCCGGGAACACTGTGGCAGCGGTTGAACCGGAATACAAAAAGGGATAAAAATAGATAGTGGGTAGTCAGAAAGGTTAGGCATTTTATCTTAGGGCACGGCCCCACTCGATCCTGGTGCAAGCTAGCAGCCTTGCCGAGTCGGTCCTGAGATAAGATCAAATCCAGGGGGAATATTGTAGGCTTCTGCCTTACCATTTGGGTTAGTCTCATCGAAGGGACTGATGAGTCGGTGGCAACAGACGAAACACCTAGGGTTCAGAGTGGGTGTCTCCCGTGCGGATAAGAGAATAGATTAACGATACCCAGGGACACTTGCTATAGTGTAAAACTAGCTCCGAGACAGTACAAACTAAGCAGATCAAAGGTAAAGGATAAGCAGATCGCCGACTGAAGAGTAAAAACAACTGAAGAGTAACAGGTCGCCGACTGAAGAGTAACAGGTCTCCAACTGAAGAGAAACCGCTTGTAGGAGAGCGGTGGTGAAGGTAGCAGAGTCCCAAGAGATACCGTTTAGGGAAGAAACGGTTGTCAAGCGCAAGTGCATAATAGCATCGCTAGAACGGTTCTGGAGTTTCTGCCAAAACTCTAAGGACCTTAGCAGGGTTGGGTAGCACGAGACAGGCGTGTTCGAACAAGGACTTAATCCAGTGATAAGCGAGTTATTTCAAGACGGCTGGTGTGGTGTAGCGGGATCAGCAAAATCTGCGAGATTGCCAGATCCAACTTACCAACTGCGCCCAGACACCGACTAACGGAGGGGGTCCCCGATGATCCGTGTTCTGCTAAACTTTCCTCACCTTGTGTACCCGTCGGTAGGGCGGGATCTTGCTCTCTCGGTAACTTCCGAAGAGTTCAAGTGGTGAAGCTTGAGTGTCTTGGCGAGACGTGGGGATGGGGTGGAGCAGCAGTGGAAAATCTTCACTCTGCGTCCGTGGATTGTTCCGAATCCTAAGCGAATATTCGAGCTTATGGATCCGGGGCCTAGATCGTGGAGATGGCCGTAGGGTTGCCTTGCGGGTGTGCTCCCTTGCCTTTGTAGTTCCTTTGCGTCGTACTTGCCGCCTCCTGTGACGGGATCTTGAGAGTTGACCTTATATCGTAGGGTGTAACCGACCAAGTAGTAAATTCGGTTACCTGTCGGATCTGCACAAGTAAAGGAAAAGCTCACTAGGTTGTAGGATCTGGCCAATGTATTATCCAGTTATCACTACCAACACTAGATTCGCAATTCCCAACCTTCTCCTAGCTCGTACGGCCAATGTAGTTCCGGTTCTTGAGGGCAGGAAGTGTGGTGTTGAAAATCCCACGTGAACTCTAGCTACAGATGTAGTTAGGATGTTCCCACAACAATACGTCTACTAGGATAGTAAACGATCGTTCGGGTGGACCTGAAGACCCCAGTTCTGCCCTTGCACCGGGACAAACTGGACCTTGTAAACTACTTATATAGGCCAACCAGTAAAATAAGAACACGCTACTAGCACGAGCAAAGCTAGCAGGTGTTTTGAATCCTCGTGGTCCCAACAGCGGAAGGGTACCAGGCACGGGTAAGCCTTTTACGAGATCACCGAGTGTTCAACACTCGGCTGGAAGAAATAAAAGGGAGGCAATTCAAGCACTCCCAGTCGTGCAAATAGGCAACAATAAGCCGTCACGTAAAACCTCCCGATAATAATCGGCCAATACACAAAGTCTCTTGGCCTTGCCGGATGAACCCTCGCTACAGAGCTTCGAGTTCACCGACAGGCATAACACACTCAAACAAGCTTGACCTGACGCTTACCTTGAAGCCGGACGTCGCTCTGTGTGCTTGAGTGGAAATTCTGTTCTGTATTTAAGCTTACCCTTTCGGGTCTATTCCTAATAAGAAGTCCTAATCAAGTATACAAATATCAAGTGAACAATGATCCGTTATGGATCTTCTTGCATGCCAAGCGTCGTCTGCACCGTCGCATGAGCATCTTTAACGGTCCGCGCCTTGTCCCAGACGGTAAACGTGTCTTCCAAAGGTCGCTGACTCTTCCGCGAACTCATCCCAGCCGCCACTGAGGGTTCGTACCGTAGATGGTCCGCTGAATGCGAATCTGGCCAGTCCATTATTAATAATAAGGACAGCCTGGATTCAGTGACATAGGGCCGTATCCGATACTTGTTGAAAACTCGGAGGTGACGCCGTCGAGTCCCTTGCACCTTAGCGTCTCCGTACATCACCTGACCGAGGGTTCGTCGCTTGAACAACTTGGGCGGTGTTACGTCTTTGTCGACGGGTGATAATCCGCAACTTCGGAGAGATCACTACACCACAACTGCCCCTGTCGCAATGGAAGCCACGGTACTGGTGCCCGTTGTGACATTTCTTCATTCTTCAATTCACCATCTCGCCACCGTATGTCCAAGCGTCTGAATCAAGCCGTGTCCGACGCTTTCAGCGTCTCAATTCTCGTAGACGTCGCGAACGAA
>NW_003303736.1:1632667-1775674 GCF_000142945.1 Phytophthora infestans T30-4 | reverse complement strand
TCAGATACTGACAACGACCTGCTCAGCGAAGATGCAGATGAAATTCTTTCAAGTGATAGTGATGGTAGTTTGGACGGTGCAGCGCTCCTCAATCGTGACAAGAGGAAAGCCCAAAGAGAGCTGGAGAAGCGACGTCTGCAGGCAGCTATCGGCAAGCTGCGACGTGACTGGAACACAACCACAAACAATTGGAACACGCTGCCAAAAACGAGATGCAAGCGCTCGCGCAGGATGATGATGCTCTGAAGAAGATGCGAGTAGACGGCTGGGAGCTTGGCAAGGTTTGTGAGATGATGTATATACAACATGAAACTAATGTGGTATATGTTGTATGATGTTTAGATACCGCATCGCATCCTGAACGAGCAGAACCATACCCGAGTCTATACAGTGGTGACAATGGACCAACGGAGGCAGCGATTGAAGTAGCTGAGTCCCCGTTACAACTCTTCTTCTTCTTCATGCCTCGTCGGCTTTGGCGCCGGATAGCTACTGAGAGTAATCGATACTATCCTCAGCATCTCAGTGGACGGGTCGACAGAATACATGCGAAGCGAGTGGCTGATGACGCAGAGTTGACTAGGGAGGCTGTGATGTTGTGGGAGACCAAGGAACACAAGGACATAAAGCCAGAGGACATTGTGCATTGTATCGGGCTCCTTATCGCGAGGATATTGGTCCCTCACAAGCGCTGTTTTGCGGATCACTGGGGAGCGACCCGGGTAAACGCTGTGCCAAAAGGCACATTTGGCGACTTCGTGGGGAAGTCGCTCTTTGAGCGCATCATGCAAAACTTGCATTTTACCGACAACACAGACCCGAGAGCTGAAACGGACCGCGCCTGGAAAGTCCGCTCCGTAGTGGTCACGCTACAGCAGACGTTTGCAAGGGGATACAACGTTCCTCCCGTTGTGTCGTTCGACGAGGACATGATTCCATCAAGAAGTCGTCACAACGTGACCAGGCAATTTATGAAGGACAAGCCCCACAAATGGGGCACAAAACTGTTTATGACATGCTGTGCTGACACAGCGTATTGTCTACGGTACGTAGTTTGACGGCCTCCATCGTGGAGTATTTTGTTTTTTGGCTAAGTCTCACATGTTGTATTTGTCTACCTCTGTATTATTTGGAATGTTGTATTGTGCTGCATCGAAGTCTGGAAGTATTTTGTGGAACTAATTAGCACTCAGACAAGCTCGGAGGTCAATCAACGACCCGATTCTCAGCAGACCCGAGCTCTGGCCCTGCAGCGTTATCCGTAATCTGCATGAAGTTCTTCCTGCCCCAGAAGAAGGTGTGTACCACGCTGTGGTGATGGATCGATTCTATACGTCGATCCAGCTAGCTTTGCAGCTCCTGGCTCGAAATGTATACACGGTTGGCGCTATACAGCCAAACAAGAAAGGATTTCCACCAGCCCTCGTGACCAAAGCAGCAACTCGCCCAACTCATATCCCCCGCGGGACCAGCACGATCGCCGTCGCAAAGGGCTGCGATCTTCTACAGGTAATGCTTTGGTGGGACCGCCTTCCTGTCTACCTTCTCTCGACTGGCAGCAGTACATCTATTGAAACCTGCGGTAAGTTACTTTTGGGTCGTGTCTTAGTGATGACGGCTTCCTAACTTATGCTGTTGTTGTTGTACCATCGAAGGGCGGCATCTACGTGGCGGCAGAAAGGAAATCATACCCTGACCATCAGCGATACGCGACTATCATCGCCGGATGGGCGGGGTTGATATCCACGACCAGCTAAGGCTACAGCGCTATTCACTGCAACTCTCGGTGCGCTTTCGAAAGTACTACAAGACGGTATTCTTAGGCCTAGTCGACATGGCGTTCGTGAATGCCTATATCATTTTCCGTGAGGATCGGAAAATGGTTGGTGAAGGTGCTGATCATGCCGAGTTTTTAGCAGAGTTACAGGCGCAGCTTTTGCAGGTCACTTCGGCTGACTTCATTTATGAGGTATATACTTCATGTTTGCCGGCGATCATGTGGTAGATGTTGAATGGTATCTGACTCGTTTATTATCATGCAGACATTTTCACCAGCACCTTCCGACCAAAATGTGGCCTCGATATCGGCTGCCCACAAATTGACCGAGTTTCCAAAGTGAACCCAGATCCGGGAAGGTGTTCGGAAGAGGCCACAGCACCAGTGCAAGGTCTGCTCGATTCGCAAGCAGAAGGTCGGCCAGCGCAGTGCAACGCGGTTCTATTGCGAGGCATACAGCGACGGCAACAAGTAGTAAGTGTGACAGTGGCTTATACAATCGTAATTTGACTAATTGTACCTCTTCATGCACAGTGTCTACCTCTGTGACATAGTCCGGCCGGGCCACTACCCAGGAAACACCATGACATGCCACCAAATCTGGCATGTCATGTGGAAGAACGGAGAGGAGCGGCCTCTCCCTTGTGTTGGTCGTGGAATCCAGATGCGCAGCCCGGCAAAGAAGCGCCGACGCGTCGCTAGTGATAGGGAAGAAGGCAGCGGCGCGGAGGAGGGAGGCGCTGGCAGCGGTACTGTGGAGGGGGGGCGCTGGTTCCGACACTGATGTCGGCGCTGACGAGAGAAGTGGTGGGGAGGGATGTGCTGAAGAGGACGATAGCGAGTAAGAGTGGGCTTGTCGATAAATACCTAACCTGATTCAATATAAATGTGTTGCAATCATTGATCACTGTACACATAGCCATTGAACTTCGTACATGGCATGTTCGAGCCCTGTAAAAGGGACACTTCTAATATGTTGGATATACGTCTTCTTCAGGTTTGTTGGCGCAGCGTGGGTGTCTTAGACAGCATGTGGATACATAGCGCTGCGAAGAAGCTTGCAATCAATGTATCATCGAGCGTCTGATCTCCCCGCAGTGCCGAAAGCGTATTCGTACTTACGGAGGTCAATACAAAATTCAAGTTTAGCCTATTTTTAGCATGTTGTATATACAACATGTGGGGTCGTAGACAGGGACCGAAAATAGCCGTTCGTGCGGGGGGGGGGGGGGTAGGACTCAGGTCCTAAAGGGTTAACTCGATTAATTTTTAATGCTAGAAATTGCTGTTTAGATATGTCAGAACTTTGATCGGTAGAAATGCGGGAGCTGTGTAAACGCGCTGCAATTCGCAATCCATCACATGGGCAGGATACAACGAGGTGGTTTTGGCACCGTGCCAGATATATCGGCCACCTAAGACCTTACACAGTTCAAATATAATGTATGCGTATTAGCTAATATTAAGCTGATATTTAATAATATCAAATTGTCTTAGAAGAATATATCAGGTAATATTTTTCTATTTGCTGGTATACTGGTGATTTTTTCACAAAGCTTATTAGCTTCCCCGATTTCGGAGTTACCATAAACCCCTGGTAAGAAAATGTAAGGTAATATTTTTTTATTAACTGGTCTACTGGTGATTTATTTACAATATTAGCTTCCCCGATTTCGGAGTAACCATAAACCCCTGATAAACCCCTACTTATTAATAGTCATGCTCTGGTAGGTGACCACAAGAGTGACGGGTCGCTCTTTAAGTAACTTGTAATTGCCGTTCTTGAACCTGTGTGTACCACACGAGGTTGAAGCTGGATAAACGAACCGTATGAGACTGTGGTCCACACAGCCTGCTTAAAAGTGCCTTGGTATTTGTAGCTTACAATTGTAAGGCTCAGTACGAAAAAAGAGGGGTCCAGAAACGCCACAATAAACGATCATGATGCACCGCAGCTTGATGCGATCCGGAACAGCCATGACCAAGCGCACGGCGCCGCGACCCTCGTCGAGTGTGCGCCACTTCCGAAAGAGTGCGTACCAGCTGCTCTCCTCGTTCTGGTCTATACTGACATGATATCTTGGTTTTGCAGGCGCCCCCACTAAGTACACGGAGAACAAGGAGGTCACGGGCCTTGCGGGCATCGTGGAAGGTAAAACCGTTTTTGCTCTCATTGTACCCATTTTCCGATGGTATTAATTAAAGCATCTCTGTTTCCGTTGCAGCCGACAATCACGCCCTCTCTGTCAAGCTGCAGCACCTGACGAGTGTCAGCCTCATGGGCGCCGTGCCGCTTGCCTTTGTGCTCAGCCCGTCGCCGCTAGTGCTTCCCGTTGATTTGGCGCTGGGCTTGATCCTGCCCGTGCACGCCCACATTGGCATGAACAACGTCATCTCGGACTACGTTCCCAAGAACGTCCGCACGCTCGCGCGCCTGGGCTGGCTCGGCGCCACGTCGCTCATGTTCTTGGGCCTGCTACGCGTTAACCTGGAGGGACCTGGTATCACGGAGGTGGTCAAGACCGTCTGGAGGGAGTCGCCCAACAAGAAGAAACTCGAGGCGTAGATAGACTGAGCTTTCTTCTCGGCGCCCGTCTGGGGACGAGGCTCCGAGATGAACCCGATTACAAAACAGAGGTGGTATGTCTTAAAATTGAGCAGCTACTCTAATACGACCTTGAAAGAAAAGGTATCGGGAGTCTATACCTGCATTGTCTGAGCACGCTGAGCACGCTCACCTTTAGGTAGACGACGTTTTCTCATTGGATGGAAACAGCAGTGTAGCTTGTCCATCGACGACGACAACGCCATCACTTGCTTTCATGCACATGGTCTCGCACTCGACAAAACGCTTGCGTACTCTCACGACACGGATGTGGGCCGTCACCTTCTCGTCCACCAGTAATGGTGCTCTCCAGCGCAGATTTTGCTTAACGTACACAGCGCCCGGCACAGAGCGGCCGAAAATGGTGGCGAAAAGACTGGCGGAGAGCAAACCTTGCACCACGGGTTTGCTTTCGGGTGTGTGCTTCAGAGCGAAATCGGCGTCTACATGCAACGGGTTGTTGTCGCCCGATAGTCTCGAGAAGGCACGCGTGTCTTCGATCGAAAAAGCGTGACTCACCCGAGCCTCCACACCCACTGGTGGGATGGTGCCGACTGGGAGCTACAATAACCCTTGTTAGTCGAAGCAATACAATACATCATTAGCAGTGACTACAATCACCTGGGTGAGTTCTCCTTCCACGACAAAGAGACCGCCACGCGACGAACTCAGCGATCGGTAGTTCGCAGCCTGTCGACAATTCAGTAGGTAGCGTTGCAGCATCTGAAGTGTGCACTTACTAGCCGAGCGCTGCCGCTACGCGGCGGTACTTTAGGTTTTGTTCTAGTTATTTGCCCACTTCGCTTCGGCGGGATATTTGTTTCAAAACCTCTGAACCCCTATGTGCCTAAATCGACTGATGGATTGGACACGAGAAGCATTCACCAGCTTTAATTCGACAAAATTTCAGCGAATCATATTTAGCACCGATGCCTCTTCCACTTGTCACTTCTCCATTACCAGTATGGAGGAGTTCTTCCAATACATCGGTCCCGATGGCGGCGCGGCGACGTCGTCCGCTCTTCTAAACCGCGAACGCATGTTCGTATACTCTTCCCCGCGTGAGAAGCAGATCGATCGCTGCGGGGAGCTGCGTGTGGGCTCGTACTTTGCCTGTTCGAGTGTGCTCTACTACGAAGACCAGGTGTGGCTCAAGATCCGTCGCGGCTACTTCTCCAACGCCAAGAACAATGGCTACATCCGCGTGCAATTTGAGCTCCCTACTGGCTCGAAAACCATAGATGGCAGTGATTTACCAACCCGTCAGATCTCGTCGGCGGTCACAGCACAGCCAGCACCCTTCCGCTACATGCGCAGACTCCCAGGTTCGTTTTTCTGACCAACAAAACATTGCAAATAATCGACTAACTTGATATTTCTATACTGTAATTAACAGAATTCCCGACGTACATGTGTGCACGCGACCGCTTGGTACTCTACCGTGAGCCAGTGTTTAATCTCCACTCAGCGTCAGTGTCTTCTTCCAGTTCTGGTGCTAGCTCCAATACACCGCAACATATGCAGCGGTTCTTACCGCCTGTGAGTGTATTCCAAGCTACAGAGTGTCGATTTAATCAGGATTTTACACAACTAGCAGTAAAGGTGACGTCAGCGTTGGCTGGGTTAGGAGGCTGGATCAATGCTTCGTTCCACAAGTCACTGATCGAAGTGGAAGACCCGAAACAAGTGGGATATTTCCGCAATGGGCCAGTGTATCTACAGAATGTGGCTGGACGCGGAGGCAAATGGGCAGGTGAGCTGCCAGTCCGCGCGATCCCAAGCTTACAAGCACCACGTCTTTACAATGTCGAGAGCTATCGCGTTGTGCGGGCGATTGAACGTAAATTACTCAAGGACCGTGTGTGGGTTCGGATCCAACCGCTAAAATCGCAACAAGAATTGCAACAAGGAGGCGAGAAGAAGAGTGAGGAAGAGAATCCAGCGGAAGAAGCAGGTGAGAATCAAGACCAAGAACATGAGACCGCAGGACCCGATGCGTGGGTCATTGAGCGTAATGCCAATACTGCTCAAAGAGTGATGGTGCCGTGGGGGAGCAACCGTATCCAGGACGTGCCTGCTAATGACAATGCCGAGCGGTATTACCGTACCGTATACAGTCGTCGTCCTCTGCCTTTACGTCGCACTGCTGATCTGCAAGCAGAGATCGTTGGGCATCTCGAACCAGGCTCCGTGTTCTCGTCAACTCAGCGGGTTCTCAATGACAAAGGACGTATGTGGATTCGAGTTGCAATTCCATCGGAAAAGCATACGTCTTTTAGCAAAAATGTGGACGAACACGAAGATAACAACACAAGTCCAGACAATAACGCTGAAGAGGCAAAAGAGGAAGAAGAGGAGTTCGAAGACCTCGGCAAGTCTGTTCGATACGGCTATGCGATCCAATCGAACGCCAAGACCAACACTTGTATGGTCCAGGAGATCCCTCCACCCGGAAAGATGAACCCGAAGCAATACTATCAAGTGTCTCTCTCTGACGACGGACTACCGCAGAATAGTAACCAAGATGATGGAACGACTGCGCCAGAAAACACAATAGCGGCTCGTGCAGAGGCGTCCAATTCAGCCAAGGAGCTGTTCTACGTTAAGAATGGCGCTATCGTGTCGGCTGTCGGCACTGTGTTCAATGCTGAACAGGGAAGGATGTGGCTACAAGTATTGGCAATAGAACTGGACCCTGCCATGCGTGTCAAACACCAGTGGCCACTGTCCGATGCCGAGCAGAAACTGAACGTAGTTTACCTTCCAATGTGTGGAAATAGCCATGAGACTGTTCTCAAGCCTGTGCATCGGGAGTTGGCGAGGATCGACAACCCTCAAAAGGCTGAGAAGGATAACGCGCGATCTCCGTCTCGTGTGGTGTTCAGTGGCCGCGCGTCGAAACTTTTTGGCTCGCACTTGTTGCGTCCTTCTACTATCGACTTGCCATCGACGTTTCCAAAGAAGGATAAGGCATCGGGAACTCTCAGTAGCGGCATCAATGTTTCAGATCCGGTAGCACGAGCTGCTGGCGGGAATGACCACACACAGAGTCTCAAGGACGAGATAACTGCGTGGCAGCTTCAAACGGGTACCCGTGTGACGCAACTGTATACTCAGATCGGCGCTTTGGCCAGCTACACGTTGAGTTGCGTTCGTCGGCCATTCACGTCGTGTCTGGCGCACCAAGAAGCCAAGCGGAGATACCGACAACTCGACCAGGACGAAGAGGGCATGGAGGAATATGCCCTCGACGACGATGACGTGCGCGTTTAAGTTGCACTAACGATAGGAATTTGCGTCAGAAGGGCCCAAAGAATGAAGTGTTTTTGAGTCATTTTGTGGCATCTCGGTGATCGCCAGCAGTTTTTGTCCAATAAGATAGCGTAGGTTATAAATCAGATCTAAACCACCACTCCGCATGTCAAAAGATTCCAGCGCTCAGTTCCCAATCAGCCAGCAACAACCAAGATGCAGATCCTCTCGACGATCACCGCCGCTGCCGTAGCTATCACCGCCATTGCGCTCGTCCTTGCCGAGCAGGAGGTTCACCTTAAGGTGCGCGTGACCGACAAGTTCTACGTTACGCCCATCGGCAAGCAGTGCGCCTTCAACAACTGCGTGGATCCGTCCATGTACCCGTGCGCCAACAGCGGCGTATGCGTGCGCCTCAACTACACGTACGGCAAGTGCAGCGACGACGCGAAGGACAAGGCGACTGAGCAGGACCTCAACGACCCCAAGCTGCTCTGCCCCTTCCCGAACCCGTACAACAGCAAGCTCGGCTCCGTGGACAGCGACGAGAGTTACGACAGCTACGACAGCTATGACAGCCAGTAAATGGGAAGACAGAGTTAATCTGCCAACTTCAGTGTAGCCACACAAACATGTACATCTCCAAATCCACCGCTTTAGCCTTTATCGTCTTGATAGACGGACGCCATTAGTGCTCCCTCTCAAAATCGCTCACTGAAATCGATACCTTCACAAGTCGATCGTAAACTCACATCGACAATGACATCGGATGCGGAATCGACTCAAGACACCGACGACCTTGAGGCCCAATTGACGGCGCTCAAGGCCAAGAAATGGGCTCGCGGCAAGGAGCTGACTGCGTACATCAAGGACATGGCCTTACATACTGGTAAACGAGCCGTCGTCAAAGTGAGCGGCGGAAGCTACAAGAAATTCGTGTGCTCCAGCGACTCAGCATGCCCATGGCTCCTTAACGCCGTCTATTCGCGCCCTAAAAAGGAAGAGACTGCGCGATTCTGGTACGTGACGTCGGGTTCGCTAGCTCACGACCCGCAATGTGACAGCGTGGCCAAACCCACGACCAGACAGCTCAAGGAGAGCATGCTACTAAGAGACGCAGTATACGCCGACGCCAGCGTGTCATCTGCCGACCTAGTAGCGCAGCTAGAGGCCGCCCAAGCTTTTCAATGCAGTAAAAGCATGGTGTATAAGGCCAAAACCGACCTATTGGACGCTTTAGAGACTGCTAGACGCAACGGAGACGCCGCTCCGGAAGTAGTCGAGTCAATGCAGAAACTACCTTGGTATATGGAGCAACTACGTACTCTGAATGCCCATATCGCCACTGTTATCGATACCGAAAGCGACCAAGACGTGTCGGATCAGAGCTCGGCCGCTGACGCTTTCTTCTTAAGAGCCCTTTTAGCTCTAGACCCTACTTGTGTATGGAAGAACCAGTGCGTATTGGGTATCGACAGCGTGGAGATGCAGCACACGAGCTACAATGGCACAATGCTGGTGCTTATAGGTCAGGACGGAGACTTCGAGCCTCTATTACATGCCGCAGCTCTCGTACCCGAGGACTCTATCGAGCACTGCACGTGGTTCCTCTACAAATTGATACTACATGGCTTCCCGTTACGTCGGTTCCCTGTGGTAGTTAACGGGCGTGGAGACTTATTCTCTGCATGCGCTGAGCTGAATTTACCATACGTAATGTTGTGTACGCAACATTTACTGCGAGATATGCGCGTAGCTCATGAAATTGTGCTGGAAGACGAGGACGAGACGCTCGTGTGGAAAGCTCAGAGTGCAGAAGCTGAGAGCGAGTACCTGACGTTTGTAGCGCAGCTTTCTCGACAGAACGAGGCAGCAGCGCAGTATATACGTGGAGTAGAGCCAACGAAGTGGTGTTTGTATCCGTATTTGGCGAAGAGGAAGATGTACGGGTGGAAGACAACGCGGTTCGAGCAACAGGATCTTGGGACGGAGACACTGGGCTTAGCTCCAGTGAACAAACAGCTACCGTACGAGTGTATTAAAGTGTTATCCGTGGTAGCAATGCACGCAGCTTTTCAACGACATGAGCGTGCGACGCAGTGGGAACGGGAACATCGTCTAGTGACCCCAGAAGCTGAACGATTGATGCAGGGAGAACTCGCTCGCGTCCAGCAATATTCCGTCTGTATGAGCTCATCTCAGCTCGCGTTTGTGTGGAATACACACAAGGCACAGATCCGACAACGACGTGTGGACTTGAAGCACCGCACATGTACCTGCTCACGTCGACTACAGTGGGGCATCCCTTGTCGACATGTGCTAGCGGCGTTACAGAAGCTAGACGCCATGGATCAAGCTGTGGAGTTTTTCGACGAGTGTTATCTTGTATGCAACTACGCGTCGTCATTCAAAAATCGAACGCTGGAACTACCAGTGGAAGACAACCTGAAGTGCGACCCGACCTTACGCCCACCACGGTTTGTAAACGAACAAAGGGCAAGTAACGATGCCAACGCGAAGAAGAAAAGACGTCGTGTACGGACCCGTCCGATGAGTCAACGTAAGCGAGCGATGTACAAGTGTCATAAGTGTCATCGTGCGGAAGGTCACAACAAAGGCACTTGTCCGTACTAACCGCTGTATGGTTAGGATATTTCACGCTTTGAATTAGGGTAAATAAGCTACGGGGTTCAAGAAGGCTTCTCTAATGCAGCGTGACGGGTGCAGTAGTAATCGTACTTCTGGTACGAACGACGATTGCATCCTTCCTGGTTGCAACGATTGCCACCTCCGTGAGCCCAGTATAGTCCACCCTGGGTGGATACTTTGGTACATTTTGGGAATTTACAAATGCGACCGCCACCGTGCGACCAGCAGTGAGCAGGCCTTCTTCGTGCATCCGGGTTCCGTACAAGTTTTGAAGCCTCCATGCCGGAAACATCGTTGATACAACTTGGCGCGCTTGGTGCATCCTGGTTCTATACAACGCAAACCGCCACCGTGACGGACACAATAACCACGGGAGACTGCGAGGTTCGAGCACCCGTCAGCTTGACACTGCGGTGTGCGGGTGCGAGTCTTGACTACTTGTGATGAAGGTATCATGGATAAAGAAAAACTGCGTGGTGGAGTGCACCTCAGTACCGTCACTGGAACTCGAAGCTGCACTTGAAGCCTGGCTAGCTTGAGATTTGGCGGTCGACGACAGCGCAGCTAGCATCGGAGGGATTTTTGTTTTCTTGCCACTCAAGTACTGGGAGTAATTACGCTTCTTCTCGTTTGGCACGATACACGCTAAAATCTGTCACCGGTACTGCAACGAAGAAGTGGCAGCTTGCGGGCGGACGAGGGCGAGACTGCGAAACAGGGACATGGCTTCAGCATATTCTGTTCGGTTCATTTCGGCCTTGACTTGGATTGGATTGAGCAGATAAGTGATGTTCCACTTGCTGCACATGGTGTGGATGACGATTGAATTGCAGTGTTGTGAACGTCTGGACAATTGAAATATGGTTTGAACTGAAAGAACCACTGGAACTCGATCACATGGAGACTGATGGGTACAAAGGTAAGCGAGCAGATTTGAGAAACGTAAAAAAAATTGTCTGCAGGCGTTTGCAAGATTGAACACATAAGCTCGGGTCCAATGCGGTTGGACGTGCGTCAAGTTGGAGAGTTAAGGTTTACTACGTAGTAAAAGACAGCAAAGAACAGGCAACTTCGTGAATCCTGCTGCAAAGGCAAGTCCCAAACTGTCGGTTGTGACTGTCTCCGGCACTATTCTGTCGACAAGATGAGTGTTGTTTTAAGAAAAGTAAAGCGGGAAGTTGGTGTGTGTGACGGCGGTCACTTCAGTGCGTACACATTGATTATTATTCGCGACAGCCAAACTTTTTTACTGGCACAACACTGTACAGCTTTTGATAAGTTGGTTGGCAATCGACCTGTTGGATGGAGACCTATTCGTGTCTTCTTTCGGACATCAGGCGCGTTTTGCAGTGCAGGTATCTGCGTCGTGGGAGGGTTCACAGGCGTACGCTTGACGAGTGACGGGGCTTGTCTTTTTAACGGCGTGTCAACACACAAGTCGTGCCTAAGTAGCTGACTGGGCCGATAATAGGTCGTGGGCCCTGGTTGATTGCAAGATCTCTCTTTTTTTCGCTACCACGATTACCTTATTGGAAAAAACTACGTAGTACGAAGTATTTCAAGAAAAATGTAGTACCTTTAACACTACAGTAGTAACCTACAAAACGTAGACAATACAGTACCTCCAGTTTTGCGAACATATCAATGCCAAGAGGAAATGAAGCGCCTGCAACTTCACATAAAGTATACCGTAGTTTTCAAAAGCTTTTGTAAAAATTATAGGATAGTACTATCATTTTTTCTACATGTAGTTGTCAACTCTTTCGTGGTAAAAAAAAAGTAGCTATAAAATTAAGTTGCTAGGTGCATGGCGTTTGCAATAGTAGTTGTACTTCTGATACGAACGACGGTTGCAACTCTCGTGCTTGCAGCGATTGCCACCTCCATGGGCCCAGCACAGGCCACCCTGGGTGGACACCTTGGTGCATTCGGGAAATTCACAAATATGACCGCCGCCGTGTGACCAGCAATGGCCGTAGCGCTTGGCCTTCTTGGTGCAACAAGGTTCCGTGCACATTTTGTAGCCACCGTGTTGGAAGCAGCGCTGGTACAACTTGGCACGTTTATTGCAGCCGGACATGGTGCACTTGGATCCGCCACCGTGGCGCACGCAGCGTCCACGAGAGACGGCAAGGTTCTTGCATCCGTCGACCTGGCACGGAGGAGTGTGGGTCTTACGGGGTCGGGAGATGCTTGGAGTGGGCAAATTGTCCGACTGCTCGTCGTCACTGGAGCTGAAGCACTCGAAGCACAGTGCGGTCATGGACATGGCCGGGAGCTCGAGTGTGTTGTTGTTGAAGCCAAAGCACTGGCGTTTATCAGGTGAAGCAATGTACAGATGACGACCCGTGAATGAGACTGAGGTGGGTTCCGGGCTTCTCGTGATGGGCGAGAGGCTATTAAAAAGTGATACCGACGGTGATATTGGTGCATGCTCAGGAGTCGTTGGAGCTAAGGGCTCCGATGGGTTTAGGAGGAACGAGATGGCTGTCTTGTTCATGTCTTGAACTGTGTGGCGTGTCTGTTGAATGGTAGAATCAATAATGAATAAGAGATTCGATTGTCGCTTGTTGATTCACCAAGCGACGTTTGCAAGTGCCCGGCCAAAATTGATTCACGGTGCGTGTTTATAGTTGCAAAAACGCCATCTGATTTTCATCAATACAAAATGCATTCAGGATACCATCGTCGTTGAAGCATGCGTCTCGCCACGCAGCGATCCTGCTGCAGGTAAGCAGTCTTAAAGCTCCTTATTGGCCTCAACGGAACAACTGCGCGCCTCAGTCGTTTGCCAGGTCGTCTGCGTGGACGGCCTTCCTATTTTATTAAGTTAATACAACACGTTAAGAGAAACGCAGCATGGCGGTGACACGCGGTGACGCCCGTTAGACACGCGGCACCGCCAGAAAAACTTCAGAAACTGCGACGGTCCCATCTTATTCAGACACTACGGTTGCAAAAGACTTCCACGCAGAATAATCCAAGCAGCCATTGCCGCCACCCGTCTGTCAGACAGCATGGCATATTTTATAATCACGTCCAAACTAAGCGCTGTACAAGTATGTGGGGACTGAGCATAAATGCCAGCTACCTATCCCGATACAATACAATGCCGGTTGTTGAACCTTTAATGCGAGTTGAAAGATGCGGTTCCCAGTGGGGGTTTTGTGGGTTGGATTACCCCGGGGTTACCCACACACCCACCCCTTGACTCCGATGTCAGGTTATGGGCTTATTAACTGTACAGAGTATATCTCAGGAAAGTAATAATGCATTATTAAAGGCTATTAGCGTTTAATAGTAAAAATATTAGATGCTGTAGGATAAAGCTGGTAAGGATAAGAGGACCCTTTACCCAACCACCCCACAGCACTCTTCTACCCATCCACTTTTCTCGAAAAACCCGGGTTTTCCAGAGCCCTGCTGTGCCAAAGCAGTGCTAAAATAATTAGATTCATACGGTATAAAACTTTTTTAACACAAACTTTATTATAAAAAGCTTATTCTTTATCAAAAAATGATTTTATTTTCGGACTTACCATAATCTACACCTTTGCCAATCCAAACTGGTGGTAGTGTAAGCCAAAACGGAGTGAAGTAACCGAAGTAACATCTAAATTTGAGGAATAATTTTTCAAAATTAGTTTTTAGAGCAATGTAGATTTAGTGTAGTGCAAACTGGCAAGAACGCGAGTGACACATCCAGCAATACGAACTACGGGCGCGCTGCGAACTGGGGTACACACAAAGATGTAAGGGGGCGTGAAAGCTGCGTATGGGCGCTAGAACCCGAGAGTGTGGGTGCACACAGTGACCTCTTAGCTTGTACAGCCTGCATAATCATCGATAGAGGGACCAAGGCGGCCAGCAACCCGATTAGACAGCGTACATCAAGGATGAGAGCTTTGGGCTGCGCTTGCAGATGTTAACTAGCCGTGGGGAATGGAAGGAGAGGGGTTGCAGCCCTGAGTTTGCGTCTCAGAAACGGCGCATCAGCGATTGACGTGCCATCAATCGCTCGTGTTGGGGCTGCTTGCCTGGACGGTCAGCGTTAAGAAGAGTTCTACACTTCTAACGGCGTCCGGTGCGGGGCGCTCGTGGCTATAGCCAATGCACTAATGTAATGTACGTGGTGCATGTGCAGTACTTTAAGTACTGTAGAAGACAAGATACTGTTATCGAGGCGACCATCGAACAGATAAATTCATCATTTTGCTTTACACTAAATCCGCATTGGTCTGGATTAATTTTGAGGATTTCTAACTTTTTTAATAAAAAAAAATTCTAAATAAGGGACACTCCGTTTTGGTTTACACTACCACCAGTTTGGATTGGCAAAGGTGTAGTAGAAAAGAGAAAAGTCGAGGTAATAAAGCAGCAGAAATCTGCTATACGCAAATGCCTAAGCGTATTTCTTACGGAAATCAAATTTTCTGGCGTCTTTTTGTTGTTTAGCTGAGAATACGAGTTCGCTAAGGAAATCTCATACAGTACAAGATCGCAAGCAACATGAACGAGGGCAAAATGCGAAGTAGATACCTTCATGCATGCAATTGAATCTTCGGCCAGCCTTACACGCTTAAATTGTCTTCTTTAATAACTATCTCGCGGAAATAGTCCGACGGCTCGAAACAAGCATTCAAGCCAAAGTCTTATGCGAATTTCCAACCTAATACATGGATTACAATACCCTGGTCGTACTATCACACCCCGGCTGACTCTGAATCAAAACTTACTGTAGTTGTTACAAAGACGCACGGTCTGTACACGAGGCAGTTTTTTTCGGCGGGCCTGCTCGCTCTATGGGCAGCGAAAAACCTGGAGACACGCAGCGCTGACGACGAGCATACAATCTGAGTGTGCAAACGCGTGCCTGAAAAGTTTCCGCAATGTCAGCCCTGGGTACGCGAGACGTGCTCCTACGTGCCAGGCAGATCGTGTTGGGTGAGCCCAGTCGTTCAACACCTCCGGAATTAAAACTCAGACTAAAGCTGTGCATGCAGAGGCATGTAACAAAGATGCTGCTGGGTCGTGAGCAGATTGCTCAGCATAGCAAGCCGCTTGCGTCGAGAGATACTGAAACGTTTCTTTTTTTGCTTTGTTGAAGTGATTTCGCGCGTACTTGGGACGTGAAATATGCTGCTACTAACCTTGAAAATATATCGCCTAAACGGATGGTGCGTTGGAGAAATGTTGAGGTCCCATATCTCGATCCCTTTATCCGAGTTGAAATTTTGCCATTTGTCTGATGCTACTAGGTTATTTGCTGACCGTTTACCGGTAGTCCATTCTTCAGTGTATCTTCACTTCAGATTAATTTGTTGACCGAAGGTAGTTAGACGCGAAGGAAGAGTCAGGCAAAGTAAATTGTAGAATGAATTACGAGAGCTGGGTCGAATCGGTCCTAGCTGCAATCTTGTCGTGTAGGCGTCCTGTGGGCAATCTAGGGACATCCTGAGCGTCTTCTTTGAGGATTCTCTGCCCTAGCGTCATCAATAACTCATAAATTGCACCACTGTCATCGCCAGGTCCGGTACGACTTCATGTGCCAGTTGTTCATCCGGTATCAGGCAACCGCCAATACCAACTCGCCCCCCCACAAGCGGCACATGGGGTAAAGTGCTTATTGGGCGTAGTCCACGAGGCCGCAAAGAGCACGCTTGTGCAGGAACTGGGTCCTAGCTAAGGCCTTTGTGAGTAAATCCGCTGGCATATCACCTGTGGGGGCATATTCCACGGTTAGTTCACCCTTGCGAATTAAGTTTTTCACCGCGTGATACTTCACATCCACAGTTTTCTGTGTCTCACTGAGCCCGTTCCTCTGCAGACGCTTGATTGCAGGCTGGCTATCCATGCACAGCTTCAGCGGCAAGTGCTTTTGGAGCACTTCGTCCGCGAGCATTTTCACCATCAATGCTTCCTCAATACCGATATCTGCTGCCACGTACTCAGCCGCCGTGCTAGATTTGCACACGATTGTTTGTTTCTTGCTGGCCCAGGCAACCGGGCATCCAAATAGGTACACCACAGATCCGGAGACACTTTTCCGATCCGCTCTGTCGTTGGCCCAGTCAGCATCTGTGGTCACGACGATGTCTTCAGTGGTTGGTTCGAGCTTCAGCTGTAAGGTTTTCGTCGCCCGGAGGTAACGTAGGAGATATTTAGCGGCATCCCAAGCCGATTTCCGCGGGGTGGCAGTGTGCCTCGCCAACTGACCGACTGTGAACATTATGTCGGGCCTTGACACCCGCGCCAGGTAGAGCAGAGCCCCTACTACCTGTCTGTATGGCATTTTTGCCATTAGGTCTTGCTCCGACTCTGTCGGGCCGTCATCCACGAAATCCAGACGTGTATTTGCCACCATCGGTAGGTGAGTAGGCCTGGTCGCATCCATCGCAAAACGATGAAGCACCTCATCGATATAGGCAGTTTGACTCAGCGTCACCATGTTGTTGCTTGTACGATCAACCTTCATTCCCAGGAACTGATGAGGACTGCCCATGTCCTTTACTTGGTATCGATCTCCAAGTGCTGTCATGAGACGGAGACACTGGTCTTCATTTTTATGCGCCACCAGGATGTCGTCGACGTACACGCACACGAGCAACAGTGTGTTTTCCACATACGCGTAGTACAGGCAAGGGTCGCATTGCGCCGGTGTGAGACCGTAGTCTAGCAAGAAAGAATCGAGTTCGCGATTCCATTCACGACCAGCTTGACGCAAGCCGTATAATGCTTTGCGCAGGCGCCATACCTTGCCTTTATCGCTAGGTTTAGCATATCCAGGCACGGGTTTCATGTATATCTCCTCCGTCAGACCTGCTTTCACGTAGGCAGCGGGTACATCCCCTTGACGCACGTGCATGCGTAATTTCATGACAATCACCAGGAATACTCGTACCGTGACGAGTCCTGCCACAGGCGCGTACGTCTCGATGAAGTGCACAATCCATATCTGCTTGTCACCGCGCGCGCATAATCGAGCTTTGAACCGTTCCACGTTCCCATCAGCGCCCGTTTTCAACCGGAATTGAAGAGTGTGATCGAGCACTCGGACTCCCGCTGGAGGATCTACCCATTCAAATGTTCCATTATCAAACAGCGACTTCACCTCGTCGTCAATGGCCTGCTTCCACTGTGTCCATTGTGGTGATCGTTTCGCCTCTGCTAGATTCAGGGGTTCCCTAATGACTTCACTCAGGACCAAAAAAGCTTGTGCGTGTAGCATGGTTCGTCTAGCTATGCGTTGCGAACGACTAACAGCAGCAAGTTCAGATGGGAACGCGTCCTCACGATCATCTTGGTTCGCGACTTGATCGACTTCTTCGTCTGTTTCTTCACCGTCCTCCGCGTCGTCATCCTCCTCAGCACTGGGATCCACTTCGAACAGCATGCGGTCAATAACCGATACATCTCTGGAGGCAAATATTGATCGAGATGTGCCTTTGGAGTAGACAAAAAATCCTTTGATGTCCTCGGCACAACCGATAGACGCACCTAGTTGCCCACGAGTATCCACAAAGCGTTTGGCTTTCCGACGAACTTGGTCTGGTACTCGAGCCACGACCGCCTGTCCAAATATCGGAAGGTGACTCACATCTGGTTGCTGCTTGAAAATGCGTTGATGAGGGGTTACCGTAGCTCCACGCCGAGGAATTCGATTTCGTATGTACGTGGCATGCTGCAGTGCGTACTCCCACAATCTGTGAGGTAGCCCAGCGTCTACCAACATGGCTGCAGCGGTCTCAGTCACCGTTCGGATCGCTCTTTCAGCTACCCCGTTTTGGAAAGACGAGTAGGGTGTTGTGTGCTGTGTGAGGATTCCACGACTGTGCGCCAGCTTTCTGAAGTCCTTATTCAGGAACTCGGTTCCTCCATCTGTGCATAACACCTTGATGGACGTTGCAGAGACGGCAGCTTGGGTTTCAATCATTGCCAGGAACTGCTTCACCTTTGCTGCAGCTTCGTTCTTTCGTTTTAACGGGTACGTGGCGACATAATCACGCCATACAGCCACCATAAAGTATCGATACCCCTGCACGGAGGCGGATATTGGTCCGGCGAGGTCGACATGACAGATGCCGTCAGTGACTTCGTCGGGACTTGAACGAGCGCTTGGAATCGACTGCCGCGTAGCTTTGGTGAGCGCACACACGGTACACATCGAAGGTTTGGCTCCTGAATCGACACGCAGCCCTCGGACTACACCACTGGCGGCCATTTTCTTAAGAGTGTCGTAATTTACGTGCCCCAATCTTCTGTGCCACAGTTCCAGTGTTCGCCCAAGAGCAGTCGCCGAAAGTCCGGATGCTGACAGAGGGACAGCGTCACACTGCTGGGCCGTTAATACTGAATAGACCCCTCCAGTGAGACGTGCAATGCACTTCGTCGAGCCTCGCGATGAAGCTATGGTACAACAGGTAGGACCAAAACGCACAGAGTGTCCGTCTCGCAGCAATGCCGACACGGATAGGAGAGTGTGTGGAAGACCGTCGACTAGATAAACGTTATCCAGTAGGAGATCTTTGTGAACCTCGTTCCCACCCCTGTCTTGGACAAGCGCTTTGACACGGAGCCGTCCTTTTGCTCTGCCTACTACCATTCGTCCGTCCGCCACACGAATAGCGAGCGTCACGCTGTCATCGGTGACCTCAAAGTCTTCACGTTGGCTGGTCAGGTGGTGTGACAAGCCCGAATCTATCAAGATCGAGCTCCACCCGACGCCAACCCTTCAGGCCGAATTATCCGACGACTCGTCCTCCACTGCTGATTCCTCTGCTTGGGCTGTCGCCGAGTGACCTTGGGCAGGTGAGTCTTCAGATGACTTGGACAAGTGCTCTCTGTGATATTTGGCTGTGTGACCTTCTTCGCCACAGATGAAGCAGACGATGGCACTTCGGGAGGGGGTTCTGGACACCTTGCGTTTCCGTTCTACCACGGCCACATGGGCCTTTCCCTTGGGTTTAGAAACTGCTGGTTTGGATGCCAAGGGCGTAGTCTTTGACTTCGTATCCCCACGCAGCGCACGCGAGCCGTCTGATAGCTTGCGTCGCTTGTAGTCTTCCAATCGACCGTCGGATTGCGATAGTTCGCTCAAGAATTGTACTGCATCGCTCAGTATGCTTGTTGGAGAGTCTATTTTCCCACGGGCATGAGCTTGAACTATGTCTTTCCGGTGGGGCCACGCTAGTCGAAGGAAGGTGCCCAGTGCGTGCTGTACACTAGCTGCGTTGCCAATTCCCCCGGTGAGACCGTCAGACATCTGCAGCAGTCGATCAGCATATTCTTGGTACGTCTCTGATGCACGCTTCCCTTCGCTGTATATCCTCGCCGTGATTTCCTGGTCAGTGAGATTTAAGCGGAACCTATCGATTAGCGCGACACCCGCTTCCTCGAATGTCGCAGCTGGGTGTTCCTTGCGGTATGATCGAAGCCAGCGACGTGCAGATCCCGTGAGGAAAACAGACAATGCCGATTTCTTGACACTTTCCGTCCATTCCTGTCCGGCGAGAACTTGAGCGTCCTCTACTTGGTCAGCAAACTGTTCTCACCAGTCGCGGACGCCGGAGTCGTAAGCTCCGGGTGGGACAGCACCCGAGAATGCTTCTGACTTCACGTTTCTTAGGTCCACCTTCTCAGTTCTCTTCGTAGTTCTCTCGTCACCTACTCCCGCAATCAATGCGGGGTTTGGCTCATCGTCGGGCTCGTGCGCGCCTCGGGCTGCCGCAAGAGGCGCAGCCTGCACCGCAGGTGGTAGCGCAGGATTAAGCACAGGCACATCTTGGTCAGCAACGCCTTGCGGTAGTGGGGCGTTCTGATTGGCCTGGCCATCAGCGGCAGCTTGATAAAGAGTGTTACGACGAGTCGACATGGAGCAGGTTGCGGCTGTTAACCAGTTAGACGCGAAGGAAGAGGAGACTTGAGTCGGGCAAAGTAAATTGTAGAATGAATTACGAGTGCTGGGTCGAATCGGTCCTAGCTGCAATCTTGTCGTGTAGGCGTCCTGTGGGCAATCTAGGGACATCCTGAGCGTCTTCTTTGAGGATTCTCTGCCCTAGCGTCATCAATAACTCATAGGATGCACCACTGTCATCGCCAGGTCCGGTACGCCTTCATGTGCCAGTTGTTCATCCGGTATCAGGCAACCGCCAATACCAACTAAGGTGCGTTTGAGTTGAAGTGCCTCCACTTGACTCATTGTAGATAAGGCCCCACGTTGCAGCTACATTTATCGTATTGTAAATATACCTGCTCGAAGTTGGTCATGAGCTCAGATTTACTCGTTTTTGTTCGCCCACTTCAACTTGCTTCATACAAATATTAATATCAAATTGTTTTTTAAGACTTAAAAGCAAAATAAAGTACTGTAATTCGTTCTTCGAAGTCACTTCTAGAAACACGTTACAAGTTCCAAGCAATCAAGGCAATAATGCTTGAACTTCAGCGTGTGCCGGTCGCATTTCTGCTTGGTGCGTGCCAGCGTGTCTTTTTGGTTCTGAAGCACGAGTTTTGCAGTATCCCCCCCCCTTCGTGTGCCGCTGTCTGCTTTTCTGCTTGGTCTTAAGTCCACAATTTAATTTAGACAACTACAAGTGGACACCTCTAATACATTCACAGTAATGTGCAAGGCAGACATCTCTTACCTCCTCAACTCGTCTACCACGGAAGACTGTGCTGGTTTCGACAACGTAGTAATCCCTATTTCACCTCCGCTCACGTCGCTCTTCCAGATTCTGTCCCCGATCAATCAGAGCCCTGAGCCGAACTCGCCGTTAAACTCGTACCCCCGCCGTCTAATTAGTTCAAATATCGCCCCGCGATTCAAGAAAACTCGCGTTCATAGTAGCGACAAAGTCAATTATCCGGTGTTGTCCTTGGCGGCGCTGTACATGTCGAGCGAGATATTCCACCCGGCTGCTGCGAATTTACCTGCGAAGTCTCGCCATCACAAGACCCACACTCCTCCGTGCCAGGTCGACGGGTGCAAGAACTTTGCCGTCTCTCGTGGTCACTGTGTGCGCCACGGTGGCGGATCCAAGTGCACCATGTCCGGTTGCAATAAACGTGCCAAGTTGTACCAGCGCTGCTTCCAGCACGGTGGCTACAAAATGTGCACGGAACCTTGTTGCACCAAGAAGGCCAAGCGCTACGGCCATTGCTGGTCACACGGCGGCGGTCATATTTGTGAATTTCCCGAATGCACCAAGGTGTCCACCCAGGTGGCCTGTGCTGGGCCCATGGAGGTGGCAATCGCTGCAAGCACGAGAGTTGCAACCGTCGTTCGTATCAGAAGTACAACTACTATTGCAAACGCCACATCGAGTCTACCACTATTTACTGAAGCTACGGTACTGCGCTCTAATTTCTAGACCTATCCAAACTTAGCCAATAAGATCACCTCAACAAAATTTAGATATTTGCGTGCCGATGTCTAAGACGTATGCGGACACCACCCTATGCCGCCGACTAGCTATACTGAGTCTAGCGCAGGCATAATTTGGCTACGCGAACACGTAAACCATTACATGTCTAAGAAATACTGCAATACTAAAAAATGTAAACGATCATTTAACTAACGGGAATCAAGTAAAAACCATGGCAGCGCTGCGATTTGGACTTGAGAAACCTTTATCAGAAATTTCAGACATATAACCAAGTCATCTCTGATACATGTACGTCTATTAATACTAGCTGCGCTCTGCATATGTTGGCTCATCACAGCGTCAAAACCTGCAGAGTTTGCAATGCACAAAACATCAACCAAATGTCCGGTGAGTATTTGCTTAGAAAGTCAGGTTTTAAAGAGCTTTTCATTATTAAACGTCGTTATCATGTTCTGTGGTTTGCTGAAAAAAGTGAAAATCATGCACAAACAAGGAAAAAAAAACGAACTGTGCTCTTTGACGATCTGCGATGCAGGGAAGGCACGCGCTTTGACTCACAGACTGTGAGAACAAAGGTCGTTGTTTGCCGACGCGTGCTTCGCACCACCAGAAGCCTCTGATTGGCAGTCCACATATCAGCACTGCAATAAATCGCGAAATCCTACACTATTTGTCAGCTGAGTTGGACCACCCGAATTCCTGTGGCCAATTGCCGCTTACAGCCGCGTGTCTGTAGTACAGTTTGTAGGGCTTCCGATGGTACAGACTCTGTACCATCGGAAGCCCTACAAAGTCCAAGTCAAAACAAGGATGCGCCGCATTTCAGCGTGTGCCGGCACGCGCGCGAGATTCGACCAATCAAACGGCGGTGCGCCACGCGCTCTTCAATTTGGAGCACGCTTGACAGACACGCACTCCAACAACGCGGCATTGACTCTCTCTGCTGCTTCGGTCTCACTTTGCCACAGTCATTCCTAGTGCCATGCTTTTCGTTTTCATGGAGCATAACTAAATTGCACCCGTCGACCAAACGCTTGGCGACTGCATCCCATTGCACACTTCCACCCATTGACTGACACTGCAACTACATACTTCGAAGTACTACAAACACAACGATGAGTGGCAAGTCAGACATCTCGTTCCTGCTGAACCCGCAGCCCACAGTCGAAGAATGGTCCATGCACTTAACTCCGCCCATGTCACCGTCACCGTCAGCCACGGTTGCACGACTGACTGCAATGGCGCAGAGTCCGGCCGCGTCAGCCATGTCGTCATCGCTCCTGCTCCTGGGTTCGTGCATCGCGCCACGCGAGAAGATGAGCAGTAGCTATCATTGTGTGAACACCACGAGTAAGAAACCGCTGCTTCCAGCGCTGTCACTCGCTGCATTGTGCGAAGCGAGTAGTGGCAGCAGCAACTACAATAGCAGTGGCGCCGAGTCTAGCTGCAGTGACGATGACAACGAGGGACCAACCACGGAAGCAACGCCATCGACATCGACTAAGACGCAGCATACAACCTACACGACTACTGATCCGAAGCCCACCACCGCCGCTAAACTCAAGCCCAAGAAGACTCGGACAGCACGCACTCGAGTCCGCAAGAGCCGCACGCCACCCTGCCAGGTCGAGGGGTGCACGAACATTGCCGTGTCTCGCGGCTGTTGCGTCCGTCATGGCGGCGGCTCTCGGTGCCCAGTGACGGGATGCCCCAACCGCGCCAAGCTGTACAAGAAGTGTTTCCAGCACGGTGGCTTCAAGACGTGCGCGACCGAGGGATGTACGCGCAAAGCGAAGCGGTACGGCCACTGCTGGTCGCACGGCGGCGGTCGAATCTGCGAGGTTCCTGATTGTGAGAAGGTGTCTACACAGGGCGGTCTGTGCTGGGCTCACGGCGGCGGCAATCGCTGCGCTGCAGTCGTCGTTCGTACCAGAAGTATGGGTAGTACTGCGTGGATCACGCGTCTTGTAACAAGGCCGAGCCCACAGTGTGAATCGTGTGTCTTCAACACGTTATACTACTACTTGAACTACTATTTGATACCATGTACCTGGTAGTATTTTTTATAATTGAAACATTCACTGAAACATTGGCATTTAATTGGTGTTACTACAGATTTTCTAATAGTAGTGGTAGATCCCTAGTAAAGTCCTCCCCGAGCACATTTCAATTTACAGTTTATGCTTGTTCGGTGGATCGAGGTCGTAGTAGTCCACATGGGCTCCAGTCTCGTAGTCCCCGCTGATGGCAAGTTTCACGCCGCGTTCTGAAGACTGAGCTGGCGGGATAAGCGCTCCTTTAGCCTTCATGTCAGCGAACTGTTTACGAAGCTCCGGATCCAATTGCGGCGTCTCGCGCAGTGTCTTCTGCATGTCCGTGTCCATCGGCCCAGGCGAGTACTGCAGCACACGCACCTTACCAATTGCCGCCTGCTCCGTTGCGACCACTCGGTGGTGCATCTCACGCGCCGCTTTACCCGTGCAGTATAGCATATGCGTCTTGAAGGGTTCAATACCGCAGAGCGACGTAACATTGACAATCACAAGCTGTGCATGCTTCTCATTCGAGGGGGCTGCAGGTGCTAACAGCTCGTCTCTGGATGCCCCAAATACGTCCAGGAATCGCTTGTTAAGCCACAATACTGACGTGACGTTTAGTTCCCAATACTGTGACAGGTCTGTCGGGGAGGTTGCACATTCCTGTACCAATCCGAGCTGGCCTAAAGATCCCGCGTTGTGCACGAGGTAAACTCGGTCGTAGCTTTGCTCTGCTAGCTGCAGCAGCGCTTGATCCACCTTGGCGGTGTAGTCCACCGAGCTACTCAGATCCACTGATTGTAGAAAACACTTCAGCTCACCCGTAGCGGCTTGTTTCTCCCATTCTCCACGCGCCAGACGCTCAGTTTCTTTCAGATCAGCTTCACTACGAGCCCACAAGTGCTGTAACCAGCATTAGATACCCGGAAGAGCGACAAATAATCGTGTCGGCAGCTGCTACGTACCAAATCAATGCTCTGCGCCTTAAGCAGACGCACAAAGTCGAGCGTAAGGCAACGGCCGAAGCCCCTCGAAGCTCCCGTGATCAGAACAGCGCTTTTCATTTTTTACCACACTAATTTTACACAATTACCGCTTGGAAAAAAAGGTTATCTTACAAACTCCAAGATAAACCGAGAGCCAATTTGGTTCATTGACATGCCACGAGGTGTTCGTAGAGAAGATCTCAATGCTGCCGGTGAGGGAAGCCCCACCGAAGGGAAGGTGCGTCAACGCTTTGGTCGCGACGAGGACCATCTGCTGGCCTTGCAAGTAAGTGTTGACGCACCGTATAACGCTCGCCATGGCGCTATCGGGGAGACATGGGACGCCGTCGCTGAACGGCTGAACGAGCATCCCGACTTCCACATGCGCCCCATTAAGGGCACAACAGCTAAGGCGCGTTTCGATACAATCGTGGCTCGCCATAGACTGTTGATGGAGAAGGCTAGTGTCGAAGAATCTGATGAAATGAAGAGTCCGTTCCGCAGGATAATGAGCGATCTGGTTCAGGAGATCGACTCTCGTCCCAAGGGCAACACCAAACTTCCTGAACATGAAGGTGAGGAAGACCAAGAGGAGAGAGCAACAAGGGAACCACGAAGTAGCTCCAGACTTGGCAAACGTCGAGCCAGCTCGGACGCATTTGAAGCGGAGCCTGAGCGACGCGAAGTGCCAAGAACTACTGGCACGAAGCAGACGCGCATTCAACCTGAGCCTCCTGTGTCCGAAGAAACAGAAGTAGATGAAGAGCCTACTCCGTCACAGGAACCAGTGACGGTAGACTTAATCACAGTCCAACAGGCGATGGCCGAGCTGATAAAAATGCAACACGCCATCGCGACGGCACCTAGTGACGCTCCTTTCCGTGAACTGGAAAAGATAAACGCAACGAGAATCCGTGAAGAGGAGGAGAAGACCAAACAGCGTGGGATCGAGCTTCAAATCGAGATCCAGCGCACTAAGCGACGACAGTTGGAGCTGGAGTTTGAGCGAGAGGAACGGAAGAAGGATCGTGAGGAACATGCCAAGTTGATCGCGAGTCTAGTGCAGCGTCTTGAACCAAAGAAAGATTAAACTCTGCCTCCCCCAATGGGATTTATGAAACACAATATCTTGCGTATTTTAAATTGTCCGGTAATACCCAGAAAACTTTACTCTCTTTGGGACTCGGGACTGGAGCGGAGAAATGACTTTACATGTGACCAAAAATCGGGGCATCAGCAGAAAAGCATTTATTAATATATTACAGTACATGTACTTCAAGTGAATGCTTTTCTGAACAAGCCAAAAGCTAATACAGAAATCTGCCTGAATAAGGAACAGGGTTATATTCGGGAAAGATTTAGGGAGATGGGATAGTGATGGGCAAGGTACTGACGAAACAATCCAGGCACTGACATTGATTTCTATTTTAAAAATGGCGCGCAGTGACCCTCCTTCGCTTCAAGCCCTACGAGCCGAGCTTCATTCCTACACTTACATTCAACCTTACTAGCCGACTGCGTCCTCAGCACCCCCATTTCCTCCAATCGTCTCCGCCTCACGTGGTCCGAGAAGGTAGCCATCCTTCTCGAGGTGAGCGAGCAGCCTTCTCGAGGCTGCTCGCTCACCTAATCTGTCGTATAATGAGCTAGCTGAGCGGATCGCCTAGGCGAAGGCCCTCGGCAACCCGTACAGCGTCGACCAGCTAAATGTACTGCTCTGGTGCGAGGCTGCATTGTCTAAAGATAGCGCTTCCACGATTCAGCACTTGGAATCACTCTGGTCTCATTCAAAAGTCGAATCTTCAATTTAGCCTAACTTAATTCAATATATGCACATGATCCGATATCATAGTCTGTTTTTAGCAAGGCATTGTCAGCTTATGCAATCTCTTTCTTAATTTATATCAGGCGTTCCTTATTCAGGCAGATTTCTGTAAATATTTAACCAAGCTACCAAAAACTTTCAACTACAGAACTATCACTCGTTCAACCGATTCAATCTGCAGACTCGACCTTGTTCCGAGACGCGTGATCCACGCAGTAGTACCCATACTTCTGGTACGAACGGCGACTGCAGCCCTCCAGTTTGCAACGGTTGCCACCGCCGTGAGCCCAGCACAGACCGCCCTGTGTAGACACCTTCTCACAATCAGGAACCTCGCAGATTCGACCACCGCCGTGCGACCAGCAGTGGCCGTACCGCTTCGCTTTGCGCGTACATCCCTCGGTCGCGCACGTCTTGAAGCCACCGTGCTGGAAACACTTCTTGTACAGCTTGGCGCGGTTGGGGCATCCCGTCACTGGGCACCGAGAGCCACCGCCATGACGGACGCAACAGCCACGAGACACAGCAATGTTCGTGCACCCCTCGACCTGGCAGGGTGGCGTGCGGCTCTTGTGGACTCGAGTGCGTGCTGTCCGAGTCTTCTTGGGCTTGAGTTTAGCGGCGGTGGTGGGCTTCGGATCAGTAGTCGTGTAGGTTGTATGTTGCGTCTTAGTCGATGTCGATGACGTTGCTTCGGTGGTTGGTTCCTCGTTGTCATCGTCACTGCAGCTAGACTCGGCGCCACTGCTATTGTAGTTGCTGCTGCCACTACTCGCTTCGCACAATGCAGCGAGTGACAGCGCTGGAAGCAGCGGTTTCTTACTCGTGGTGTTCACACAATGATAGCTACTGCTCATCTTCTCGCGTGGCGCGATGCACGAACCCAGGAGCAGGAGCGATGACGACATGGCTGACGCGGCCGGACTCTGCGCCATTGCAGTCAGTCGTGCAGCCGTGGCTGACGGTGACGGTGACATGGGCGGAGTTAACTGCATGGACCATTCTTCGACTGTGGGCTGCGGGTTCAGCAGGAACGAAATGTCTGACTTGCCACTCATCGTTGTGTTTGTAGTACTTCGAAGTATGTAGTTGCAGTGTCAGTCAATGGGTGGAAGTGTGCAATGGGATGCAGTCGCCAAGCGTTTGGTCGCCGGTTCAATTCAGTTATGCTCCATGAAAACGAAAAACATGGCGCTAGGAATGAGTGTGGCAAAGCGAGACCGAAGCGGCGGAGAGAGTCAATGCCGCGCTGTTGGAGTGCGTGTCGTCTGTCAAGCCAAGCGTGCTCCAAATTGAAGAGCGCGTGGCGCACCGCCGTTTGATTGGTCGAATCTCGCGCGCGTGCCGGCACACGCTGAAATGCGGCGCATCCTTGTTTTGACTTGGACTTTGTAGGGCTTCCGATGGTCCAGACACGCGGCTGTTGTCAGTTCAGGCGGCAATTGGCCAGGTGGTCCAACTCAGCTGTCAAATAGTGTAGGTTTTCGCGATTTATTGCTGTGCTGATATGTGGACTGCCAATCAGAGGCTTCTGGTGGTGCGAAGCACGCGTCAGCAAACAACGACCTTTGTTCTCACAGTCTGTGAGTCAAAGCGCGTGCCTTCGCTGCATCGCAGATCGTCAAAGAGCACAGTTCGTTCTTTTTCGCTACAGCACCAGGCAACTTGATTGTGCACGATTTTCACTTTTCTTCAGCAAAAAGCTTTTCCTAAAAAGCCTGACCTTTTTTAGGTAGATTTTGTTTTAAATTGCTAATGTGCCTAGATTTGAACGTCCTTAACTTGGTAAGGTCAAATCTGTTTTTGGTTGAAGAAAGGGCATTCCCCAAAATTCGTCGGGCAATGGCGTCGGACTGACATTTTCTTAAAAAGCTCATTATGTTCTCTTTATATCGGGATGGGAGCAAATCGCGATTCCCACAAAACGTCGGACAAAAGTATAACCGATAATTGGCGAGGTTGATGCAAGAGATGAATTACCGACCACAAAACCCCGGTATATAGGAGCTCATACAGATAGGAGCTATTCATATGTCGCATGGCTACACGAAGTGCATTTCCACTACACACTTCTACAGAATTAGTTATAAAGGAACTTGCTAGTAAAGCCGCCTGCCCCCTTTTTAGCTTCAGGCTTGCCTAATTATTGTCCCAACGAAATATGTACTCTGTCGTAGTGCCTTGATTTACTTCGATCTGCTTAGCACGGCAGATTGGATCATCAGCTACGCAATAAATCACGAACTCAGCGTGGTTGCTGGACATCACCTCTGACTCAGAGTGAATCTTATGCTCACGTCAGCTGTGAAAGTTTCCGGTAGATAAGATGTTGAAGTAGCGCGCCAAATTTATATAATATATTTAAGATCAATGCGGCTGCATAGCTTGACAACAAGGAGAGACTTTATCACATGTGGATTCTCCTTCTCCTTGCCAAGCACTGCAACCAAGATCCCGGAGCTGAGGCCCCGCTAGAGAGCGTTCAACTTCCTTCTATATTTACTTCAGAATGAGGAAACGTCTGGTTATGATCCTAAACAGGGCCTCTCTTCGTGGCCAAGGATCATCAAGGAAGGCGGTCCGAGCTGAGCCGAAGGGTCGCAAGGAGGGCAGCAAAGACACCGGGAACAACTCCAGTGAAGCGGCGTCGGAGCCGTCAGGCTCGACACCGTCGTCACCATCGTCCGGCGGTGCTTCCGCAAGCAGCAGTTCTGCGAGCTCTGTGCATTCCAATATCTCGTGAGACTGTAGTGCGTCTGACTCAAGTTCAAGTAGCTCGGAAGGGCGAAGCAGCTCTAAGCGAAAGCGTGCTACCAAGAAGAAAGGCTCCAGCAATAAGAAGCGTAGTCGGTCCGCGGTTAGGGACACTCTAACCCTCGAAGTGCCTAAGCTCACTGGTGCTGATGACTATGAGCTATGGCGGACAGCGATCGAGTTAAAAGTCAAGGTACAAAAATTGTGGTCTTTAGGGATCCGAGAAGTGGTTTAAGACAGCTCCTGGAGCTTTGCCAAGAAGCGTCACTGGAACGAACGCTGGCTCAAGGCTCAAGCTGTCATCCCTGACTCGCTCGACCCGCGCTTAGCCGGTCGGTACAGGCGACTGCTTGTTAGCTGTGATCCTGTACAGCTATTTGTAGAGATCGAGAAAGAATACAATGCTGGAAGCACCGCCAAGAACGACATCCTGATCAAGACCGCGATGTTTGCGCGGAAACTGACTAAACGTGAGCGTGTCGACACGTACATCGACGCTGTTATGCAGCTACAAGAAGACCTCGTGACGCTTGGGCACCCTCTTGAAGATGCTGAACTTGCCCGACTTCTCCTCACTAATGCCCTTGAAGTATTCCCGGACCTGCGTACAGAGTTTGTTGGAGCAAGGATGAAAGCCAGGGAGTTTGAAGCCGGTCAAGTACGTGGACGACTATTGGCAAGAGAGCAGGAGGAAAATATGCGACTTCCATCCAGTGGCAATATGTCTCAAAGCGGTGGTAATTCTACAGGTTCTCAAGGGGGCCAATCTACTACAAATGCAGTTTTTCAGTTTTCGACTGGAGGGAATGACGGCCACGGCTACTACCAGCATCAAGGCAGGGAGAGCCAGAGCCGCCGACGGTCAGTGAAGGAAGCTATGCAGCGACGACCGTGTGCGATGTGTGGAAAACTAGGCCACTGGTATCGAGAAGACTGACAGAAGGATGACCAGAACTCTGGCAACCAACAGAAAAACAACGGTAGCAGAAGGCCGTCTAGTCTAGGAGGCGGTCGTCGTGGTGATCGAGGTGGTGGTCGGCATGACAAGGCTGATCCTAAGTCATTCATGGCGAATATCGGTGGAGTTTTGTCGGTGGGAGGTCCTGATGTAGTGGAGTGGTGCTTGGACAGCGGTGCGACGGCGAGCATCTGCAACGATCTTTCACAGCTCACCGAGATCTCGGCAAGTGGTGATGGTCTTGAAATGCTGTGCGCAAATGAAAATACTGTGCGCATTAAACAAGCTGGTACTGTGGAATTCTTGATCGCTAACGAGCTAACAGGACGCCAGGATAAGCGACTTCTTCCTGATGTCTACTATGTGCTAGATGCACTTATCAACTGGCTCTCGCAGGATTACATGCAGACACAACTGAATTACTTTGTCTCCATGTCTGCGGATCAGTCGCTCTGCTATTTGACCAAAGAAGGAATGCGCCTCAAGTTTCTAAAAGTTGGCTATTTGCATCGATTGTGGTCATCACGCCAGCACAATAAGAAGAAATCTATATTCTTCAGTACAGTAGTGAGCTCCAGTAAGTCCGTACCTTTGACGGTCTGGCGTAAGCGATTCGTACATGCAAGCGTATCGACGATCCGAGACATGGACAAGAAGAAAGCTGTTCACGGTCTGAATATTGCTGCTGGAAAGGGAGACACGTTATCCAGCTGGATTCCGTGTGTTCATGACAAGAAAGTTCGAATAACTCACCCAAAGCGGTTAGTACATACGACACACCCCTTACAACGACTTCATGTCGATGTTTGTTCAGTGAATGAGCTCACTATTGATGGGAGTACCGCTTTCTTGGTTGTAGTTGACGAATTCAACAGATACAAGTGGATCTATCTCCTGCGACACAGAAGTGACGTGAAACCACACCTCATCACGCTTGTGAACCGCCAGCATGTGAAATATCGAGCTAAGAACTGGCGCGTAGAATAAATACACTTGGACCAAGGGAGAGAGCTCGATAAACACATGCCTTCAGGAATTCAGCGCTAAAGAGGGGATTTATCTGTCAACAACCGATGGCTATACTCCACAAGAGAACGGTATCATTGAGTGTTCGAACGGAATCGTTTTGCCTAAGGTTCGAGCTCTTTTTCATATGACAAACCTTCCGGAGTAACTGTGGGGAGAGGCCGCGCAGCATGTTGTCTACACGCTGAACGTCACAACGACGAGAGACTTAGAAGGGATGACACCACACGAAACGTTTTCCGGTCACTTGCCTGATGTGGCGTGCTTAAGGACCTGGGGACGCCTGGCATACTACCACATTGCTAGTGGAGCGCGATCTAAGAAGAAGAAATTGTCGTCTAGAGTTGAGACTTCAATCCTCATAGGGTACTCTCCTGCTACATATGGCTATAAAGTTTTGGATCTCTCGAGCGGGGCAGTTTCGACTCATCGGTGGAGACTTAACATTTGCCGCAGACTACACAGTGGCGCGCAACTATATGGGCATGCTATTGAGTATGCTTTTAACCATGGCGATCATGATCTTCCAGCGAGGGTATCGCTTGTATCATTGCAAATGCAGTTAGACGACGCTGTACGGTTAGATTTAGACAGACAGAGTATTCTCGTGCAGACCAACCAAGTTCAAGTTGCCGTGAAGCCGCCTGATGCTGCTATCCCTACCAATCCTGCTCTTGCCGATGATCAGTCTAATATCAGTGTACTTCCACTGGAAGTTCCAGGGAATACTCCCATTGTAAATATTGCTGAAGGTGATACTGTGGCTTGGCAAAAAGTTTCACGATTTGGAGGAAATCGAAAAAGAAGCTCTCGACTGGATGATTTTGAGCTTCATCCCGCTGTTTCGCAGAGCGAGTTACGACCAACTAGTGAATCGAAATTGCACTCTCGGGATGTACCTTTTCCAGCCACTTACAAGTAAGCCATTCGCTCAAAATTTGCGTCGCAATGGCAGGCAGCCATGAACGAAGAGCTGGATCCGCTACGCAGACATGGTGTGTGGATTCTTGTGGAGACTTTTGCTCCGGCGATTCGCTTTGACACGATTCGAGTGGTCATTTATTTTGCAGTTCAACGGCAGTAGGCTGTTTTCCAATACGTTGTTAAAAACAGCCTTTCTCCACGGAAATTAGCAGAGCTAGTCTTCATGGAATTACCTCAAGGCCGTCGCTCGCCTGGATATTAGCGGATTTGTCAGCTGATCAAGTCGCTATACGGCTTGAAACAAGCCCCGCATGTCTGGAACAAGACGCTGCATCAACATCTCGTTGCGCTTGGATTGATTCGCTTGGAAAGCGACCATGACCTTTATTTAAGGGGGAGGTGGTCATACGCCTGACAGTTTATGCTGACGACTTGCTGCTCATGGGAGAACAAGCTCGGCGCGAAGCCATTGGCCGAAAATTAACAACCAGCTTTGATATGAGTGGAGCTTGAACCAGTCAAGTACCTATTGGGGATAGAAGTGACCATCAATCGTGCAAGTGGCAGTGTATTCTTCAGTCATCTCAGCTACATAGACGAGGTGCTACGCAGATTTCATATGCACGACTGTCATGGCGTCGCTACACCTGAAGCAACAGCAGTGGACACTATCACCGAAAATTCGTCTACTGACATTAGTAATTTGCCGTGTAGAGAAGCTGTTGGAGCATTTCAGTATCTCGTCTCAGGATCTAGGCCGGATATTGCCCATGTAGTGGGCCACGCCATTACATAAGTAGGTAGATTTATATTACAAAAGTAGGTGCAGCAGCACACGGCTAGCGTGTGCTGAACTGCCGTCATCCTATTGGCTGATATATGGGGAGCCAGACCCATTATCAGCCAATAAGGGTTTGACGTGTATTTGAGTGGTCAGGGCAAGCTGCCCTGGACCTAAATAAAAACAGAGTTGATTTTCCTTCAGACTAAGCACTTGGTTTCACTATCGCGGAACTTGCACGCTTCCTCATTATTACGTGTAAGCTAGTAACGGACACTCTAGGCCCGTTACACCTGGTAGCACTTTGTAGTCCTTCCCATGACCAAGTTCACAATGAGCCAAGGCCAGACGTCTGAAGCTTCAGGGCCAACCCTGGAGCATGCTGCTTTCCCTCATCTCACTCGTGTCGAGTGGGAAGCCTTTCACCGCCTTGCGGCGGTGTCCGGTGAGGCTGTTGTCGCGTCGCTGCTGAGCTCAGCGACTCCCGATCAACAACGTCAAGCAGCTCAAGAGTTCATGGAACGCGAGCTCGCCGACGCGAATCGGCGAGCGACAACTCCCTCGCGTTCCTCGAGGAATGACATCGTCAAGTTGGAAACGTCAACCTACTCCGGTGAAGGAGCGAATCGCCTTCCGTTGAATCGCTGGTTTCGCGAAGTCGACATCGCTATCGCCTCGAGGATGATCGAGGCGCAAGGAGCGAAAGTTAACTTCTTACTTTCCCGACTGGCCGGGAAAGCCAAGGAGTGGGCACTCGGCAAACTGGTCGTAAACAACGATGCGTTATCCTCCCTGGAGGCCCTCCAGAGTGATCTTCGTCTCGCCTTCGAGCCTCCACAAGACGAGTCCCGAGTGCGCGCAGAGTTCTTCGCTCTGCGACAAGGCAAGATGACCATGCGCGACTACGTCCAGAAGACACGCCACCTCGCGTCCTGCTTCGTCACCAATCCGATTGACATGGCATCTCAAGTCCACGTCTTCGTGTTCGGCATGCGTGAAGGCATGACGCGATACTGTCTGACTCGAGCGGGAACCCTCCTCACTCGAGGAGGCATTTGCTCTCGCACTTCGTGAAGACTACGTGGTGGCGGCGTCGTACGCGCGGGCAATGTCCGCGGAAGCTCAAGAGTCAGCTCCGGAGCCGATGGAGATCGACGCGATTGACGCGTCAAGCAACCGCCGTCGTGCAGTCCCTCGCGCGAATGGTGGTCGTCCCAGTCGATCCCTCACTTGCTTCCGCTGTCGGAAGGTTGGACATCGCGCGGCTGAGTGCCGCGCGCCCGCGCCAGTGCTCACGCATACTGTCGATGCCTCTCCTACCGATCAGCCAAAAAACGGTCAGGGCCAGTAGGTGCGGGGCGCCCTACTGGCTGGAATGGAGGTCCGGGTCCCCCGGTGGCAACCCAACCTTCTAGCCCTCGCGTGCTACACGCACACTTCAATGCCACCACAGCGTCGGGCGACTCAAGACTGATCATCATCAGCCTCCATGTCGCCGGCGCCCGACGTCCACTACGCGCGCTTGTGAACTCAGGAGCGACAAACAACTTCTTCCGTGAGTCGTGTTTGTCGACGCTACCCAGCGAAATCGCTGTCCGCAACGGTCGCGGACAGGTTGTAGTCAAGCTTGCTGACGGAAAGCCGCGCCACGTCGCGCGGCGCGAGATTACGTTGCCGTACACTTTCGACGGCTTTCGCAGCAATGACGACTTCCTCGTGATTGAGATGAACTACGCATTCGATTGCATCCTGGGCATCCCGTGGTTGTCACGGTATCAACCAGAGATTGACTGGTTGGCCCGCTCGGTTAAACACCGCAGCGGTTTCGACGTGAGCGAGGTGTTCACCCACCTCCTGATTGCCCAGAAGGACTGGCCCCACGTCACCGTCGTGGACCGGTCGTCCACGACGCAGGCTGGACACAGAGTGAGCGATGGCCCTCTCTGCACGGCTTGCGCAGTGCTGTTGCACGAAGACTCCTCGCCGCGAGGCGAGGGCAAGAACACGATGGCGGTCGAGCAGGGGCTCCCGCAATACGAGCAAGCGGTCGAGCATGGGTTCCCGCAGCGCACAACTGCGGTCGAGCATGGGTTCCCGCGGCGCACCACAGCGGTCGAGCATGAGTTCCCGCAGCACAATATGGCGGTCGAGCATGGGTCCCCGCAATGCAACACGGCGGTCGAGCAGTCGAGGCTCCCGTCACCCGAGCCGGTGGTCGAGCAGTTGGAGCTCCCGCCGAGCGACCACGCGGTCAAGCAGTGGCCCCCGCGTGTGACCGGCACAGTCGAGAGTGAGCTTCAGTGCCTAGAGCGGGGTGATACATATTCCAGCGAGAGCGATTCTTCCTCCTCGAGTACACACTCGAGGCGCCGGGCAAAGAAGTCGAAGCGCCGTCATTTGAAGCCACGACGTGAAACTGCACCGAGCGGCATCTCACAGACGGAGTCGGTCTGTGTCATTGAGCACGTGGACGACGGCATGGACCGTCAGCGCACCGTCGATCTTGTGTGTCCACCTCGCGACGCTCAATCGATCACCCGGCTTCCAGGTCTCTCCTGGAAGAACTTCCTTCGTGGTCTCAAGGTTGGAGAGGTTGAGCAGGTCTGCCTGATCACAGACACTTCGTCTACGCCACTCGAAGGGAACACCGTCAGTGATGACGACGGATCCACCCGTCCCGAAAGCGCCGAACCGAAGTCCGCTCGCGAGGAGCGATCCGCAGCGCAGTCCTGGGAGTCCTTGCGCGAGTCTGGTAATCCAGTGTACGAGACCGTCCGCGAATACGCGGACGTCTTTCCCGATAAGATTCCAGCCGAACTGCCTGCCGATCGAGGCGTCCGCCACGAGATCGATCTCGCGCCCGGGTTCGAAGTACTGTGTGACGCGGCAGTGGCCGCTGCCGCGAGACCAAGTCAAGGCCATCGACGACTTCTTCGAGAATCGCCGTAAAGCGGGTCACGTGCGTGAAGAGTGTCTCTCCCACATTCGAGCCCCAACCGTTCTGTGTGAAAGAAAGCCCACAGCCGGATGGGCGCATCGTTTCATGCCTTTAACAAGTTGAATGATGCGACCATCCCCGCGCAAACCCCAATTCCCGGAAGGACATGGTGCTCGACACCATGGCGGGCAGTGTCGTCTTCAGCGCCATCGACTTGACCGATGGATTCTATCAGATCTTGATGAGACCGAGCGACATCCCCCTGACAGTGGTCAGCACCCCCAGCGGTATGCTCTGGGAGTGGCTTGTGATGCCACAAGGCTTGAAGAATGCTCCCGCCACGTTCAATCGCATGGTCTCCCATGTGCTGCGTCCGCTTCGAGACTTCGCACCGAGCTACTTCGACGACATCTTCGTGCACAGCCGCGCTGAGGATGGTCTCAGCGCGATAGAAGTCCACTTGAGGCACTTAAAACAGGTCTTCCAAGTGATGCGCGAGAACAAGTTGTACGCGAACCTGAAGAAGTGTATCTTCTGCGCGCCGGAGATTCCGGTGCTGGGCTGCTTCGTGGGCAAGGACGGCGTTCGCGCCGACCCGGAGAAGGTGTCCTCTATCTGCGCATGGCCGTCACCAAAGAACCCCACTGAGTTGCGTCAGTGGTTGGGGCTAGCAAATTATCTCCACAAGTACACGAAGAATTACGCCGGATTGATCCAGCCCCTCTCATCACTCCTGAAGAAAGATGCCACATGGGTCTGGTCACCCGCGCACCAAGCCGCCTTCGACTCAGTGAAGAAGAGCCTCGCTGAGGCGCCGATCCTAGCTCTTCCCGACGACTCGAAACCATATCACGTCGTTTGCGACGCGAGCGACTTTGCCATCGGC
Source organism: Phytophthora infestans T30-4 (assembly GCF_000142945.1). Lineage (NCBI taxonomy): Eukaryota > Oomycota > Peronosporomycetes > Peronosporales > Peronosporaceae > Phytophthora > Phytophthora infestans. The sequence continues at coordinate 1,738,893 of NW_003303736.1, read as the reverse complement.
TGTGCGCTGATGCAGTTTGACGACGAAGGACGTGAACGGGTCGTCAGCTATCAGTCTCGACAGATGAAGCCAGCGGAGCGCAACTATCCTGTCCACGACAAGGAGCTTCTCGCGATGCGCTACGCTCTGATTAAATTCAGAGTGTACTTACTCGGCGAGCAAACCTTCGCAGTGTATACCGATCACGCATCGCTAAGGACAGCGATGAAGAGCCCTCATCTTTCCCAGCGAATGGCTCGCTGGTTGTCTTCTTCTCCGAGTATAATTTCGTGGTTCACTACAAACCCGGCAAGAACAACATCCTTGCAGATGCTCTGTCTCGTCGTCCAGATTACGACCCACGCGATTCGCTGGGTCGACAACCGCTGCATGATGAAGACGACGAAGACAACTGTGCTATGTGCTTGGCGTCGGGATTGAACCTGACGAGCGTGTCTTCAGAAACCCGACTCCGCGACGAAATCCGGACTGCGTATGAATTCGATCCGGTCTATTCGAGTATTCTGGAACATCTCCGCTCGCCCAGTGAAGAGACACTGAGTGCTTTGTCCCGCTCCACACGCCATCAGATCGATAGGTATCGGATTGAAGACGAGCTGTTAACGTACAGCATCGATCGATCCTGACTTGCGCTCGCGGATCATCCACGAGTTCCACGATATCCCCCTTGGCGCTCACTTGGGCCGTGAGAAGACATTCGCCGCGGTGTCGCGCGACTTTTACTGGCCCCACATGTATAAGTGGGTGCGCAAGTGGGTGAGGACCTGCGAGATCTGCCAACGCGTGAAACCGTCCGCGTCATCGCAGGCTCCCCTGCGTCCCTTACCAGTGGCCACCGAGGCATGGCGCTCGGTGTCGATGGACTTCGTCTTTGGCCTCCCACCCGACTCCGCCGGGCGCTCCGGTGTCCTGGTATTCGTCGACAGGTTCAGCAAGATGGTTCACCTCATCCCGGTCCCGGATACGATCACCGCGACCGATACCGCGGTGCACTTCGTGGATGCAGTCTTCCGTCATCATGGCATGCTCGAGTCCATTGTTTCGGACCGCGATCCGCGGTTCACGTCTGCTTTCTGGACGAAGCTCTTCGAGCTATCAGGGACAAAGCTGCTGATGTCGACGGCCGCTCATCCGGAGACGGATGGCCAAACCGAGCGAGTTAATCGCGTCCTTGAGGACGTACTTCGCAGCTATGCGACGTCGTTTACGAGCTGGAGCTCGTTCCTTCCGCTTGCTGAGTTCGCGCTGAACAACGCGGTTCACGCGTCGACTGGCTTGACTCCTTTCTTCGTCAACAACGCTCGGCACCCTCGCGTTCCAGCTCTCCTCGCCGTGGGCCGTCCCACGGCGCCGTGTGGCTCCACTCTGGGTGGGGGTGAAAGAGGCGACAACCACTTTGTGACAACTCCGGTTTTGAACCCACAACCGGTTACCATACCGGTTGCCGACAAGCCTTCTACGCCAACACCGGTAATGGACCCTCAACCGGTTTCCATACCGGTTGCCGACTCCTCCTCGAGTGCAGCCTCATCTTCAGCGACTGTTAACGCAGTGACACACGCCCAGGCCAGGAAGGCCCTGACGACTCCCCGCGACGCAGTGTCCCCTCTCGCCTCGTGGACGAATCGTGCTTTGATCAATCCTGGCACCGCTAACGCGGTGTCTCCATCAGCGAACTACGCGCCAAAGCAACCGGCACATCCGGCTGATAACACCGCTGTCTCAGACTTCCTCCTCCAGCGCCAAGCAGTCACCCGATACGTCCGCGACGCGCTGTAGACGGCAGTCGACAAGCAGAAGGAAAACGCGGACAAGCGCGGCCGCAAACACACAGTAAAGTTCGCGACAGGAGATCGAGTGCTCCTGTCGACTTCAGGAATCAGAGACTCTGCCGTCACCAACCTCGGCGCGAGTAAACTCGCACCGCGCTTTATTGGGCCATTTACGGTGACTAAGGTTATTGGCGAGGCTTACACACTGGATATCCCCACGTCGCTGCGACTACATCCGACGTTCTACGTCGGACGACTCAAGCAATACCTGCCCGCTACGATTCCTTCTTCGACTCAGTCTCCTGAGCCGCCGGCGCATATAGCGGCCGCCCCGCCCGACGCGCGCGCCGAGCCATCGCGCCATTCACACCAGGCGCCTGCTCCACCGTCCCGCTCTGCTGAATACCATGTACCGCGCGCTCAAGAAGCCTCACGCGCGCCAAGAGCTCCCGATTCGACTGACGAGTCTCAGTCGCAGTCCTCACGGCCTTTGCAGCCGCGCTCTGGGCCTCCTCCGCCTCCTGATACGCCGTCCAGAAGCTCCCCGCGAGATCTTCCTCGCGGCTCCCAACCAGAACGTCAGTCGTATCAGCGGGACGGTCCCCCGCCGATTGTCGACTCAGCTGGCGATATCCGCTGGATAGTCGAGAAGATTGTCGATCATAAAGACCCTCCCCGTCGGTCGGGGCAGCGCCATGTGTCCACCAGTCGCACGGCTCCCGCCGCGCGCCGCTATAGGGTACGATGGCTTGGCTTTCCGGCGGACCAAGATACGTGGGAGCCCCGCGCGAATCTTCTTCGCGATGTCCCGGATGTGATCCAAGAGTACGACTCCAGTCTTCCTGCGCCGGAGAGCGCCGCGAATAATCACGCGGCGGCCGAGAACGGGATCTCCAGTCTGCACGACCACGCGAACGTGATCGAGAACGACGCTGCTGGCGATCGCGCGAGCGCGACCGAGAACGACGACCCGAGATCTCGTAATCCCAACGGAGCGGCGGAGATGCGCTTCGTCAAGATGAGTGTCGGCGCGAGCCGGCGCGACTAGCGGCGCTGGCCTTTTCGGACAGCGAGCGCGGGTAACGCTCGATCCAGGCATTCTCGCGATCACTGAGCGGATGCTCGGCGACATGGGCTCTCCACTCGTCGGTAGTCGGGCGAGACGACACACATCTTCTGCAGTCTTTCAGCAACTCGCACGTAGCAGATGCGGCGTCGGCGTTCAAAGCGCTGTCGCAGATTCGTACGCGCAGCTCGGCCAAGGAATGGCCCCCCGATGATTTCTTCCCCGGTATCGATTCAGTCGACGAAGATCTTCTTCTGCGCCTTGCCTCCCGGTTCCAGCGCCGGATGAAGGCGCACACGACTCCTGTAGCGCACTGTGGTCGACGCCGTCCACCGGCTTCTGGCGCAGCGCACGAAAACGCCGGAAGAGGTCCTTCATCTCGTCCAGAGACTCCGGATCTTGCGCTCCGGAGATATCATACAGGGCCCAGGGTCTCAGCGCCTCGTTCATCACGTGGGTGCCGCGTGCCGCGGTCGTCGCGCTCGTCAGCGACGTCGCCGTCGCTGGAATCTGCTGCTGTTGCTGTTCCATCGTCCGCTCCTGTTGTCTGCTGTGCAAGTCGTGTTGTACTTCTCCTGCGTGGCGCAGGATCTGTCTCGTCCCCGCCTCGTTCGCTCCTGTTGGCCACGATTTTCTTCTTGTTTCCCTTTTGATTGATTTGTTCCCCGCCCGTCGCTTATGTTGCGTAAGTGCAACTTTAAGAGGGGGGTGATGTAGTGGGCCACGCCATTACATAAGTAGGTAGGTTTATATTACAAAAGTAGGTGCAGCAGCACACGGCTAGCGTGTGCTGAACTGCCGTCATCCTATTGGTTGATATATGGGTAGCCAGACCCATTATCAGCCAATAAGGGTTTGACGTGTATTTGAGTGGTCAGGGCAAGCTGCCCTGGACCTAAATAAAAACAGAGTTGATTTTCCTTCAGACTTAGCACTTGGTTTCACTATCGCGGAACTTGCACGCTTCCTCATTATTACGTGTAAGCTAGTAACGGACACTCTAGGCCCGTTACAGCCCACGTCGTTCGTCATCTCGGATAGTACATGTCGTGCTTCAGTGTGGTTCACTATGCCAAGTCAAGCGTGTCCTGCGATACTTGCAAGCTACTGAGGACTTTGGACTCTGTATGGTCGTATCGAGCTTGACCAAGGTGGATTTGCAACGTATCGAAGCCTACAGCGATGCAGATTACTCCAATGACAAGATGGACCGTCAGTCAGTCTGCGGGTACATCACTATGCTGAGTGACGGTGCTATTTTGTATGGCTCAAGATGGCAGGGACTAAATGCTCAAAGTACCATGGAAGCCGAATATATTGCGATAAATGAAGGCGCGAGAGGCATTATGTGGCTGCGTGGTCTCTGTGATGAACTCATGTGAAATTACGACCTGCCAACACTTTGGTGTGACATCACTGCAGCTATTTCTATGTCGAAGAAGCCTGGGAAGCATAACGGTAGCAAACACATCGAAAACCGGTTCCACTACGTTCGCAATCTCGAAGATAGAGAGCTACTGGCAGTGCAGCATTGCGGAGATATGGACATGACAGCAGACATCTTAACCAAACCGCTGGCCAGATTCAAGTTTGAGTATTTCCGAAATTTACTAGTTGTGGTTCGTGGTACTGAGCAAGGAAACGCGAAGGTCACTTCGGCCCAGGACGATGGTGATCCTACGGTCTGGATGATGATTAATTTCAGTCATACTCAAGCTAATCGGTGCTAGCACACAAGAAGATATGCTATCTCCAGGGAAGCTCTCAACGATGTTTCATTGATGAGCTGACAATTGTACCGATGTTCGTGTACGGGTTGGTGACGCAATGGTCGCGTGGCATTGCAGTGCGAAGTTCGTACTCAATAGGTTAAAAGCAACGAAGTTCGTTAGATGTACTCCTTTCTGTAGCGTTACGAGTCGTACTTGCAGTTTGGGACATGCTACGTGAGCAAGGGGGAGTGTTGGACATCACCTCTGACTCAGAGTGAATCTTATGCTCACGTCAGCTGTGAAAGTTTCCGGTATATAAGATGTTGAAGTAGCGCGCCAAATTTATATAATATATTTAGGATCAATGCGGCTGCAGAGCTTGACGACAAGGAGAGACTTTATCACATGTGGATTCTCCTTCTTCTTGCCAAGCACTGCAACCAAGATCCCGGAGCTGGGGCCCCGCTAGACAGCGTTTAACCTCCTTCTATATCTACTTCAGAATGAGCAAACGTCTGTGGTTGTCGAAGAACACACAGATGGGCAGTGATCAGCAACGCAGTGGAGGGCTTTAGCTACACAGGTGCACGTAATGTTATTTAAGGTGGGCTAAATTGTGTTGATTTGGCTGAGCTATACCGCTATATTAATATTATGGTAGCACTTGCCGGACGATATGTTTATCTTATTCGGGTGTGCGCTCCGACCTTAAGTCATCATGCTGCTCATCATGTCCGCTCATGTCTAGCTTCAATTCATCTCTCTACATCTCCAGGCATTGTCTCGGAGGGTTACACATAGACAACCATTGGGTGTCGTACTAACGATAATACACTGTAGCGAGCACAATGACATAGACTATAGCTTTACAGCTGACAACGAAGGTATTTAACAATGCTAGTGGCGGCCCGATCCGCTGCATGTGAGACCAAATAGCTTGGGAAAAACTTTTTTCTATGAGCAAAAAGGCTATTTTATGTTCAGGGGGATCAGTTAAATTCAAGGGGCTTCTTTGTATTATCGACATATGCTTTCTATGAAATAAAATTATTTGCGCTCTATTGTTTTGTATTGTCAACTATTTATAGGAGCTGACAATATTTGCCGTAACTAGGGCGTTTTACATTAGGTTTCGTATTGTAGATTATAAGAAGCTGGCGTTATTTCCAGTGAAAGAGCAGGTATTGCTCTGTGCATTGTATTGACGACATTAACCAGACAGGATTTTCTGTTAAAGAGGTAACAGCGCTCTATGTAGTGCACGGTCTATTATAATCTGACGTTTTTTTAGTATTAGAGTAGGTAGCGCTCTATTTCAAGCGATAAAACTTTAAAAGTTTTAAGTATAGAAAAGTAAGCCTACCGTACGGAGTTTTCTAAGCCTTCCCGCATAACTCACTCTTTAATATGCCTTCGATTCGCCCGTTAAAACGTCTTGGGGTATCTTTAGACTGTGCAGCACTCGCTATTGACCGGCTTAGGCCCGAGCTAGAGGCCACAGAGTGCATGCTCGCCGTCAAGACGTCACGACATTCAGATGGGCACCGTTCGTCATCCCCCGAGCTTTTTTTCCACGGAATCTGAGTCCGAAAGGGACATCGACTTCGGCCAAGGTCCACAGAAATGTTTGAAAACACTTTAAGTTCGATATAGGAATTCGCCAGATCGACGTGCTAGTGTCAAACAAGTGAAAAATCGGTCACAGAGACTAAAAAGACGTGAAGCTTTTACAATCACAAAATACGCCGACGTGATGAAAAGGGGCTCTCCGAGAATGTGCGCAACGCTTTAGCAATTTCACCAGCACCTCGAGTATGATTTGGGCACGGATGCATTGTGATTTTGTCAGCCGTCATTCAACTTCAGCACGATCTACTTGTACTGTACGCTTTACAGATCCTCTAAAAAATGGAGATGTTTCTCTCGGGATTATCTTCACGTCCAGGCGACTGTTCGGGACTGCTCCTAGGCAAATACTAGGCCAACGTTTGATCGACAGGTCCCCGGAAGAGCTGGGTGTGACGGACGGTACTTATACGATCTATTTTGGCTGATGGACACTAGTTTCGTTCGGTACCATTGGGGTGCGTTACACGGCACGGAACAAGTATCAACATAAGTTCTGCCCAATAGCGTTCATGTTCACTCGGACGGAAACAGCCTTCGCGTATGTACGGCTTTTTACTGTCTGTAGGGCCAAATGTGATTTGGTTTTTGGTGGAGCTTTGGAGCAAAGCGACGGATCAATGGAGCACTCCGCCGCTATCGCAAGTGCCTTTCGCCAAGTCTGGCCTGACATTAAACTTCTGAACTGCTGGCCACATTGGTATCGCAATGCCAGATACAAATTTGTTTTGTCTTCAAGTGAGCGCTACCAAGAAATCATTCAGCCGCAACTAGATTAACTCAGCGAAGCGCGCTCGCTTGGCCAGTTCGAGGTTTTATCCGAGCTAGTGGTCAAGAAATGGGAGACGCCGGGTAGGCACAGTGGCTTAGAGATGAATACCGGACAGACCCCTGTGATTTGTGGTTCTATACTGCAAGTGACACTGCTGAAGTGCTGCCAAACCAAAATCCGATTGAATCCCATAATTGAACTATCAAGGCCACAGTAGTGAGACATCTTCGAGCAGCGATGGGGCACGTTCTGGCTGGAACTTTGCCTAAGAACTTGGTCGAATGTGCTATGGACATCGGCTATGAGCCCATAAGGCATTATGCGTCTGGCCCAGTAAACGCACAAGATTCTTAGATGGCTGTGGCTCCACGGCATTAATCCTAACGGCAATCGAGCCAAGGCCTACAAAGCCTCGCTCAGAGATAAGATCAAGCAAAACGAGAAGGTGAAGAATTTCCAGCTGCGCTATTTGTCGATTCACGTCGTGGAAATTTTAGAGCGAATTCAGCTCGACCACGATTGGGACAACCCTTCCTGGAGCAACGACGAGATCAAAACGTTTTGTGTTTAAGTGCGACTGTAAGCAGTTTTACCAAATCGGCTGACTCTGCACTCACGTTTTGGCATGTCTACATCTCGTAGACTCCGTAGACCTACAGGCTATGCTACGAAATATACTGGCTCGGAAGTCACCTGGACGACCTCGTAAACACAACAAGATGCCTGGATCGTGACAGGCCTCAAAAGGCGCAGTATGCTGTATACTCGCTGATCAAGCGGTCGGTGGATAAGCTCACTAGTGTCATCAACTGAAGCATTCTGATGGCCGATCATATAACTAACGACGAAGGCGAAGGAACAGAGCTCAACCATATTGGGAAAGCTAAGCCACCTTTCATAAGAGGCGGTAATAGATACTGAAACTTCGAATTTGAGGAATGAGAGGAAGCCAGCGCCTTGGGGTCGAAGGACTGGCAAGAACGATTAGCTACTCGTACCAGATGGGACACAACATTGTACTCAACTAGAAGCGTACTACGTTGCAGTTCAGCAGCTGCATGTATAGTGCATATTTAGTCTAGAAACATCAACCAGAAACTATATAATCACCCAAAAAAATTAGAAAAAAACGGTGCATGAAAACACTCACATTCGTAGCTGCATACGATTAAGCCCCTCAACATACAATTAATACTCTGATTTATAAGAAAACCAAAATGTCATAAACAGAAGCCGAAATGACATAACATAGAAAATAGCCAAAAAATATCATTAAAAAAAATACGCCCCCAAAAAGCTTCTCAGCTCGCAGCCACAACGCCTGCTGGACGATTGACTCTCGTCGGAGAAGCTTTTGACGTTTCCTAGATAATGTGGGGCTATATTACTGGTAGAGTCGGGGTATTCCTTTGTGTATTCTTGGCAATATATTATGACAGATAACAATGGCGCGGAGCTCTGATCAATACGCCGTGCGCCTTCCGTTTACAGATGAGACCGATACAAAGGTGCTGTACCTTTAAGACTGTCAAAGTTGATACTGATTTGCAAATGTCTGCCAGATGTCCGACGAATTCCGTCTAAGAATCAATCTATTTAGATGATGAAAGGAGTGGCAGCCTGGCGATAACGGTGCCATTAGCAGTGTACGCTGCTGAAGCCCTTTTCCATCGGTGTGTACGATATTGATACTTTCCGGGCGAGTGAGAGTGGGAGCGTAGCCCGTTCCAAGTGCTCCATCGGTGAGAGACTTTGGAAGAGCGACTTTGGGGGTGAAGTTGGGGTTGCGCTGTACATGAGGTCTGTGTTTCTGCTTTCTGTCTCTTGATAGTTTGTTCTAGCTGCACCATTTATCTAATAGATCTCTCAGGTTAGCTGCAGCACTACTAGTGGACCTGAACTACTGGTGCTGACCATTGTGGTCATCTTTGAGGCAACCCGGAATACACTGAGTAGATGCCCCGATATCGTGCTGTCGGTCTGTTGCTCAAATGACGGTGACAGACGGATTCTATAGCGATTTTTTCTGTATAGAGGCATATGCGTTCATGTATCTCCCAGCTGGCCTCAATAACTTTATATAATTCTTGCTGGGCGGCGTAATGACGAAATGCGCATGAGGCTCCTTATGCTCCTGTATATATGTAGTGCTATCAGTGATATTCAGTTCAGTGCCTTTATCATGTAAGGTGCTATTTAGCATACTGCGTACCCATTAGAATACACCCTCGTACTCGAACGCGTTGTCTTGCTCATAGTCCGCATCCGCCTCTTCCAAGACAACAATTGCTTCGCTTGTAGAAGCCACATCAGTAGTGTACGGGTCAAAAATCACGTCGACGTTGTCTACTTGAACTTCACTATCACTGCCCGAAGCGGAGTCTTCAATGTCAGCCACACGGGGTAATCTGGGGGCTCTTGGCAGCACATATCGAGCTCGTTCCGGTGGAACAGCAATTCCTGATATGATTGCATTACGTTGCAGAACGTACTCATGAGCTATGATCTCCAGCAAATTGCTTCATTGCCGGATGAGGCCTGAATCGCATCTTTATCCCTCGCTGGAATTGCTTTAATGGATTGTTCGTTCGGCTTACAATATCCCGATTGATTCCGTACACGTTCCAGAACGTTCGGGCAAATTTATCCAGCCAGGCGCGTTGGAAATATTCCCAAAATGTTCTCATTTTTTTGTCGAGAGCAAACTAACAGCTTGGTCTCACAAGTTTTTCGTATCTTAGCCTTCACCCACACGATTCCTTGTACTGCAATTTTGCTGGGGTCAATGACGCTCAGTATGTCGAACACGCTTGAAGACATATCCACCTTCGTCTCGATCTTTAGTACCCATATCGCTTTATTTTGCGGCTGCAGGTCTGTTTAAAGTGAAATAAACAGCCAATCATGCGGATATCAGGGAAGAATGTACGCATTGCTCCAATGAGAGCGTCCTCAAAGTCGCACACAACGTCCTTCGAAGCGAGTTTACTACCAACAGAGTCTTGAACGCAATGTAGCAGCTTCAGGTTCGATTTTTTGTTATGGACGTAGAGAGCACATCCACGACAGGAACGTAGCGCTTACTCGATTGGTCATAGACTATTACCGTGACGAATTGCTTGCAGTGGTTAGGAGCACAGCGGAAAGTGTCATCGATGCACCACGACAAATTCACAAAGGACAGCAAAAGTTAACAGCGCGGGATGGCCCAACCAAATTATTCTATCGATACCGACTGGGTCTTTCTGCGCCTTGATGACATCAAGACATGAATACTGGATTTGAAAGAAACCCTGATGGCTACCTTTCACCTTCGACATGGGTGGTTTCTCGATTAAGCATAATGACCACCACCGGCACGTGTTCCTCGTGCATTTTGAACGCGATTCCAACGACTTGTTTTGTCACTCCACAAACAGGAGGTCCATCTAGCATGTAAACGTTTTGTACAATAGCTGTCCAAATTGTCTTTTGTGTCATAGTCGTTTCGGCGGCCAGTTTGTTGACTTCATCCATTACATCCATTTGATCGACGTTTCAATGCAGTGATCACCGGATCCTGTCTCGGACCAACAAGACCGAGGATAGCACGACAGGTATGCGGCTCCATATTCTCGAAGTCAAACGACGCTGTGTCTGCTTAGTAAGCCAAACTGGGTCCGACAATGCTTACGGTATGAGCTACAATGGTAGGTTATCTTGACAACATTTGCATTTGCGCGCGTGAAGACATATCCCTGATAATACACCTTGGTACGTCCATCGGGTGACATGGATGCTACCTGCGAGCGTACTAAACTTGCTGGTGACCGTGGGAGCTCAGTAGTAGCGCGGCTGCGGTTTCGTGGAGATGGAGTACGCTGCAAACGCATCGGATTCGCTGAGGATGGCGTCGGAGGCTGACTCGGCAGCGACTCTGTAATAAGCGATGGTGACGGCGGCTCTTGTGCTTCTCCTCTCATGGACGTTGCTGGCATATAACAGGTTATCTTACTGTTGCGCATTGATGTATCTGTAACCGCTACTTCGTGTGTGAACGTACTTCGATAAGGCCGTGATGGACGAGAAGTCGGCAAGAACCTTGTCCTCCCACGACAACGCGATGATTATACAAATGACGTATTGAGAGGTAAAGGTGAGTTTGCACCTGTGGGCGGTCTGCGGCGAAAAATCGAGATGTTGTTATAGGCGTTGTCTTTTGCGAGAGTGGGGGCGGCCTGCCTTTAAGTGCGGGTGCGCCTCTTTGGGAGAATCGGAATGGTTTTTAAAAACTGCCATGAATGGCGATTCCTGCTATTACTGCGTGACCTAGTTAAATTGGTCACGTGCCTACGTTTGGCAAATGTGACCTAATCATCACATTTGGGTGTGCCCAACTGTCCCAGTTGACCTTTTTTATGGGCTTCGCGGGCGAGTGTCAAGAGTAGCTGCAATATTTAAGTGGAAAATGGTGCAATCACATGGACGGTGCTACCCGACGAAGTACACTTTGTTACCGGACTGAACCCTTACCAACTCTCAGTAGTCACATAGCCAAGTGAGCATGGGATCACGACTATGATGCGTTTGGCGCGCTGGAGTGCAGTCAGCCAACATGAGATGCGGTTGCCATCGCAGAACGTCAAGGCAAGATATGGATCTAACGTGGAGATACTATGGACGTGAGCACTAATGCGGCCTCGTCGTTTGTACAAATGCCAAAGACAACCCTACAGCGCTGACATGAGATATGCGAGGACGTGAACGCCATCACAATCAAGCATTGGCTGAAAGGTTTAAAAAGGTGCCGTCTATGAAAAGGGTAATCTTAGGATACCGCGGTATCAGACCCAAATCAGGGTGCCCAAAACCGATCATGCGATGGATTCCGGTGGTAGTCTGTGTGGGGTACGCCACACTAAACTGTAGAAAAGACCTCAGGTTCTGCACGTTTTTTGCTGCACGCGGCGATGCCCGGCATCGCCACTGTGCACTCACGCACAAAGTGTCCAGTGTACCCACATCGGAAACACCGCCCTGGTCCCCCAAAACGCTGTTGGCGCTCAACGGCGGAAGCATTGAGGAGGTTCATAGGCTCTGGACCTCCCGCTCTCGTCATCTGGCGTGCCAGCCTCGGCACGCTCGCATACAGCTTAGCCTGCTCACGCGAAACTTCTCTTGCGATGCAAGAGAGGTACTTGGGTACTCTCGGAAGAGATTGGTCTAAACGATCTATTCATCAAGCCCTTCAGGAACGTGACGACTTTTGTCGCCTCGTCGATCGGATTGGCACGATGTTCAAGACTAAGTACCGCTCGCGTTGAGCTCAGGCATGAATGTCATGTGTATCCTACGCCAGGTCTAGAAACTCTGCTCTCGACTGGAGCTCATTCTGAGGGGCTCAAACGCTTGTCTGAGCTCCTCCTTAAATATCGCGTACGTGCTAAAGCATGTATGATCTGTGAGCCGGCAGTCATACGCTTAGCTCCTCGCTCGTCCGCCTAGACATGACATGGCGAACGCAACCTTCAACGGTTCGTCAGTGACATGACGAGACGTTATGGCAGTGTCGACTTGGACAAGCCATCAAAAAGGAGGCTCGTCCCTTCCCCACACAACTGCCCACGTGTAGTTTCAACGACCGCGCCGTCCTGGACGCCGCGCTTGTAGTAGCACAATCGCGCTGCCTATTCACGACGAATTCCAGAGCAACACTGTTGCTCTGTCGCCGACGGCGTACGTATCATTGTCGCTACGGCTGCCTCTCCATTGACGGCTGACAGTCTTTGGAGAGCTTCCCACTCTGGATCCGTCTAATGGAGACTGTCTGTGCGCACAATGTGCGTGGCAGAAGCACTTGGGCTACGCATGGACCGATTACCGTCAATGGGTTGGTTCTCCGCCGCGTGTTTGTAGTCCGTACGAACTAGTCAGTTAGTCGGTCGTTGGACGGACTACAAAGTGCTACCAGGTGTAATGAGCCTACTTTAAGCCCACTACTTAAGCTTACACGTTAGCGCACGTGTATGAGGAAGCGTAAGTTGTGTTTCACTTAGATTAACTATACTTTCGTCCGAAAGAATATATTTACTTAAATAAGAAAACAAAGCCAATTTCCGGTAAAAGAGAGCTGTTTATTTCTTTGTTTGGGGTTTCCTCCTAACCTATTATTCTAAATGAAGGTATTTATCAACGAATGGTTGACAGAATCTTACTATTCTAATAGGTTGGAGATATTGACTTTCAACCAATAGATGCCCTAAATGCATACAGACCAACAGTCTGCCAAATGTAATCATTGGTGTATCTCACACCAACGTGGAAAACCTCTTTCGGAACCAAGTGGTTTTGCGTGTAACCCCGTTTTACCTCATGAATGCATGGTTGTTTTAAACGCCCAGACTATTTGGTTATGGAAATTGAAACACCAACTTGACCCCCCTTAGCTCTGCAGTTACTTTCAGAGAGCTATGAGCCTCTTGAGATTATTCCTTTCTTTTTAGTCTTTGGCAATACTAAATTATTATTAAGTACATGATCGCTGAGATTGTTCTTTTTTTTATATATACAGACGTAGCAGAGCGGATCATTTTGAGCCGCAGCTTTACATCAGAGATACTTCATTTGTATCTTAGTGTGGTAAGCTTGGAGCGTCCAAGCTATCTAAAACGTATGGGTACCGGGCCACAACGATGTTTATCTAGAAACAAAAAGTGCCAATAAGCTACGTTCATAGCAATATTAAAATATCGGCTAATACAGGATAGCCAGTATTATTGATTATAAAACCTCACTGGCGTTTGGTGTCTAACATGGATGCAGAACGACAACCTATTAAGCTGGTTCCGCAGCTTTGAAAATCCAATAATGTTGATGGATGACACTGTAAAAACGTCGCTGGTTGCGCAACTTTGTTTAGTTGGCATAATCTATTGGGACGGCAAGCTTGTCATGGTGCCAAGTTGCTGGTTGTGCGACTTGGCTTAGGTAAGCGTAAGGTTGCAGGATGACAAACGTTTCACGGGCAACATAGTTCTTCAAACAGCAGATTGTATTTTTAAATGCCTTTTTTAAGAAGAGAATATTATTAGCAACGCCTGATGTTGTTAGCTTTTTAATGTACAGGAGATCAACTATGCAGCGTCCTCTGTATCATGAGTACTACCTCCTCCTTCTACAGCTATCGAGCAAAACAACTCGCCTCAGATAGACACATTGTCGGTCCGCGTCGAGTTTAGCAAGATCAAGTCGCTCCGATGAATCTAGTTAGCACTACGGGAGCAGCGAGGTGCGGGTAGGAGTGGGTTTTCAGTGCGCTTTATCGTACCATCGACAAAAGGGCCAAGGTTTAGCAAGTGTTAGGTTCCAAACGCAAAAGTGTCGCGTCAGCTTTGTCACTTAAAAAACGTAAATGGCCTCACACAGGTAGATGGCGAAGCTAATATTCCCTGTGCTGGATGATAGTAGAGATTCGATTGGAACGAAGCCATGTCATGCCTTGGCGAACGAACGAGGCAAGGAGCACTGAACACTTATCTATTTTGCTACCAAAACCAACGAAAGCTGCATGCTTTGCAAAGTAGACTGCAAAACTTTCATAAAATAAGCAAAACTTGTTGTTTTATAAAACGTCATGTGGTACTTCTCTGGCTCGAAGGAACCGGCCTTATGGCCAATGGCGCTTTGCTCAAATGGTTCAACATATTTATCGTATTTTCCCCAATCAGCAGCCAAGCGCAAAACGACGTTCAAAATGCAGGAAGTGTTGGTGTGTTTATGATGGCTAGTGAGTTATTGTAATTCCCTTTCAAAGTGATAGACGCCAGTGCGGTATATGTCAACAAAACCAGCCGATTGTGTTCATTTTACGAAAAGGTTGGTTTTTTGTATGGAGTGCAATTTACTTGACCCACTATAGGAAGCAAAAGGGTTAAGTGAGATATAAGCCTATCGCCTCCAAGGCCCCCTGGAGTGACATCTACGATGACTCATCGTCAATAATATTTGACCGTATCGCCCACTATCGGCATGCCAAGCATATGTTGCACTCGATAATTCATCAAACCTGTGGTATCAATGGTATACGCTGTCCCAGGCTCGATTCCCTCACGGCCTAGAAGTCCTAACACATGCGCTCCGAGCGTTCAATGCGATGCACCTGGGTGTTAATGTTGTTGACCACATCGATGTTCCTCACTTCTTATCCATCCCCCCAACACTTTCACATATTTGACAATATGTGTGAAAAAGGTGCAAAATGGCGTTTCCTCACACATGTTGCGTATACAGCACATTCAAGAATGTGAGATGCACAGGGTGGGGCAAAAGTTTAGCATAAAGGCCCTGCACTGCTCACAAGAACAGCTCACATATATGTTGCAGCGGCGACCTGCCTCCAGCCACTCATTATTACAATTCAGTTGGCAAAAAGCTGAGCGGTAGAAAGATGGTTGCTCGACGGGAAACACGCAGCGAGTCGGAAGAATTTCTTTCGCGGCTCGAAGACAAAAATGGGGAGGCCTGGCTACGGTAGCAAAAACAGCTGTGAAGTTACGAGTCCAAAAAAGAGAAGAACACTTCAAGGTACGCGTCGATAATGTTACCACGCGAGGAAAAAAGTCCTTACAACAGGGGTGGAGGTCGGCCAAATAGGTCGGTCTAATACACGTATTATTGCTTTCATACTCGACGACGTTTCGAATAGCGATTGGACATCAGTGCGAAACCATTGTCGTGTCGTAATTACTGTTTGAAGTACAGGGACGCTTACTATTCTTCGATATGCTTTTACAAAACTGACACTACATTCTTGGCTGGGTAGTCTCAATTCGGCCGATGCTTTTACCGGCATTTCGTAACGTAAACACTTGGCTTGCCAGCCTAACGACATATACACAAAGATATGAACACCGTATATCAGGAATCGGTATAAAACATTCAAAACGTTTTATGGCGTAAAATAATAATCAAGCATTATGTCGATCACAATAGTCTTTTTTGAAAGATATAGAATAACCTTTGCAATACGACCAGGTTCGATAATCAATAATTTTAGTAGATCAATACCGGAATAGATGGTTTCAAGTTTTTTCGATCCCTGCCGTATCCGAAGATAACGAAGATATATGTAATAATACATGTACATGTACCTATGAACTCTATTTTAGTCGAGCGAGTTATTTTCACTGTGTACCTAGTCTAGCGCTTAGAGAGTTGTATATCAAAACAGAATCCTGATTTATCTCTCTTGTCAGATCTTTGCGAGGTTATCGGTACGTGTATAGTAGTCCTATTATAGAGTCAGCGAAGGGCAGTATTCCATAAAGGTAATAATGAAATCGGAGATGGCAGAAGAATGAATATTGTAATTATTTTACATTATTACCTTGTCTACGTGGCTTCTACGAGCCAACCGATTCGACTGCGTACACATTCCACATGTCCTAGTTGTACGTGAGGAACACTCGCATCTCCAACGTTGATGGTTCCAGCCACTTACGCAGGTCCGAATAAGCCAGCTTGACCGACGAGAAAAACCGCTCACGCTCATTGGACGTGGGTGGAACGAACTATACACCAGAATCCAGTGAGCGCTCCGCGGTCTTGCGTTAATTGAATGCTTGCTGTACCAACGAAAGCTCCGACGTAGGCTGCGTTGCCTCCGACGATTCACGGTCGGCACGCCGGAATTCAGCGCAGGCAACGCGTTCAGCAGCGGTCAAAGTCTCCTTCCGTTGAAACTTGACTATGCCATTTTCAAGAAGAACGTTATTAACGAAGGTAGCCGTTGGTGAGAGGCGATATTTTTTGATCTGTGGGTAGCGCTGGCATACGAGATCAAAGAGGCGCCGAGCACTAGACAGTGTTAGAGTCGAGCGTTGCAGTGTCTTACTAACCCCTCAAAATAGTTGAGCACGTTGGAGGAGCATGAGCTCGTTCTGACTCGGCCCGTCGGAGCAAGAGCGGCTGAATACCGAACTCGACTAGAGTACCGTTCCCCAGTGAACTTAAACCCGCCTCTAGCTGCGTAAAGCCTTGGTTTATGGCATGGGTACTTGACCACCGAGTGTTGTTTCGTAAAAGGGGCGACAGATCCGCTACACGACGAAGGTCCGTAGCTTGCTCATTAGCGTGTGGATCTTTGACAGCAGCGTCTCGTAGTCCCTTAGATAGTCGGACGTTGCCAAGTTGAGCCTATGCGAAATGCAGCCGACCATAGGGATACCTCCTTCGCGACTTTCTACGTATTGATTGACGTTACAATCGTCGGCAACCATGAAGTCCACAGCCTCCCACGGTTTTTTTGTAGCGAGATAACGTATCGGCGAACAGATCGAAGAGGCTTTGAGCTCCTAGATCTTCCTCCACGTCGAGAGTGCAGAAGGTCAGGAGTAGGATGCGTCGAGTCAAGCAGTCCGTGTCGTCATAGTACTTAGAGTCGTCCTGAGCGGGGCTCGCACTGCACATCCCAGGAATATTTGAGCACGGCGAATATCGCGATGAAGTGACAGCCGCTGAAGGTGCAGCCATCGACAACGATGCCAAACGAGGGTGGAAGTTCTTTAGCAACCCTACCCTCGGTATACTTGAAGATGCGCAGCAAATACAGCTTCACCGTCTTTTCGCTGATTGTAGGAAGACACGCGTTCTTTCTCTTCATATTGCGCTCGACGAAACGCAAAGGTAGACGGCCCATTACTATCCATTCACACCACCGGAAGCCGATGCGCATCTCTTCGTCAATGACACATAGACGGAGGGCATTGCGATTTTTAGCCGCCTTAGCGTCGTCCTCAAGATACGTTGGGTGGTAGGTGCGGAGATTTGATATCAGGTTGGTATAGCCGTGCGCACTCGTGCAGGTTGTCGTGCAAGTGGAGCATACGAAATCCTCCTTCGACGTTCACGTTTTGGTGAACATCATGGCGCACATGAGCCTATCGGGGAGGGGCTTGTTGTTGAACGACATCGTGGTAGAGATTGGGGTACAACAGCTTCGGTAAAAAATAGAAAATTATATTATGAAGGAAGAGAAAGCAGGCTAGCAAGGCACCCCTAAGATTCCCAAGGTTTTAGTTCCTAATTGTAGTCACACCATTCGTCGAAAAGCTTAATGACGTACGTTTGAATGGTTTAGTGATTACAAGTCATATGGAAAGACGTAGAGTTCACGAGTCTGAAGTCTGTGATCGCCCTGATTGATAATTATTTACACATTGACCTTATTTGATAGGCCAAAAATATAAATGACATTTGGTTTGAAAGGTATAATGAGTACAAGTTAAGCTGAATTAGCTTGTACTTCAGCTGTGCCAGGATTTTTTTGCTACTTTGACGGGCGCTTCCATATTGTATACCATATAAAAATATGGTGAAAACGCAAAGAAAATAGCTGCCTAAACATACTACCTCCGCTCGGAAAATAATGCACCTTATCAAAAAAATCACAGCGCTCCGCCTCGTTTTTTTTCATGATTATAAAGTTTGCGGAAGGCTACTGATCCTACTGTAAAACAGGCGCGTGCACAGTGGGTACTGTGCTGCCAGCTAAGCTGTGCCAAGCAAGACACTGCGTCCCAGCTTTGAAACGATAATAGACCCGGGCTTTTGTGTTCAAATTGCTCAGCTGCGGGTGTGCTTGTTCCACCACATCAGTGTAGCTGCAGGCGCTCTTATTCGCCATTTCAGCAGCAAGTTCGTAAAGACTACTGAATCCGTGAGCCACTGCAGAGACGTTTGTCTCGAGCATGCGCTAGACTTGACTCATGACAGCGGGTGTCGTTGAGTGACAAGCGTGAAAACGTTGTCGCATTCATTCGCTCAATACACAGACCTTGACCGGCATCAGCAAATTGGACATGTTAGGTGTACATATCTTCACTATCGCTTGCAATAATCGGGGGCCGCTGCACGGTGTCAAGCAGCTAACGTTGCCTTCAGCAGGCAGTCCAGCACGGACACACGGTTAGAATCATTAATAGCGAAAGCGATGCCCTTGCTGACTCACCTGTCCTCACGCATACCACCCTTAGCTGTAGGGGGCCTCTGTTCACCACCGCCCGAACGCCAGCGCCGTCGATCCTTTTGTCCCTGCTGATCTTGCGAAGTGAGCGATGGCAAATGGGCGGGAGATTCAAACAGGGTTCCTCAAAATATAATTAATAAGGATTTCTTTGTCTAATGAAAATAGATACCTGCATGGTAGATCGGAAATCTGCAAATAAATTACTTGTGCTGCGACAGTGGAAAATAAATATCTGCATCAAAACGAGATCGTGTTACTAGATTAGTGGCTTCGGGGAGAGCTTGCTACTCGAGCGTTGGGAAGGCAACAGAGGAGCGTTAGGCATGGCTAATCTTGCGAGAGTAAGTAGTTTGAGGTGTGTGCGAAGTGAAAAGTGAGTTCGCGTCGGTGGCATCGGTGGCATCGGTTTGCAAATAGCTCAGAGCCAGCGAAATTTTGGTGGCTGCCCAACAAGGACAATAAATTTCGTGAAGGAATGCACAAAACCCATAAATAAATTTTCAAATTGTGCCAGCTCATATAGTAAACTATTTTTTTTAAAGTAAAAACAATATATTTTCAGTAAATATATTTTTAAGGATCCTTGGATTCAAACAGCTAATAGTTTTGCAGGGAGTATATCGCCTTAGACGGGGTACCGCGGGAATCAGTTTAGTTTCATGGCACACTGCCTAAACACTTTTTACAGGGATATGGAGTTTAAGCAGTCTGTAATCGTATTGGTAAGCTGACTTATTTTCCGAGCGGAGGTAGTACAGTAATTGTATTTTATATGCAATATATTTTCTTGCCTTATCATTTTTTTCCGGATCACTGTATAGCGTAGGGCCGAAATAGTCTCTGTGAGGCTACCCGTAATATGTACTGTACATCCCAGGATAACACTTTCGTCAGGTACAAGTACTACTGCTCAAATTTGGTTAATGTTTGGTATTTCGAAGTAAAATAGACAGAAAGCGTAGCTCGACAGAAACTCTAGATGTAAAAACCGAGATACACGAGTTGCTGAATATCGACGACTTACCACATCCCATGTACTGCATCACGTTCTGTCTACAACATATGATGATGGTCGTGCCATTGTCCGTACTCCTTGAAGAATTGCAGCTTAAAGTCGTTTAACTGCCTTTTAGTCCCACCCAACTCAAAATAGGTGTTTGTACCATCGTACCCCTGACTTGCAAGTTTCTTGAACACCTTCTCTCGTTTGGCGTCTTTGGGGAGTAGGACCTTAAGCAGTTTCTCATCCGAAAGCTGACTGATATCCACAGTTAAACCAAGGCTGGATAAAAATCCGCGTTCTTCCACAGCAGCAGGATCCGACTTAAGCTCGTCATCGTCATCACTCTTCATGTTCGTCTTGATACCGTCTCTTATTGACCTCTTTACGGGGAAGGAGATATTCTGTCCAAAACGAGTCCAACAATGTCCAAATTGTCCAATTGATAATGACGGATTTAATAAACTAAAAGATTGTTTTGTATATTTTTTCCAGGACTGTCCAAACTGTCCAAAAGCTATCCAAACTGTCCAAAAGCTATCCAAACTGTCCAAAAGCTGTTCAAACTGTTTTTATGAAGTTTATGTAGTCGTCTGGGACTTGAGTGACGACAGCTTCAGCGTGACGAGGCGCTGTTTGAATTCCCAGCTTGATGTCATGGATGCGGCTCACGTAACCTAGTGCCTCGGCTTTAGCTGTCTCTATGAACGCCAGTAAGCTCGGATGAGCTCCATGCCCAAATTTCTCGCCGAAGTCGCGGTTGTACTTTTCGAGCGGGTTATTGGTCTGGTTTGTGATGTCAATCCCACCAACCATCATGCTATTGACGTTCCACAAGCTGGAATCAAAGCGCCCCATCCACGTCTTGCGAAAATATCGCCAAAACCGATCCCACTTGCCCTTAGAGCCTCTTCCTTAATCAGACTTCGCACATACCGGATCCCCTGGTTGAGAAAAATTACAACGTCATACAAGATCATAACGTCAGAATTGAAGTATCAAAAATATCAATAACAAAAAAGTTAAAATTTCAAACGATAAGAAAAAAAATTGCGCACCTTGTCGTCGATTTCATCTGCAGGAATGTGTTAAACCTAAAGCCACTCGCTGGTGCTGCTGACGCATTTCACACCGCACATCCACGACTTGTTTCGGCAGTAAATTCTCGCAGTTGTGCTCACCGCGAGCGCGTACGTGTTCTCTTTTCGAAATCAGCTTTGCAAGGCAGCCTTGTCGGAAATGACGGCAGTTGTAGTAGATGGTGCCAGAGACGTTGTTCGTTGTCCTAATCACGTACTCCTTACCTTCGTGCAGCATTTTGGAAATGCCTGAATAAAGTAATGCCCTAGCTCGAGAACGGACTACACGCCAACCGTTATAGCCTTACTTTTACTAGCAAAAAGGTAAGATTTAGATCCGTAACGTATAAAATAACGCATATGTTTTGGACAGATTTTGGATAAATATGGTAATTTATCACCAAAACAGCATTTTTTTGTGGATAATTTGGACAAAGTTGGACTCGTTTTGGACAGAATATCCAACACCCTTCACGGTGGTTCAATCGGCAGGAGAAGTAGTCTGCAGATCAGGCTCTCCGTTCACCAACTTGACGCCCGCACCTTCCCGGGCAGTGATGCTTGCAACAAGGGCTGCAAGAAGGACGCAGCGGAGCAAGGGAGTGGCTATCATTTCAGCGGCGGAAAGATGAAGTTGCTTAGGTGGCTGGATGCGAATTGTGAAGTGGTCTCCGACGTTCCACGAATACCTTCAATTATTTACACGTACTGTGATGATTACGTGGAGTGTTATAATCATCGATCCGGAGCAAAGTAACCACCTCAGTCTAAAGATCATTGGACCTCATGCCTCGCAAAGCTAGACCCTTTTCACAAACGAGCGATTTGAGTTGAAGTACTGTACTAAGCGACTTTGGAAATGAGAAAGAAAGTGGATGTGAACGTCCAACTGAGACGGAGGGGATGAAATAGAGCTCAAGTTAAAACGCAGAGCGCCAGAGGAGACGAGTGGACGCGAGGTCGCGCAGCCACATCAAACCCGCGCGGAGTGCTTGCGAAGAGATACCGCGCAGTATTCGAACCCAGTGCTGATCTCTGCAGCAAACCGAGCATTGCGTTTATCAGGTTAAAGTATTGATTGTTGCTGCGACGCTCAGCGGAGCAAATCCTGTCGGCCCGAATAACATCCATCCTGAGATTGTGGTTGATAAGAAACTATCATACAAAATGTACCTCACTGTACAGTATTGTGAAAACATTGATTTAAGCTCGAAATCCTCGACAAGGCAAGTACATGTATCAGTATGAAATCGGAGAAAATGGGCCAGGATACAGTAGCAATGAATTTTCATAACCCACGCGGATAATGAAATATGGCAAATTAATTCAGCGTAAGAACAGCTGCATAAAGCTCGCATCAATTTAAAACTAGTACAATACTTAAGTAAATGTCGGATGACAGACAGAGACGGTTTAAGTTCGGCTTTTTTTGCACGTCGAAGCCGAGTCACAGAAGGAATTACTCCTAATATTAGTTCCGCCGCTCAATTTTTTTAAAAACTAGCCAAGCGCCGCTGCTACTGTACGCGGTGGTACATGCAGTTTAGGTTTTATTTTAGATATTTGCCTTCCTGCCTCCGCTTCGCTTCGGCGGGATAATTATTCCAAAAGCTCTGAACCCTTATGTGCCTATATCTATTACTACTTCTTTAATTTCATAAATCTAGGCTTCATTTAGACCAGTTGCTACAAAATGCTGAGCTCCCAGTAAGCCGGTCAATTATTGCTACAAAAGACTCAGCCCCTAGCATCATACTTTCCATGGTTAAAAAAGGTTACTTTAGTGCTCTTGGCAAAGTCACTTTATTATTGCTGGCTATCACTGTACCTTCATCTTCCACCCAGAATCACCTGCACTTCAAATAGCACGTCTACAAACGCTACACGATATATTTGGTTTAGCGTCGTGCTCGACTTCATGGGCCGTTTCTGAAATCTAGCTTGCATCAATGCAAAGGATAGAAATGGCCTATCTAGCTTGCATCAAATATCCGCTTGTACTGCCTGTTTAAGCTTGTAATTAACTGAAGATTAATCACTTCTCATACCAAACTCCATGAAAGCTACTTCGAAGTAAAAAATATCCAAACTATAACAATTTTAATGCATTAAAGTGTGTTCATTTTGGGCTGATTCTGATTTAGTCATTAGACACTCCAATCTGTTCCAGTTCTAGTCATAGCCTTTGGATATAACGATGCGTCGTAAGACGCCTTCCTGTTGTTGTTGTTGACGGCGGTGATTTTTTTTTGATGCTTAAACGATGATTCCAGGACGGTTAAACGTCGTTAAACGTCAATTAGGCTCTAAGTTCATTAATTTTTCTAAATGGTTCTGCTTAAAAAAACCATAATTTACACCTCTCATGTTGTGTTGTCGTCTTATCGCTCCATGTGAAACCTTATCCTACGACCTTGTCGGCAACATGTCCGCCTATTAAGTAGTTTCAGAATTTTGCTGTCTAAAAAATGCTTAGAACAAGTTCAATTCGCTTACAGTAGTAATTGTCATCAGCACATATAAGTTTTTTCTGTTCAATCTAAGACTATCTATCTTTGTGGCTCAAGCGACAACGTTTATTAACACAGCGTTGTTCTTACGGCCAGTCCTTACGGCCGGCTACTGCCGTACATGTAACATGTATGATTTGGCACCTCATACTGTAGAAACCCACTCAGATAACTTATTAATGGTAATATTTTTACGGCAAAACAATTGTAGATATCATTTTCGTCATTGTAACTCGCTGAACTACTGAGTACAGAGAATTGGTATACTAAAAACATTTCCGCATTCTTACATCCACACTAAGCACCCTGCAACATTGGTACTCAGTTTAGCACTCGAATATCAATAATAACATGCATTATTAAAAAAAAATTAAAACGATACCGCCTTCGGATAATGGATAGCCTTGTGCAAGTCCACTTGAAAACACATGCATTTACTGATTTCATCCAGTTTTAACCAATAGGGGCCGCCTTCGCTGCGCTTGGCAGTCAGTAGAACGCATGTATTAGCGTGTTTTATTCTGGGATAGGAAAGCAACGTAGTGCTGATAGCCCAGCCCTCACAGAATTAATTACGGTGTCTGTCCATCCGTCCACAGAGACCGGTAGAAAATCGGTACAACGTGCATGAGTGATTTGTTCCTGTGAGATGGATGCAGGGAGACTGAGCCTCGAATGATGGCTCTGGACGCTTTCGGCCGCTGCATGGTTAACGCTCTCATTGCAGATTGCAGGTTGAGCGATGGAGACAGCTCCTCGACGACAGCGCCGGGCTGCTGAGCCACCGATCGAGCGCGACGCGCGCCTACAAAAGGAGGGTCTGAAACGCGTGAAGAAGCGTGCGGAGAAGACGCCAGCCGTGCAGAAGAACGTCAGAAGAGAGCAAGAAAACGCGCAGAGGATACCCCTATGGAGCGCACAGAACGTCTTGAAAAGGATCGAGCGAGAAGAGCGAGAGTGAGAGCTGAGGGCGGGCAAGCTCGAGAAATACTTCTTGCGGAAAGGCGGGCTGGTGACAGGGTTCGTCGAAGTGGCCGAAACCGGGGCTGTGGTTAGCGTCGCTATGGAGGAGCTGGGAGTTCGAGCTTTGAGTTGTGGAAGCTTTTTGGGCGAGGAGATTGCATTTAAGGGCTCGTCTCAGCGGTATACAAGTGATCTGCGACTTGCGCTTGTATATTATAACTGTTGCGGTGTTGACCCGGCGGGATTTGTGTTTGGCGACGAGTAACATCATGGCGACAAAGGGGACGTTACGTGCGAGCGTCTAATAAATATATTTGATGACTATCCTTAGCCTGATGATTTGTCGGCGTGTCAGAATCTCGCGGGTGATATGGGCCTGTGCCTCGTGTGGGCGAGTGCTACTACAAAATAAGAACGGCGACAAAGTTTTTTCTCTGCTTTGCGGGAAGTGCAGGATTTTGCGTTGGGTGAGAGGGTCGTAGGAGTTTGTTTGCTGGTTGCTCCGAGGCTAGCGTGCGCAAATACTGTCAGGTTTACTTTACTGGCAAACAAGTCTATTATTTGAGACCGGAGTTAGTCCGCGATATAGAATCGATTCCTTTTTTGTGAGTCGTGTCAAGAAGATCCAACGAAGAGTCCGTTTAGTGCTGCAAGCGGCCACGGTTACGGCCGTGTTGGCGAACTACCGGAGCTGATACAGATTGCACTGGACTGTATTGCCCCAGTGCGATTTTCTTGGGATGGATATATCCCTATAGCAAAGCGTTCTAGTGGTCATACTATCTGTTTTTGTTTTCTCGGACGGGCCGTAAGGTTGCTGCTGTCTTGCCTCGACTTGAACCTGATTGAATGCCGAGCGTAACATTTGCTGGGCCCAAAGAAGAATGGCGGATTCAAAAACTAAAATTCCGAGCCCTTTATTCAATCCCGGTCGATTCTGTCTATGAATGGCTCCGTGTGCTTGATGAAATGAACAATGTTTTCCGGGAAGAGCAGATTCAGATCGACGACCGCGCAGGACACGGCAACGGAAATATTGGCGGTAAACCTCGCCGAATGAGAACCACAGACCCCCCAAGTATCTCCCCAATGGTCTGCGCGATTTGGCCCCAAGTGGTGCAAACCACGCTCTTATCAGTATCATCAACAAGGAGTAAATCCCTTCTGTCCACAGATTTGCCATTTCGCGTTGTAATACGCTTGAGCTCACCCACAGCACGTGGTCACGGATTACAATAACTCAAGGTCGATCTCGATCGGTGCAGGGTCCGATATTCTTCAAGACCCGATTTTTGACCGCGCGGGGGAACTACGTCAATGGTATGCTGGGACGTCGCCGGATCACATCTTTCACGGCCCCTGATAACAGTTAGAACTTTCGGGGCTAAAGGTTACCTTTTGATAGCAATAGTGCCTGATAGCAGTTGAAACTTGCGGTGCCAAAAGGATAACAGTGAGAGACGGGAATATTGGGTCAGTAAGACTAATCATTCGTGCGATGAACAGAGTCCTGTGAAGTCTTAAGGACATTTATTTCGCTTTGAATATCAACGAGAGTGTTAATTTGAATATCTACGACATTGCTGGTGACACAAACCGGTACAATCCGGTATATCCTATCCCAGCCTTGCGTAGCCCTAGCTAATCCTAGCCCGTTACGGACGGAATGACGGACGCAGACCAGGCTCCAATAGGGGGAGGGGGTGATTTGCTCGAAAATGTTGTGAAAAGGAGAGTCAAGTATTCTTGCTAGATTGCGTGAACTCGAGTTGGTGATAAACCTTAGTGGCATGCCTTAACGATGTTGCGATGCTCTACCACAGTTCGATATATTTTTGCAGGATCAAATGGGCTTGCGATTTCTGTCATACAAAATAATGCAATATTTCGCACTACATTTTGCGGTTGAGAGAGCCGATAATATCTAAAATTTGAGGCCACAAAACAATTGTATTTTAGGTCTACGCGGCAGCTACTACTATAATGTTCAGTGATGTATTGATAATATCAGACATCCACCGCATATTTAAGGTGATGGCAATTACCAGTTGTTATCTGATTAACAAGCAATAATGTGAGTTTGTGTGAATTTAATTTCTTCTGCTTGCTGCTGACATCTCCTTTTAGGGTAGATTTTGTGCAAGCAGCCGATACTAAAGCGTCGGCAATGACACTAGCTGTCTGATAGTATGAAGCAGTATTTTTAAAATAGATTTCAAAGAATATTCTTAAATTATTTGGTCTGGTACATATTCGTTTCGTCTTGTAGCGACTTTTGAGTCCGCGGAGGAGTTTGCTGCTTGGATTAGACGACCACTTGCTCGCTTGCTGGTTGTGCGGTTTCACGACGCAGGCTGGTGCTTGCTTTGACGGTTCCAACAGTCTCCCGCAAAGACTAGTACATCTGCACCACGCGAATTCGGTCTCATAGCCGCTCGAACACCGCACGCGTCGAAGGCTGCTTCCATCATAGAGACTCTACTAGAGAGTGCGACGGAGCTCTGCTTCTTTGAAGACCAAGCAATATCGCGCCATTTCCCGCCCCCTAACCTTGTAGCCTATCAGTCTGTCCGTCTGTCTGTCAATCAGTCCGTCGTTTCCCTTTCTTCCTGCTTTTGCCGAGAACGCGTCAATTCCACACTACACTACGTATCAGCACCTTAGATCTGCGGCAGCACCTCAAAAGTTGGGGAACACAACACGTTACGGTAGCAACACAATTAAAAGTGGCGTCTATGAAATCTGTGGCCGTTCTGTGGCTGTGCATCGAGTGAAGGCAGAGAATAGGAAGAAGCCAATGAGATCTTGGCATAGGGAGGCGTCATGAGCGTGACACAGCGTGCGTCGGCAGAAAGTGTGTGGACCACTACTCAACGGGGGCCTTCTAGAACCTGCATGGTGGCCGTCTGGCACTCATTCAAATGCCAAAGCGTATCCCGTGGCAACAGAAGGCCTTCGCGGCCGAGGAGTCCGTCGCAGACGCGTTTCTGGAGGGGGTGAAGCCATTCGACGTTGTTAAGAGTCACGTCATGGCGTGCACTGTGTGTATTGGAGCATAGGAGCACAAGATGCGCTACTGCTAGGGTGTAGCTCTTCATTATGCGGCGAGGGCCAGTCGTCGCCCTGCAGCTGGCGAGGCAAGCTGCTGTAATGCGAGGCAGCGCAGCGCGTTTCTATCTACGACTATGGTGTGCACGCTACTGAGGTGTCTTCGCCGAAGCAGAAGAAGCTAACTACTACACAGAAGACGTATTACAGAGAGAAGGCCGACGATCACATCTGGCCGTTGCGGATCTGACACGGGATGTCTCGCAAGTTCTCCACCCCGCTTGAGGACCTTCCAGATTTGAGCGTCGTCCAGAACTTTGTAAGCCACTACAGTCGCACCTATCTTGACAACCATGATAGCGTAGACGACCTGCAAAAATGGGTTCATGCGAGTTATTACAACGGAAGGGAATATAAGGACCAGACATTCACGTTTTGCTGGGAGGCCGATGCTCAGGGACTCCCTAAAGTGGGGTACGGCTCCGACGAACGACCGTTTATTGTTGGAATGTCGACGAAGCGCTTGCTGGTGCAGCTGTTGATGCCACCGGACGGCTTCAGCTTGCACGTAGATGCCACGTACAAGATGAAACACCGTGGTTACCCGGTTGTTGTCGTTGGTGTGTCTGATCGTGCACGAGTTTTCCATCTAGTGGCATTGTTTGTGATTTCTCAAGAAACCCAGGAAGTACTCGAGGCTGTGCTACTGTCACTGCAGCGCGTATTCTACTTTATTACGCACAAGAATCTCGTAGCTCGATACGCAATGGCAGACGCAGATCAAGCCCAGTATAACGCACTCAACTCGGAGTTTGGCCTGATCGCAGGGATTTACATTCCTTATGTGCTTTTTCCATGTTGTCAAGAACATATACAAGGCGATTAAGAGCTTTCCCTCGGTTATATCGGCTAGCTTAATACGTGGGGTGTACGCTTTACACTTCTCGCGATCCGAGTTAGACTTTCAGTGACTTCGGGAGCACCTTTTAGCGACGTGGTTGGGAAATCCTTACACTGTTAGATTCGCGCAGTAAATGACTGACCAGTGGCTGTACGGGCGGTTCTGGAGATGGCAGCGCTTTTTCACACTGCCTGGTTTTGCTGCTACGAATAATCCGGTGGAGACTTTTAACGCACGACTAAAACGGGGCCACACGCTTCGACACCGGCTCAAGATGGGTACGCTCCTGCGAGAGCTATCGGCCTGTTGCCACGATGTTTTGTCAAGTATGCGTCCCTTCAGCTACGAGATCGCGGTGGCGCAATCCCTCACACGCAGAGTGTCTGAGATGATCAAAGAGTCCATAATAGGAGTGTGGACCGGTGCTATTCCACCTTCTGCATGTGCTGTACGCACCAATACTGTTTACGTAGTATCCAAAATGGCTAAGGGCCGTTTTTAACCGGGGGATCGCGATCCGGAAGACTACCGTCCACACGAGATGGCTACATTTTGCGATCCCAGCCGTTCTTAACGGGATTGCGATCCGTTACCAGTCCAGCATCAAGTTGCCGTATCCAGCCGAAAAGCAACATGGCGCGCACCAACCAAAGCAAGGCCGCCACCGCCACTGCAGCTTCAGCAGGCGCCACGTACGCCACGGTGAGCTCGAAGTGGACCGTGACGATAGACCTGGGGTCGCTCAAGCGGCCTATGCGCCCTCCTACGTCGGAGAATTACCACGATTGGAGTCTGGAGCAGCTGAAGTTGGAGTGCACAGCCCGAAAGCTGAACGTCGCCAAAAACACCAAGAAGGACGATCGCGCCAACATTCTCGAAGCGTGGGACACGAACAAAGATGGTGTGGAATCCTTGCTGCGCCACCAGCGCAAGCGAGCAAAAGGTGAGAGCGACGAAGACAAGCGCACCAAGGGCGGCATGTTCAGATTGCTGAATGTGCTCTTCTCGGATAGGTTCTACGAGGCGCTCCTTGCCACGGGAAATCAACTCTCGCGCGAGGAGATCGACCAAGGGGGCTCATCGTTTTGGACGGACGTTGCGGCAGTGTTTGGTTCCGACACCGGCGAATACAACACTTTGATTTCCAACGACGCTATGTTTGAGGGCATCACCGCGTCATTTAAGATGGTGCATTCAGCTGCGAAGCTGAAGAGAATGTGGAAAGAGTTGAGCAGTAACTTCGCCAAGGCAGAAGCCAAGTCAAAGGTATCTGGGCAAGGTAGTCACGATTTTTGGGACTTCTGTGGAGGTCGCGCAGACGTTTACTATATGGACCAATGGTGTGAACACCGGCAGGGTGGGCGGGAGTTTTGCTCTGCACACCTTTACCCGGAAGATGAGGACGACTCCACGAAGGAAGGTCAGGGTGTGACAATGCAGCCCGTGAACCGAAAGCGGCGAAGGAGCTCCCAGTCAGCAGATATTCTTGATCGTGTGAACGAGCTGCTTGACAGTGAGGCGAAGGAGACTGCTGCAATTCAGGAAGACACGTGGAATGAGCAGAAGCGGTTAATTAAAGAGCAGCGGGCGATTTAGAAACTCACTACTCTGTACTCCATGCTTGACCGCAATAACACCTTGACGCAGGATTTCTTGGCGAAGCGTCAGGAATTCATCTCAAAGGGGACCGATGCTTCAGAAATCGGGGAAGCCCTAGCCAATCATCATGCAAAGAAACAAACACTGGAGCTCCACATCAACGAACTTGAGTGCGAAGTCATACACGGAATCCAGTAGCAGCACTCACGACAACCTCGGAGAGCTCCTAACGAGCTCGGGGACGACGGAGATCGAAGTTTTGAATGTGATGCATGACGACATCACGAAGGATACGTCCCAGCGCATCATGCCGCAAGGTGTCAGTCTCGGTGGTGTTGCCTGTGGGCCGGTACCAGCTTTCTGGTAAGCTGTGATACTCGGTAGTAACTGCATGTAGTGACGTAACTGCGCTCTGGTACTTGGTGCGTTCATCAATACAGAAATTGTGCAGCTTCATTCACGTCTTAATTACCTTTTTCACGTTGACAAAGTCGACCACGAGTGGCCGCTTGAAGATCTGCCACTTGTTGACCAACAAGCCGAACGCCATTTCAATCCGAATGCGAAGCTGACTTAAATAAAAGTGGTAGTCTGAGTGTGCCTTGCTCTTGATCTCTAGTTTGTTGAACGGCACCAACAACGAGTCAGAGAGCGGGTACGCGCTGTCCCCGATGATGTAGAACCCTGCTGGCATCTCCATGATTGCTCTGCTTAACTCCCACTTGCTGAAAGCAATAGAGTCTCCGACTTTTCCTGGTGAATTGAAGCAGTAGGCCGTGAAGCATGACAGCGAGTCGCAGATTGCTTGGACATTTACGCCATACTTCTGGTAGTGACCCGAGAAAAACGACGAGACATCCGGAACCTCGTTGGTGCTTGGGGCGCGAATATCGCACAGCCACCCGTTGATACAGCCGACGCACCCAGTCAAAATGCTGTCCTTGCTGATGGCCGCGAATCCGTCAGCCAACTCCAACATGCGCTGCCGTGATTCTGTGGGCCCGCGGACTCGCAACTCTGGGCACTTGCAAATGACGTCCATCACGTCGTGCATAACCTGGTACATACCAGGAACCGACGTACCGCCAAGACAGCGCGTCATTTGATAGCCACTCCCTGCAAGCCACGCAATTGTCATCTGTAACATGTTCTCGGGTGTGATCGAGCCTGCCCCGGTTCGACGGCGGGACTGCAGCTCGTCTCGGACTAGCGAAGGCCGAACAAAGAACAGCAAGCGCTCGAAGGACTCCACCTTCATGCGGTAGCAGCGCTGAAATTGGCCCTCCAACAGCAATGTCTGCTTGTGCACATTCCAATTCAACCTGTGACGCACGACACACCCGTCTCGCTCTTCAGGGGCCAGCACAGCAGCAGCGGCTAGCAAGCGGAGACGAAGCTTGCGTCGACGGCGCGAGCCATCGTCTAGAGAACGCTCCATGAACAGCGGTAACTTTATTTCTGTATCCACGATCCCGCGCAATCCAGCCCAGCGCGCGATCCAAGACTCGGATCGTGTCATGCGGTAGCAGCGCTGAAATTGGCCCTCCAACAGCAATGTCTGCTTGTGCACATTCCAATTCAACCTGTGACGCACGACACACCCGTCTCGCTCTTCAGGGGCCAGCACAGCAGCAGCGGCTAGCAAGCGGAGACGAAGCTTGCGTCGACGGCGCGAGCCATCGTCTAGAGAACGCTCCATGAACAGCGGTAACTTCATTTCTGTATCCACGATCCCGCGCAATCCAGCCCAGCGCGCGATCCAAGACTCGGATCGTGTGGGGGTACCCTGGGTTACACATTTGGAAACACTGGGATGAAAGTGACCAATCAGAGCCCGACTTTGGGATCGCGATCCCGGTTAAGAACGGCCCTAAGAAAGTGACTGTTGCCCCACACAAGAGATCCGAAGCCGGTATTGCGGTGTCTGCGCAGATGGGCGCAAACTACGCTCGTATGGAGGTGCAAGGGCAGCCGTGGGGCGGATGGCCAGTAGATGTTGAGCTTCGCTGGTGCCCTTGCGAATACTGTTACGCTTTCGTGGTGTGCGTTCACGTTGTGTACGCCCTTTGCATTACCGAAGCTGTGGATTCTAAGGGAAGGCAGGTGCTAGTCAATCGCACCAAGCAAAAACGACAAGAACCCGTCGCAGGAACAAACGGAGGACGCCCACGTTCAGTCGGGTCAGCACTTACATATTAGCGTCCAGCAACTAGACATTGATGTTTTAGCACCGGGCAAAATGATTTAGGCACTTACACATGATGCAATATTATTCTTTGACCGAGGATATATTAAAAAAGCATTTCTACACGCACGTCCATGGTGCTTTAGCAACTCCCTCGTATCCTCTTTGTACATTACAGTCAGGAGACACACTAATGACTATCTAGAACTAGAGTTAGCTACGATCCGCAACAACTGAATGGTCAACCACTTCATTGAAGTGTTTAGCTACATCCTACATACGAGAGAATTGTACACTACTCGGTTTGTACATGGTTTTCGTCCTTCCAGCACCTGTCACAAGCACACTTGAACCAAGTCTCATCACCATAGTGCACTGTAATCTGGGCTCCCGATTTCACACTGCGTATCATGCGTACAATCACCTTCACCGTACTGCGGTTCTGTAGCTCCACGAATACAGCGTTTGGTTCACAGGCGTGACTAATAAAACGCGTCACCGCACCAAACTTTAGTGCCTCCACGTACATAAACCAGTTCTTCATGGACTTGGTATTGCATAGCATTGTATACCCACTGTTCTGCTTTACCGCTTGTATAGGCTGCCATTCTCGTAATCTATCCAACTCAAGGAGGACACCAGCATATTCCCCGACAATGTCACCGACTTCCAAGTCTGTGGTAATTATAAGCCCAATACCCACGCGTCCAGTATCAAACAGTCGTAAAGTCTTTTGGTCCACAGGAGCGTTACTGCATACAGCATTCAATCTGCAGCCCTCAGGCGTGCAGTACACTGCCGAATCAACGTTATCGCACGTATCTAAGAAACAATCTCCAATGCATCCGCACTTATCAAACTCGCCAATGTCCTTGAATAGAACACCTTTGGGGTTGAGGCAGGAAACGATTTGCTTGCATTCATCCGGCCACGGTAGCCCCTCCGCTTCATGATCGGCATCCGTGGCGGTCATAGCAGCAGCAGAAGCAGTGAGTATTGCTGGTTGGATTTTGGCTTGCTCAGCGCCAATACCCTCGCAAGGACGTTCTTCTGCACACGCCACAGCACGAGAAGAATCATTTGCAGAGGACGTCTGGTCAGGAATGACTGTGCTGGAGGCCGGATCAAATAGTGGCTCTACATCAGCCGCGATGCCTCCTCCTGCAGTATCGTCGGCGGAACCCTCGGATGGGTACGCTTGTATAAACAACTCTGCACTTGGTGCACCACTTTCTGTAGCTCTAGCGGGCACAATAGATGTGCTGGACATCAAAATAATGGATTCAGCTGGAATAATGCCATTTTCTGCAACGCCACCATTTCTGGATCCCCCCACTGTGGTTTCCTCGCATAGGCGACTTTCGTCGGTCTCTCTGTCGCCCATATGTCCACTCGGAGGCATTTGGTTCTGCATAGTAGCTGTTCTGGACGTCGAAGTACCTGACTCCACCGCGGCCTGGTCATCGTTACCCTCATCATCGTGGGTGCTCGCAAAGCCCTCGCTTTCTAAGCGAAGCTGGCGGCGCGTAGACTTAAATGCATCATTGACCGCATCTTGTAGTGCTGTCCGTAGCATTGTGGACCGCGTGGGGGCGTTGAACGTCCCTGGTCGCCATGAGTAGGTCCTCGACGTGCGCCAAAGTGCGTAGCTCGGCTTGTACTTGTTACCGGCTCGGTCCGACACCAGCCTGCACCACATGCCCAGTGGGAACGGCTCCCCGGTGTCCACAGTGACTAGGCAGTCCGAGTCGTCGTCAGGAGCAACACGAAGCACGATTGTAGTCCGGTGCCCGCGCGAATCGAACAGCACAAACGCACGCGAGAAATACTCGATTGTATCACCAGCGGACAGAGTCACCGGGGGTAGCTGTGAGGTGCTAGGGCCTACCATGCCTGAGGCGGAGGTGCTGGAGGGAGACGAGCGCTGCGACGTTGCGCAGTTGGTGCTGCGGGTTCCGGTTTGAAAAGTTGAAATGAAGCTTTCATAAGTAGCTTTAAAATAAGAGCTACTTTCACTTAGAGCTACTTCGAGCTTCTAACACTACTTTTGGGGCGTCATCGCCTAAGCAGATGCGACCTGCAGCACAAGCGCTGTGCATTTAAAATGGCCAGATTTTGGACAGCGTCTCTGCCTTTTTGTGCTGAGGTTGCTGTGTTGATCAGATCCTATCAGGTGTTTATAACGTTTTCTCGCTTTTGCCTACCTTTTCGCATAGCTACACTCAGCCTTTCTAATGTAGTTTCCTCGCATCTTACTGACCGCGCCTATCTTTCTGACTCGACCTAGCTATGCCAAAACTACACATATAGCCAAGATGCGGACACAATTAGCTCGCGCCCTGATTGGGCAATAGCTGCCGACCTGCGACACTGACTGGATCTGTCGCACGATCAGACCACCTCTCGCCTTAGCGATTGGACGGCACTTAAATGTCAGCCTTTTAGCTCGTCACGAATGTTCTGTGGCATAATATCGTACACATCCACCAATCTGGTGTGGTGTAGTGATTTCTCCGTGGTTGCGGATTAACACCCGTCGACAAAGACGTGACACCGCCCAAGTTGTTCAAGCGACGAACCCTCGGTCGGGTGATGTACGGAGACGCCAAGGTGCAAGGGACTCGACGGCGTCACCTCCGAGTTTTCAACAAGTATCGGATACGGCCCTATGTCACTGAATCCAGGCTGTCCTTATTATTAATAATGGACTGGCCGGATTCGCATTCAGCGGACCATCTACGGTACGAACCCTCAGTGGCGGTTGGGATGAGTTCGCGGAATACTCAGCGACCTTTGGAAGACACGTTCACCGTCTGGGACAGGGCGCGGACCGTTAAAGATGCTCATGCGACTGTGCAGACGAATCTTGGCATGCAAGAAGATCCATAACGGATCATTGTTCACTTGATATTTGTATACTTGATTAGGACTTCTTATTAGGAATAGACCCGAAAGGGTAAGCTTAAATACAGAACAGAATTTCCACTCAAGCACACAGAGCGACGTCCGGCTTCAAGGTAAGCGTCAGGTCAAGCTTGTTTGAGTGTGTAATGCCTGTCGGTGAACTCGAAGCTCTGTAGCGAGGGTTCATCCGGCAAGGCCAAGAGACTTTGTGTATTGGCCGATTATTATCGGGAGGTTTTTACGTGGCGGCTTATTGTTGCCTATTTGCACGACTGGGAGTGCTTGAATTGCACCCCTTTTATTTCTTCCAGCCGAGTGTTGAACACTCGGTGATCTCGTAAAAAGCTTACCCGTGCCTGGTACCCTTCCGCTGTTGGGACCACAAGGATTCGAAACACCTGCTAGCTTTGCTCGTGCTAGTAGCGTGTTCTTATTTTACTGGTTGGCCTATATAAGTAGTTTACAAGGTCCAGTTTGTCCCGGTGCAAGGGCAGAACTGGGGTCTTCAGGTCCGCCCGAACGATCGTTTACTATCCTAGTAGACGTATTGTTGTGGGAACATCCTAACTACATCTGTAGCTAGAGTTCACGTGGGATTTCCAACACCACAACTGGTGCCGCGACCCGGGAACAGATTGTGACCATTGTGAACTGTTTGTATGGCCTTCCAGTTTACGAGCTACCAAGAGAAGAAGAACAAGAAAAAGACAAGAAACATGGCGAAAGGACAACCGACGGTACCAGTTACGCCTGCCAAGTCTGGCGGGGCTCGCAACGAGAGTTCAAGCCCGGCTGCGCGCTTTGCAGCCGCCACCGAGCTTTCAGTGAGCTTCGACGACGAAGCGGACATCGGTCCTGACGCCCACGATTATGAAGATTACGAAGATAAGACGCCGGCTCCAGAGCCAGGCGCAGCAACGCCGGAGACGGCCACGCTATCATCGGGGCTGAGCGGGGCGACCAAGTCCCTTTCGAGGAACCTCGCCGACGAGCTCGATGATGTTGCGGGACCGGAACCGGCCTATGATGATTATGACGATGGGACCGAGGGTTTTAAACCTTCGGTGGCGAGTGCAAAGCATTCAGCACTGCTGAAGGCACCTCGCCCACCTATCGACGGTGATACACCAGCCGCCAAGCGCGTTTTCGACCGCGTACAAGCGCTGATGCAGAATGATGAGTGGATGCAGCTGTTCAAGCCCATCCCCAAGAAAAAGGCCGACTGGCCTGCGCTTGCGCAGGAACTTCAATACCCAGTCAACTCGGTTTCGACTAGTCAAGTTGCCGAGGATTCAGTCTCGCTACTGTTGTCGCTGGGGTTCGAGAACGAGACGTACCCATCGACGATGTCGCTCCAGGATTGGAGTCCACACGAAGCCGGAGCTGCTCTCCAGAAATGGAAGAAGAAGCTTCGGAAGGCGTTTGGCGCTGTTGGCATCAATGCCGGAAAGCAGCCTGTGAGTCGACCGATGATTCAAGATGAAGATCCGTCTAAGATTCCACTGCCGCCGACGCCCCAACGACTCGTTCGTACTCCTCCGACCAAGCGTGGAGCTGAGCGTGGTGCCTTTGGCACTACCGAAGCTTCACCGTACTTTCAAGACTCGCACATGGTTACGCCACGTTCGGAGAGCCGTATGCAACGCATTTACGCAGGTAACGAGAGTTCGTTCGGTCGCCGAGGCGGTGCGCGAGCCCCCAAAGGTGGTGCCGGACGGCGTCAAGTCGACAGCGATGGTTCGTCCAGTGACGATGACATTTTGGTGCGTACATTCGACGAGGAAGATTCTCAACTCGAGTTGATGCGTCAGATGAATGAGCTAGCGACGCTGAACGACGTGGACCCAACACCGAGGATTGAAATGGCTTCGCACCGACCGCTGGATCGCATCACGCCGTTCTCAGGCTCTCGCAACAAAAGCGAGAACTGTATGCAGTGGCTCCGTGGGTTCGTCTATGAAATGACTGGAACCCACACAGATGCCGATAAATGGTGCATTCCATTTGAGCTAAGTCTCCGAGACGGAGCCATTCATTGGTTCCGTCAACTTCCGAAGAAGACGAAGCGCAAGTGGAAGCTGCTGAGCGATGCGTTCATCCGCTACTACTGCTCGCAGTTCACGCAGACGGCACTGTCGCGTTACTACTCCGCCAAGCGGGAACGAAATGAGCATCTGTGCGACTACATAAACAGGCTGAACGGCTACGCTCGGACCGCCCGTCTACACTTTGAGAAGAGTGGTCGCGACGCGAAAGTACACGTACAGCAGTTCCTGGCAACATGCGACGATGACAAACTAGCGGAGAGTCTCTACCACGCTCGAGTCGCCGACATTCACGAGCTCGAAGAGATCATCGAAGATGTTCTCAAGGGCAAGGAGAGAATGGCCAAGCGTGACAGTGAGTACCGATACTCTAAGAGTCGTGATACGCGACGCGACGATGGGTACGCCCGCAACAACCGGCGTGATGACCGTCGCCGCGATGACAACCGCAACAAACCAAGAGTGACACTCATTGAAGCTACGGTGGACGACCTACTAGCTGAATTAGAAGGTCGTGAAGCTGCTCAAGGAGGCAACGAGTATTCAAACGAAGATCCGAACGCTTACGACAATGTCCAAGATGAGTACAACGACTTCCAGCCCGATAATACGGATGGCGATTTCTCATTGGATGAAAACGACCGATACCTCGCTGCTGCTAACGAAAACGAGCGCCGTGCAGCTGCTGAAGGCACCTACGCACGTTCGGACAACCGTCAACCGCGTGGAAACACGCCTGATCGCGAGAATGGCTTCAATCAAGATCGCCGAAGTAGTGACCGTGGGTTCAATCAGGACCAACGCGGTCGACGTGACTTCAACCGCGACAACCGACGCCCACAGTACGGACCATGCGCGGTGTGCGGTGGCATGAGTCACTCCGCCCACTACTGTAACAAGCGATGCAAGTTCTGCAAGCAGCTCCACGATGCTGGACAATGCGAACTTTTCCGCAACTTCCAAGACCTTGCCAAATTCGTGCGCACTAAAGGCACGAAGGAGGAACTCCCGCCAGAGCTCAAGGCCGTCGTTCAAGAACGTCCTTTAAACTAGGCAGCCCGCCAACTACAACTGGGTTGGTCCCTATCGGGCTGCCACAGTTAACCGAGCCTTCAATGGAAGCAGAGTGTATCTTTGCTTTCATGGGGCAGAGTGAATGGCCTGATAATTACGTAACAAGTGTGAACGCGACGGAAAATGAAAAAGAGAGGAGTAGAATCCTCGGTGGAGGTGTTGGAGAGAGAGTGGAGTGTGCTGATGCTGATGAGGGCACCAGCGAGGATTCGCTCGGCTTGGTTTCGAGTGCAGCGCGAGACGAGCCCAAGGGTCACTCCAAGATGATGAAGTTGAACCCTGGCGAGAGACAGGGGTGGTGGTCGGCCAAGAAATTCGACCGACGGATCAGAATGAGAGCTCTGGTGCAAGGCGCTGTGAATGACCAGCGAACGAGGATCCTCCTCGACACAGGAGCAGACGTTAGTGTGATCACTGACGCCTTTGCCAAGAAGTTGCGACTCCGAGATGTACCTGATTACGGACGCCGCATTGACATTCAAGGAATCAACGAAGGCAAGGTGTCTACGACGCGACGAGCGTGCGTCAAGATTACGCTTGGATGGGAGATGGTGTACGAGTTCGAGATGTGGGTTGTGGCGCATAGTGCAGGCGTCGACGTAGTACTCGGGACCGACTTTATGATCCCAGCTGGGATCCGGTTGGACCTCTTTCACGGCGCGGCGCAATTACCGCACGAAGTTCAAATCCCGCTGATTAAGACCAAGAACATGATCGACAGCGAAAATACGGCTCCCATGTTAACGCCGGGCCACCCGAGCGTTTGGACATTCAAGCGCACGAGTGGCGAAAATACCGACTAGCGAAGCGTCAAGTCGGGCTCGAAGAACACGTACTGTGGGTTCGTCGAACGAACAAGCTAATCCCGTCAGTAACGAGGTTTCGACGCGGACGACCTCAGAGCATACGATTGACCAACGTGTCTGATCGAACTGTGTACCTACCAGCACACGACTCGATCGCAATGTGGATTCCAGATGGAAATTTGCCACGAGGTGACGGCTATGTGCGTCTGGAGTCCAAGAAGTACCAAGACTGGCAAGTATTGGCCTACGAAGGTTGTAGAGACCGCGAGCTCTTTCAGCGTGAATGTGAAATCTACGAACAATGGCTTGCAACTCAGCCTTCGGCAGTTGATCGACCGAACTATCCAGAACCCAGTGGGGTGCTAGCACGACCTCTAGAAGACTCGCTATTGGATTCCAGTGATCGTCTGACGTGTGCAGAGCGCTGGGCACTGATCCTGGAAGAGCGTGAACGAGTGGAAGCCTGTCTGGCGTCTGGGGTGACAGCCGGGGATTCGGCCGACGGTCAGCCTTCCGCAGAACCTTTGGACACTTACACGACAACCCATGGCGGAGGCAAAATCGCGAACGAAGCCTCGGTAGTGCGTACACACGAACTACTGAGGCCGGTAAACGTGGTACATACGCCAACGAGTGTTAATGTCCAGTCAGGGGTGACCACGGAAGCGACAAGTCACGGCACTGGATTGAATGGAGTCACCCGTTTTGACGATGCTGTCCCGGCCTTGTGTGTCACCAAATCTGCGAATGAGCCACCGGTGGTTGATCCAGAGGATACAGGCATCGCGCAGAAGGTGTTGAGTACGGCACCGAGTATTCATTGCAAGATTGGTGCGAATTCCGAAATGTCAAGACAGCGGCAGAACGAGGAGCGGAACAAAAGTCAACAACCCAATATGTCGGCGGCCCACGCATTCAATATTGCGAACGACGACTCGGCAGGTGGCCCAGAGATGAGAAACCAGGATGGGAAGGAGATGGACCAAGTACCGACTGTTGAAATCGAA
Source organism: Phytophthora infestans T30-4 (assembly GCF_000142945.1). NCBI lineage: Eukaryota > Oomycota > Peronosporomycetes > Peronosporales > Peronosporaceae > Phytophthora > Phytophthora infestans. Next base: position 1,698,820 of record NW_003303736.1, on the reverse strand, counting down.
ACGGATGGCAATGTTGAGTCAAGGGAAGAATCCATAGCGGCGTTGGACGGAACATACATCTCGGTTGCTCGAGTGTTTACAACCGAGGGAAATGAAGCAACGGAGGATACGAGAAATGGTTTCTACGAACACCCAGCTAACAACATTGGCTTGGACGACTACGCGAAGGAGCTGGCATTCCTGCCGGATCTGACCGAAGAGATCAACACGAGAATTGACTACACTGCGCCTAATGTTGCTGATCCTGAGCTGTCGACTGAACGCCGAGAACGTCTAGTCGCGACGCTAAAGAACCACGAGCACATCCTAATTGCTAGTGGTAACGCACTGCCGCCGCCAGCCTACGGAGCGGTATGCGATATCGACACACAGGGGCACGCCCCAATTAAACAGCGTGCCCGACGCGTGCCGCTACGATTTCTCGGCAAGCTGTACGAGCTGCTGCGCGATTTATTGCGTGCGGGACTGATCGTCTTTTCAGACAGTCCATGGGCATCACCGATCGTGATTGTGATGAAAAAGAACGGGCTGGACATCCGGCTCTGCATTGATTACAAGATGGTGAATGCTATCACTGCGATCATGGAGTATGCAATGCCGCTAGTCGACGACCTGTTAACAAATCTCGAGCGCTACCTATGGTTCTGCTCGCTGGATGCAGCAAGCGGCTTCTGGGCGGTCATGATGACCTTGCGAGCGCGTAAAGTATCGGCGTTCGTCTGCGCACTCGGACATTTCGAGTGGTTACGCATGCCCTTCGGGCTAAAGAACGCGCCGATGATCTATCAGCGTATGATTGACAGCGCACTCTGGGGGTTCGTTCAACCTAAAGGAGGTTGGTTTGAATACTCGGAGAAGATGCGTTTAGCTGAAGAACAGGCCAAGGAACGTCGTGGGCCAAGCGCCGAGGGTTCGTTTCAAACGAAGTTCGCGGCAGACCGCGAAGCACCGGTAGAGACCGACCCTGTACTACAACTCGTCAACAGCCCCGTCGCTGACATGTTTACGAACGGGGAGCCAGACGAATCATCGCTGGTACCTGTATTTGGTCGACGGTCGTTTGTGGATGACATTTGCTTCGGTGGCGAGGATTTCGACAGCTGCCTGGCGACGCTGGACCGATTGCTGGTAAGATTTGCACAGTGTCGGATCAGCATTAGCTTCACCAAGAGCATCTTCTGCCAACCCAAGGTGGACTTTCTGTCGCATAAAATTTCGCCAGAAGGTATCAGAGCTGACCCCAAGAAGCTTGCGGCTATCACCGAGCTTTCGTTTCCAACGAGTAAGAAGGGCATGCAGTGGTTTCTTGGAGCGGTTAATTACTACAGCCGCTTCATTCAAGATTTCGCGGTCTACGGTGCGGCGCTGTACCAGCTCAAGGATGAAGACTTTGTCGTTGAAGGTGGCCTTTCTGTGGCACGTCGTTCCTTCGAAAGATTGAAGACGAGTGTTTCACATTCACCCATCCTCAGGCACTTCGATCGGTCGAAAGAAGTTCACGTCATGCTCTTTGCGAATGAATGGGCGTTGAGCACTACGCTAATGCAAGAACATGAAGGCAAGTTACACCCCGTACGGTTCCTCGGTCGGGTGCTTAAGGAAGCCGAGATGAACTACCATCCAGCTGAGAACGAAGTTTTGGCGTTACTTCTGCTGTTGAAGATCTGTTACGTCCAGCTGGCAGGAAAGACGCTACATGTCTATACACGATTCTCGACGTTAGAGTGGGTGCATAAGTCGAAGTCTCTCTTCGGACGCGCGGTCCAGTTCGCAGTGCTGCTATCGCAGTGGCACCTTAAGGTGCAGCGCGTGAAGGAGAAAGATGTCGCCCTCGCGCAGCTACTGCAGCCAAGCATCACGAGCTTCGTTGACCTGGAAGACTCGCTCGCGCCGGTGGCGCTCCAAACAAGGGTTCCCCGACTATTCGAATGGACCCGCGTTGCTGTACGACAGGCTTTCCTGTATTACAGCGGATTCGTCATGTCTTTTGAACGAGATCAGCGAAGACAGAAAGGTACGGTGGCTACGGGGAGTTGTTCATGGATGCTGTAGAGCCTTCCTGGAGTGGAAGGTAGTGATTGCTGCAAACGCTTACCTCTCGGCCATCACGGTGAAATGAGGCAGAGTAACACAGATATGATAAAACGGTGTCAAAGACTGACTATTGCGCACGTGCCGGAGAAATTTGAGTACATCGTTGGGGACTCAAGGGCTCGCGATTCAACAATACACTAGAGGTGATCACATGCAGAAAGAAAACTTGGCTAGGCGCTGCTGAATACTCCCCACAGAGGCACTCGCGGCCAAGCTTCGATCAGTTAAATATCGTCACGTTGTACGAGAATACAACGCGGCCGCGGATTCGTTAGCCACTGAAGCGCTGGAATCAAAGGTCAGTCGGGTAATCTTGGCTGAAACTCGCAAGTCGGAATTGGCATCACTGAACCGCATCCAGGAAATGATCTACGAGCCGGATGAAGACTCGGTAGATGTTTCGTCACAAGGAGCAGAGCGTCAAGTACATGTACTGTCAGGCAGCGAGTCTTCAAAGTTGAAAACTTTCGAAAATTTCGTGATTGATTACAGCTCACCAAAGTGCGATTATGGTAATATAGCAGTGATGACTCGGCGACAGACGAAAGCCAAGAAACGCGTCAGGTTTGCAGATGAACACTCGGAGGATGTCTCAAAAGCTCAAGAAGAGCATGAAGAACGACGAGAGACGTCCCACCGAAGATTCAATCGGCTAAGATTTGCCCAGACCATCCTCACAAGACTGTACCAGCGGCATTTCCCGATGCGAGAAGATGATGACCCGATAGCAATACAGCGAGAACGACGTAGACGGATAATGGTGGCACAAGACGAGGAGCAGAAGTGGTCTAACATCTAGAAGGTGCTTGAGGCCCAAGCAGAAGAGCTGAGTTACAAAGAAGCTCGAGATGCCTGGAAGTACGCTGACCGGTTCGTGTTATCAGAAGACGGTGTGCTTCACTATCTTGGATTGAATCGTCGGTACGACCACGGTTGGCAAGAGGAGACCAAGCTGCGGCTTGTGGTACCAACAACGATGATTCAAGAGGTCTTGCAGAATTGTCACGACTCGCTGGAAGGAGGACATCAAGGTGTGGTGAGAACGTTCCAACGCGTTAAGTCCGATTATTATTGGATCGGCTTGTACGCTGACGTGGAGAAGCATGTGAAGTCATGTCCAGACTGCAGCTCGAGTAAAAGCCGTCCACAGCTTCGTGGATACTCACCTGGTAACGTGCTAGCCGAACGACCTTTCCAGATCGTCTCAGTGGATTTTGTGATCCCACTACCGAAATCTCGTAGGGGCAACACGGCGTTGCTCCTATTTCAGTGCTCGTTCACGGGATTCGTTATTGCCAAGGCTATGTCAGATACGACTGCACTGAGTGTTGCCCAAGTGTTCGAAGAATGTGTGTACCGACGGTTCGGAGCCCCATCATTAATAAGACATGACCGCGACCCACGCTTCATGAGCGAGGTGTTCCAAGCGTTCGCAGAGATGATGCAGTCAAGATCAAGAGCGACTTTGAGCTATCGGCCACAGGCTAATGGACAGCAGGAACGCTCGGTGAAGTCAGTGATGGGGTCCGTACGGGTGTACGCGGAAGACCCTCTACAGCAAGATTGGGACGAAATCACGGAGAAGCTAGTACTTGCTATTAATACTTCTCAAGACACTACGAGGAAGGAAACGCCGTTCTACCTCATTAATGGTAGGGATGCGCAGTCGACGTTGCGGGCAATGTCGTCATCACTAAAACGAGGACTCGGCAAGCAGTCTGACGCACTGGTGTGGCGGCGTGAGATCAATCGACAACATGAGGTCGCCCTCACTATGGCCAAGGATTATCAGGCTGTAGAAAAGGAGCGAAGGGCTAAAAAGCATAATGATGCTCTGAGTCGACTGGAAAAAGCTGCTGTACCTCAACCCAAGTGGAAACGAAGACTCGGCGGACCCTCCAGAAGCTTCGGAAGAGATGGAATATCATGCAAGAGCCCCACCGAAATCTCTTTTCAAGATTGGGAGCCGGGCGTGGCTGTACATGGAACGCGTCAAACCGGGCTTGACGAAGAAACTAGCTCACCGATGGCATGGACCTTTTCGGATCAAGCGCAAGGTGGAAGAGTTTGCGTACGAACTGGAACTGCCTGATCGAAGTGGGTATCGCTTTTACCCAGTAGTGCATGTGACAAGACTCAAAGCTGTCAACGAATTCAACAGTCGACCGAGCACTCGGTTGGTACTTGACGCGACTAATGAAGCACGACTCGACTTCGATGAGGCCCAGTGGAAGAGTTTGCGTACGAACTGGAACTGCCTGATCGAAGTGGGTATCGCTTTTACCCAGTAGTGCATGTGACAAGACTCAAAGCTGTCAACGAATTCAACAGTCGACCGAACACTGCCTGAGGACAGCTGGGAACCAGACCAAGTTGCCGGTGAATATGAAGTCGAGGCCATCCTCGACGACAGAACACCACTAACGACGAGCACGGAGCGTGCTGTACGCGAGTTCAAAGTCAAGTGGGTGGGCTATGAAGATACAACTTGGGAACCATCATCAAACTTGTCATGTGGAGGTCTGCTGTACGACTATTTGCGAGCCAAGAAGAGCGAGAATCGGCTGCAGATGGCGCAAGTGGCGGACGAAGAATAGCGTGACTTGATCACGTATGAACTGTCCACAGGGCGATGCAGCCTGTGGTAACAGACGAAGAACGTTACTGCAACAACAAATTGTATATGCATTTGAAGAACAACATGAACATGATTACGCTGTGGAAGTGGATTAAGAATAAGAAAACATGAATGCCGACCGCGGAGCGATCACTGAAAACGAAGTCACGCGGGACACCTCAACAGTTAGCTGAGATGCTGGAGAACGTCGTAGAACGTGCAGCGAGGATTCAAATCGATTCCAAGTGTCTGGCCGCGGTGGCCAAGAGTGTCAACGAAGCCGAGTCACCACTCTCCTTCTCCTCTTCATCAAGAACCTGAGCCTCGGCAGCTGGAGCTGAAGCCGGACCCTGCGAATCCTCGGTACCAGCTTCAACAGGAGCAGCAGCCAGAGCAGGACGTGGAGTACACGGTGGCGAGTCAAACAACGAACGCCAGGTCGAAATAAGCTCGGTTGAATCGAGAGACGGGTCAACGATCACGCTTCGGTACACATCCACGAAACGCGTACCACGAGGATTGAAGAACTCCGGATTACGCTGGCACGGGAAGTACGTGGTGTTGTACGGGTGCTGATGCGGCGCATTCATCCATCCAGTACGCCATGGCTGACGAGCGTCGAGAGCCGGAACTTCGGAAAGCCAGTCAGATGTCTGAGGTGCGAATGGCAAGTTTTCAATGGGGTACCACGGCTTAGACGGCTCCAAAAGCAACTCGGGACGAATGAATGACACGCCGGAAGCACTAGATGAAACCGAGTCACGACTCCACGCCATGTACTGCTCACGGTACTTGTTACGAAGACGATCGGCACGACGGTCGCGCTCACTGAAGAGCTTCTTTAACATAGCTCTCAGTTCCTTCAAGCGTTCCTTGTCGTGGCCAACCTTTTTAGCTTCTTCAGCGAGACCTCGTTCAATACCAGCTAACGGAAGCCAGTGGAGACGCTCCCACAACGCGAACCCGAGGTCACCTTGCTTACCGCTGTCACCCCGAAGGTTCGCCCAGATCATCTTGAGACGGGTCTCAATCGGAGCACGCTTGGAGATGGGGACGCTTGGTTTGAAGTCGACAGTGTCAAAGAGGCAAGCTTGAAGAGGATAAAGCTGCCGAAGTTGCTGGTACGGGTGATCAGGATGCGAATAATCAAAGAACGCTTGGAGACCCTCCAACGTTGTACGCACGGTCACCTCACCAGCTGGTTCAGGAAGCGTTAAGCTCAAGAGTCGCTCGAAACACTTCTTGGCGCCTGCATCGGTAAACTCCATGTCCACATACGGAAGAACCCACGGTGGCAGGGTGGACGAAGCCGGCACCGTAGGGCGAGTACCAGATAGCACTCGGTGAGGCAACGGCTCAACCGACGGTGCACCACCACGACGCGGCACCGAAGTATAGGTTGCCGTAATCATGCGTCCAGGTCCAGCATCGAGAGTCCAAATAGACGGACAAGGAGACACTGGAACAGGAAGAGAAGATGCTGGTGCCGGAGGACTTGCTGGTGGCGAAGGAGGCGGGCCGGCAACGATGATTGGGGAAGTCATCATCGGCGAAGGATTTGGCCGAGGTGGAGTCGGAGGACGAGCTGGGCCAAGATTACTCCAGTTCCTGTTTGAATCTTCAACATCTTCGTCATCGAGTATGCTTGAATGATCGGTGGGGGCGGAACATCACCGCTACCACTGGGAGCATCAGGAGAGTCATCCACCGAAGGTTCATTGTCATCCACGTCATCTCCATGGTCGTCATCAGCATTCCCATCGTCGTCAATCTCCATCGAAAGACCAGGCGAAGACACGCTTGATACATCAGTCGTGGGAACAGTCGGAGCCGACTTCGAAGACGCGGAAGCTAGTGGAGCAGCCTCAACATGGGCAGACCCTGCTGTAGAAACCACTCCCGAGACTTCAACTGCCTTGGATGTCGCGGCAGACGCCGAAGCAGACTTGCCTTGTGGGACAGTCTGGTCTGACTCTTCACCTTCGTCACTCGAGCCAAACATGAGCCGCATTTCCTCGGCCTCGCGCAGAGCCTCTTCAGCAGCACGTATGTCGGCTGTAGAAGGTGAAATCGTTGAAGCTGGTGACTTGGCCACATCGTGTGGACCCTGAGGCGGGGGTGAAGGCGCGTCAGGAGAGACAGGAACATCGTCGTGATCCTCAGGGTTCACGTCCTTACCCGAAGGATCTGTAGCGGTTTCTTGAACCGAAGGAACGCTGCCTGGATCAGCAGTCCCCATGTCCACGTCACTCTGGTCGCCGCTGAGGTCGACCACTGCGGGAGTCGAGGAAGACGCTGGTGTAGGAGGTGGCGACCATGAACTTGGAGAAGACGGTACAGACTTGGACCGAGTCTTCATATGACGTCGTGGCGACTTAGCAGGAGAATGAGGACGGGGTTTCTTGCGCTTCTTCTGGGCCGCCTTCTTCCACGCCTTCGGACCGAACAGCGATCTACGAGCCGACTTGGGAGTTGAAGTATCGGCAGGTGGCGCATCACCGAGACCGGCAGCTGCCATCGAAGCACTGGCCTTGTCCGTTGGGATTGGAGCCTTGTCTTCGTCAGAGTCGTCCGGATCGTCGTCTGAATCCTCGCCACCTGGTCTAAGACGCTTATAAGACTTCCCATGGGCCACTTGGTGAGCTGCTTTGGCCAAAGCTGCTGGAAGGGCTTGAGGATTGTCCGAAGACGCGGTGGCAGACTGAATACGCCGCAGAGCGACTAACGTCTCCTGATCCAAGTCCAGCGCATCCAGGTCCAGCTCACCCGCAGTCAGACCTATCACGAAGGATTGTGAACGAACGTTAGTTGCTGAACACACGGTGGAAGGAGCGACATTAAGAGCGTACCTTCGACAGCCAGACGAAGTACCTCGGGATCCATCCCTGCCAGACTCACGTGTTCACGGAGGGTACGATTCGCTTGAAGGAGGCAAGTGTTACGGTCTTGCTGGTTCTCGAGGACCTTGAGCGTGTCGTTATCGACATACTTGCCCTGGGCAAGCTTTACCAGAAGGAGGTGGAGCTTCCGGGTCTGCTCAGTATTCGCGCCAATAGAAGACTTGTACACTTCGCGTTCGCGAGCCAGCTGCTTCTGCAACGTGCTGATAAAAACGTCCCGAGCTTGGACCTCGCAGTGCAGACGATTCAAGTCTTCTGCGTGTCGTTCCATAGTGGCTTGAACAGTGGCGAGCATGGCGTCGTTCTTGGCGTTCGACTCGCGGAGAATCTTGACGTGGTGGTGTAAGGCTTCAATCTCAGCGTTTGCAGCCTTGAGGAACGTCTCCGCGTTCTCACGAGCCATGATGTGGGGTGCCACCGAACGCACGGCGGCAGCAGCCTCGGACTGAGCAAACCGCAACTGACGCTCTAAGTCGGCAACGCGTTGGGGTAATGCCGACAGCGCGTCAGGAACAGGTTGTATCGCAGCGAGGACCTCATCGAACCCAATAGCTGTCTCGAGGCGACGCTGAGTGTGTATATCGCCGTGGAGAGGAGGCGCAACGCTGAGCTGCACTTGGTGACGAGCTATTGCAGTCAAGTACGGGATTATCGAGGTCATCATGTGATCGACCGATGCCTCCGTATTCTCAGCCAGCATGGCGCGCAGCGAATCTTCGGTGAGTGGTGGGGGACCACCAACAGGCGCAGGAGGACCAGCAGGAGCCATCTCCGCGGGTTCAGCGACGACGGGGAGTGCTGCAGGAGCTACCACAGGGAGTGAAGAGTCCGGGGCAGCGGGCGCCGAAGGACCAGTTGATGACGCCGCTGTCGGAGGAAGTGTAGCAGACTGAGGGACGTTCGAACCCTCGGCCTTGCCCTCCTGAGAAACAAGTCGAGTAATGCGAGGTGATGAGCAAGGTGCCGATGATTCAAGAGAAGGATGGGCTTACGTACCTCCAGCTGCTCACGCTCGCGACGTCTACGAGGATTGAGACGCTGAAACGCGTCGGACACGACTCGATTCAGACGCTTGGACATACGGTGGCGAGATGGTGAATTGAAGAATGAAGAAATGTCACAACGGGCACCAGTACCGTGGCTTCCATTGCGACAGGGGCAGTTGTGGTGTAGTGATTTCTCCGTGGTTGCGGATTATCACCCGTCGACAAAGACGTGACACCGCCCATGTTGTTCAAGCGACGAACCCTCGGTCGGGTGATGTACGGAGACGCCAAGGTGCAAGGGACTCGACGGCGTCACCTCCGAGTTTTCAACAAGTATCGGATACGGCCCTATGTCACTGAATCCAGGCTGTCCTTATTATTAATAATGGACTGGCCGGATTCGCATTCAGCGGACCATCTACGGTACGAACCCTCAGTGGCGGTTGGGATGAGTTCGCGGAATACTCAGCGACCTTTGGAAGACACGTTCACCGTCTGGGACAGGGCGCGGACCGTTAAAGATGCTCATGCGACAGTGCAGACGACGCTTGGCATGCAAGAAGATCCATAACGGATCATTGTTCACTTGATATTTGTATACTTGATTAGGACTTCTTATTAGGAATAGACCCGAAAGGGTAAGCTTAAATACAGAACAGAATTTCCACTCAAGCACACAGAGCGACGTCCGGCTTCAAGGTAAGCGTCAGGTCAAGCTTGTTTGAGTGTGTTATGCCTGTCGGTGAACTCGAAGCTCTGTAGCGAGGGTTCATCCGGCAAGGCCAAGAGACTTTGTGTATTGGCCGATTATTATCGGGAGGTTTTACGTGACGGCTTATTGTTGCCTATTTGCACGACTGGGAGTGCTTGAATTGCCTCCCTTTTATTTCTTCCAGCCGAGTGTTGAACACTCGGTGATCTCGTAAAAGGCTTACCCGTGCCTGGTACCCTTCCGCTGTTGGGACCACAAGGATTCAAAACACCTGCTAGCTTTGCTCGTGCTAGTAGCGTGTTCTTATATTACTGGTTGGCCTATATAAGTAGTTTACAAGGTCCAGTTTGTCCCGGTGCAAGGGCAGAACTGGGGTCTTCAGGTCCGCCCGAACGATCGTTTACTATCCTAGTAGACGTATTGTTGTGGGAACATCCTAACTACATCTGTAGCTAGAGTTCACGTGGGATTTCCAACACCACACTGGTACATCGTTCCTTATACCATACACAGCAATTGCACGTTCACCGTAGCTACGACTTCCTCGTCATTGGCAGAAATTGGCGAAGCGCCTAATAGCTTCTGCACTATTAATAGGTCCCATTGATCCGTCTTGCTAGTACAATGCACCAGCCAATGTACCCCATCCTCAGTGAGGTCAAAGCCGCTCGTTCGCAATGTGTCTCGAACGCCAAGGGCTGCCTGCATGTCACCCACCGCAGCGTAACTTTTCAAAACAGAATTGTAATGTTCACTGGTTAGCACGACATCGAGCGCCTTCGAGCACTCCATCGCGTGAGCACTAGCTCGTGTGGCTTATACTTCATAGCTGCACTTAACGTGACCTCGAATGCTCGGGAAGCCTGGGACTCTTCAGCGTTCAGCATTTCCGCCAGTAGCTTAAAGACTACCGAATTTTGCGAAAGGGTGGCCCCCTCATTTTGTAGCTTTTGGTTAGCCCCCCCCCCCCCTCTTCCGATTTCCTATACTAAGTGATGGGCGTTTTTGTTTGGCTGAGCAGCTTTAGGATAGCCCTCTATCCGACTTTTGACCAATCCGATTGATTTTATGCCACGAGGAGTCGACGTCGTCGGCTGTGATCTAGCGGTAGGAGGAAGAAGCTGTGTAGCTCATGAAGAATGCGGAAAACATGTGAATGTGGGGGACATGCTCCTGTTCCGCGAGGAGGTTGACGACCAAGGGGACAACAAGCTAGTATACTGCTTAAAGGCATACTTGATTCGTGATGGCTCACAGACCTGCCACGTAGGCTACCTGCCGCGTAGACTGCTTATCTAGCGTGCCGCGTATAACAGGCAATTTGCTACCATCGTTGAGGATCTACAGCACTCAGCGAACGCTCAGAAGCGCCGCGGTCGGAGCGAAGTGGTGGCATGGTTAGATGCTTAATGCTGAGTAAAATTGAGTAACAGCTTAGATCGTAATGCTATCTTGAATATCTTCTATCTCATCTTCTCCGTCGCTTTCCTCTTCATGCTCTGTAGCTACTCTCTCTACGCCGAAACCAATAGAGGTAAACGTGTTGCGAATAGACTGTTCGCTAATGCCTTCCCAAGCTTTAGCAATCCATGGGACGATGATTTCTCTCTTTGGAACAGGTACGTTAGCGTCATGAGGAGCTGTAGCCATTTGCGTCGCTGCCCAGTCGTCGTACTGTGCACGAACGGCCTCTTTGATCGGCTTGTTGACCCCAACGTCACACGGCTGTAGTACACACGTGTAACCCCCCGGAATAATGTTTAGATCAGTCCCTAAATCACTCAGCTGTCTGCCAAATACCGGCTGTGTATGACTCTTGAATTCGTCCAGCAACAACAGCGAGGTTGTATTGTTCGCAACGAATGGCGTCCACGCCTTTTCCAGCCATATTCTACAACCACGGTCGTCCTAAACTATACATTAGAAAGCGTTATGAAATATCGTAGCAAAAAGTAACTTACCATCCATCCATTTTCTTGGCAGCAGCCAAATACCCCGGTGGAAGTAGTTTGCCGAGCTTCTTTTCTATAGTACCACCAGGTTTGGCTTTGAACACTAGAAACAGCGGTAGCTTAGTGCCATCCTGAGGGCAAGTGATGCATGCTGTAAGTCGCTGACTATTGGACCCGCTGCCACGAATGGCTACACTGCTGCTGCTAGTAGGTGCAATAGTTGTAGTTCGTAATGCACAGCCATCTCGTCCATATTGACGATCATTGATGGTGGCGTTCCTTCCAGTGTACCACCGGGACGGAAGCGCTCGTTCACCATCTCAACAAAATCGTTGCGTACAGATTGTAAGTGCCTTTTATTTTTTGCCGCTAAGCTTTTGACCGACGTGAGTACGGCGCCGGATACTCAGCCGTTTGCGCTGCACAAATGGGTACACCCAGTGGCGAAGGCGTTTGCGGTCACCTTCCTTAAAAGTCGGGTCGATTGATAACGCTTTACTGATGACATGTCGTGTTGAAACAGCAATATCAAGGCCTCGGCGATGCAGAATCCAAGCAGCAACTTTATTTTCGAGAGCTGGCGCGTGCAAGGGTCGGCCGACCGAAATCGCTCGGGCGCGTGGGTTCCTCTTCACTGTATCTTCTAAACGCTCTTTATTCCTTCGCCACTGCCGAATCTGAGACGGGTACATCTTGTGTATGCGTGCTGTGCCCTTGACTGTTCCTCTCTCGACTTCCAGCAGAATGCTAAGTTTGTTCCTTCACGGTTAGGCGGGTTTCACGTCTTGGCATCCTTCTGAACCGAATATTCTCCGAATGGCAAACTGAGTTGAGCTCGTCTGGCAGCTGTGTCTATCAGCCAATTACTTTGTACTCGGGCAAATTGAAGTGCCCTGTTAGGTAAGCCCTCTTTTGTGATGTCAGAGGGGGCCACCCTTTCGCAAATCTCGGTAGGTCAATTTCCCTTATGTTGTGTGCTGACAGCATTGCAGTCGTGAACATGAAGTTTTTCGGAGTATGTTTACCCTTACCGTATAGGGCAAAGATCTTAAATACAGTATCAAATTTGCCGAACTTGTAGCAGGCTTGCAAGAGCTCCGCAATTGGTGGTGTTGCCAGCGAGACTTTCCGCTTGATGCAGAGATTCAGCACCTGCACCGCTTTATCGAGTTTCTGCGCGCTAGTGAGCGTCATCACTAGCATCTTTGCCACATCTGTCGACAGTCCCGAGCCGTTGGAGCTTTGGATCGATGCAAAAACCTCCAGCGCCACCTCGGATTTGTCTGCAGTACCGCAGAGGTTTTGGATTTCTTTGCTCGGTAAAATTTGAGTATTTTTCGCTTCTTCGGCGTATCGTTTGAATCGTTGATTTGGAATTTATGAGAACGAGCCACTTTGGATCTTCGAGACTTCCGAAGACGAGGCGAAGGACCCACGCGTGAAATCACAAGGTGGTGCGAGATCTGTGGCGCGCGTCAATACCTTTGTGGTGGTAACATGAGGGGGCGCATGCCGCAACACGCCACCGAGACTTCGACACAAACCCAGAATCTTGCAGGCAGTGAGTGGGCTTGGATTTTGGGTGTCAGTCTATTAGGACAAATTCTGATTGGGTTATTTTTTTATTAATAATCCGAAACCCTCATCAAATTATTTTAATATATCAAAACAAATAAGACCGTGATCCATTATTGCTGCCCTTTAAACGGATTTGTAATTTATTTTTAATAAAATACCTTTCATCGAATTAATAAATTTTAATACCAAAAGTGTGCGCTGTGAAATGTGCAGTTACCGGTAACAAGAAAACCTCAGTGCTGTGGAAGTTCACCATACAATCAATTTATCAAAGTGCTTTCTGCAGCATCACGCCGCATCTCTTGAGCCTACGAGCTAGAATAAACTCGTTCCGTTACCCCTATATACATGCTGCGCTGTTCCCTCTTCATGTCATATTGACGACGATGGCCGCCGCCAGTGCCAGTCCCGCACTTGCTGTCGCCGCTTGGTTAGTCTGCTGCTGCTTGCGTCGCTGCTGCTCCTGCTTCTGCAACACGCCGTAGAACTGTTTATCCTTGCTCTGCACGAACGCCATAGTGCACGGCTTGTGTGAGTTGCGGATGAGCACGTTCAGCTCCCTCATCTCGAGGTAGCGGACGACGCGCCCGTCAACAAATCGCAGCTCGAAACTAGAGTCCACGCCAGCCTCTCTCAGTGCACCCTCGCACTTCTTGACATGCACCGGCGGCGGGGGCGGCGCGAACACGAGCGAGACCGGGCTTACCTCGCGTTCCTGCTTGAGTACCGCCATACGCGGTGCGAAATTCGCCTCGATTATAGGCTCCCCATGAGCCTCAAGCAGCACGTCGCCAGTGTTCACGTCGGCACGCGAGGAGCGTGTTACAATCACGCGTCGGGACGTCTCCTCAATGCCTAAAGTTACGCCGAGCGGGTTGGCGCCCCAGTGAACGGTATGGATGGCCGTGGATGGCGGCGACCGCATGAGCTCGAGGCCTATAGGCTCGCCACCCCACTGAAAGCGCACGACCAGGTCGTCGCTGCCATCGTTCGACAGGAAACTCGCGCAGGTCGACGACGCCCGCCGCTCCATCGTCTCAGAATTTGGTCTCGACGAACTTTGGAAGAAATGCTTTGCTGTTCGTAAGTTACGTGTCGTAGCATGTGGCAGGATCTTACTGAAATCAAATCAAAACTGCTGACTCGATTAAATGGTCGCTGGTTGGCCAGCATAATTTTCAGCGCGAAAATCGACAATTAACTGACCAAGGTGTCGCGGTCGCGCGGCTTGGTTAACAAACGCTGGGTGGTCACTGAAGACAGAGCGATTCTGTGGCTTGAGAAGGTCTGTTACATCAGAAGCATCAAGGCACTGCATTGCCTGAGTGGGCAGCTATGCTATAATTATACCGCCAGCAATAGTAAAGGCTACAGCCGTTACTGAGAGTTTTGATGGAGGGACGCGACGTTTGACGAGCGGACTACCGGTAGGAGCAAAACACAACCATCTTGAGCATGGCCGAGTCGCATCCGGATGCGACGATGGACACGGAGGAAGGCGAGGAGCAGCCGTCCAATGGCTCAGCCACGTTAACTCCAGAGCAGCAGCTGATGGCACGCTTCAAGCTGCACAAGCAGCACCGTCAGGATAAAGAGCGACGTCTGCAGCAAACTCGGCTAGCCGCCGCCTCTCGCGCCAGTCGCAATGCTGCAGCGGCGTCTGGAGCTCTAAAATCTTCTTCAAGCAAGCAGTGCAAGCCGAAAGTTGATCTTTCACGTGTGGATCATAACAATCGTCCACATCGCTGGAAATCCGCCGAAGAGCTGCTTCGTGAACAGGAGCGAAGAGCTCAACAGCATCAACTCACTGCACCTGCTCCAGTGCGACCTTTTCCAGGTAGAGTGCGTAATCAAAATTTGGACGATAGTCCATCACAAAATTTGGGCACAAATGAAGAGGAGACTACTTTACTTGAAGAGGACATTTTACAACTGGACCAATCCCAATTTCCGCTGCATATTTTTGATAGTGACGAGTTCGAGGCCCATACGCCGCAAGAATGGCTCGAAAGGGAACGTGTCGGTGCCTCGCCGTATTTCTTCCAAGGTGAATGGCGATGGAGAAGCTGTGCGATATTGGGCTACGACGAAAGTCGCACTCAATATTTGGTCCAGTTCCAAGGATCCGATCGACAAAAATATGTAAAGAGGATCAATTTGCGCTTCGAGAGTGAGTCCATCATTACGTTTGAGAGACGCGTCGCAGCGGCAAGAGAGAGAAGGGATCAAGTTAAGGCGATGCTGAGATTTGATGACTTTTTAGCGAGACAAGATGCGTCACAATCGAGAGCAATGGGACGCCCCACTCTAGAACGTGTGCATGCTCGAGTAGTGGCCGGTCTACCTGAACGTGTGGCCTTGTTGGACTCGCAACCAGCTGCGTCACTATTACGTCAACTCACAGACACTGCTATTCAAGAATACATGCGGAGTATGAAGAAAGCGGCGCTGCTAGCTAAATTACGCAATGATCCAGATTTACAATCAAGGTTTCAAGGTTTAGATTTGTATCCTGGTTCTAAAAAACAGCTAGAATTGGGTACTGTTACATCCGGGAACGTGGCAATCCCAAGTCACAACTTTGACATGAATCGGCGGCGTGTAAGCTCCAAGACGTACACGAGCTCGCCGCAGTTACTCGCTGTGTTACGACGTATGTACACAGGCTGGGAGAAGACGTTCCAGAAGTTAATACTTGTCCAAATCGACAAGGATACCGCTAACAGTACGGAAGGTCAACGCAACGCAACAACGACACCCAGTTTAGCGTCCCAAATGCCGTTCCGCGTCCTAGATTTCCAGGCTCTACAAGCTGCGCATGCCAACAAAGTGGCCGAGATCCTATTGGTGGATTGGAGACGTGCTCTGGTCGAGAATATCATCGATAATCTGCAAGACCACTTCGATCTATTCCTCTCGGATCGCGTAAGCTACGACTCTAGTCGACTCAAACGAGTGCTCACTGGACTGGAACTGCGTCTGGCAGCTCAACTACGTCAAGTTGTACGTCGCTCAATCGACGAATGGGTGCGTTTCGTGCGTCATCATGCCGAGAGTGGGAATCTCGTCTTGCCGTCTGATACTCAAGAGATAGCTAGACAACAGCTAGCGCTAGAGCACACGATCCGAGCGCCTCGTAGCTCGCTATTCAGCGTCCAATTAGCGTTCGTGAACGACCAAGTGATCGTGGAACCGTCCGCGCAGGACGTGACGGCGGCGTTGCTTGAACCGCTCGACGCAATCGCCGCCGCAGTCCAGGAAATCGACCGCCTGGACTGCGATATCATGGGCTTGTTGTCTCTGGATCGCAAACCATTACTTGACTTTAGTGTCGACTCGGGAACGGGTCGAGATAGCGCAAGTCGTCGAGCTGTCGTAGCCGAATGTTTAGACGCTCTACAAACCGCGAAAGACGCAGTGTGTGCAAGTGTGGACCACGCGATGCAGGCAGCCCACGCGCTTGCTGCCCAGTTCGCCGTGTACACGGCCTTCGTGCACTTCGATGCGTCTGCGTTCCTCGCAGAGCTGCAGCCAATACAGCAACAAGAACTGCAGCTCTTGAAGCAAGACAAGACGCCGGAAGACCAGTACTTGCCGCGCTTGTGTGCGCAGATCCGCCGATTCCACGAACTGGCCTTCCGCGTGGACGTCATCGCCTTCGACTTCGTGGCGTTGCCGCTTGTGTGTGTGCACACCAGTGCGTTAAAGAAGCAGTTGCGCGCTAGGTCTCTGGAGCTACGCGATACGCTCATCTCGAGCTTAGTACGTGACGCACGGGCGCAGAACTTGGCCATCACGGCGCGATACGCGGCGATTCTAGCGCGTATCAACGAGAAGCCAACGAACGAGGCGCAGCTGGCCAGACTCAAGCAGTTCGTGAGCGAGAGCAAGGCCGTGATCGCCGGGATCCAGCGCGAAGTGGCCGCCATCCACGTGCGCTTGGACGCGCTGAACGAGTTCTCGCACAAGCTCTCGGCTGAGGACTTTACACTGGCGCATTCGACGAAAGAATGGCCGCTGAAAGTCGCGCATGCGGCGGACTCGTGCGATTCGGCACTAGAAGAGGACAAGGTGCGTATGATGGACCGCTTAGCGCTGGAAAAAGAGGCGTTCGAGCTGGATCTGGAGCATTTTGAGGGCGACGTCCGAGCGTTCACGCGATACGGCGAAGTGGAGCACACAGACAAGTACGTGGAGCAGGCAGTCACGCTGTTTGACGCGCTACAAGACGCGCGCGCAAAGGCTCAAGACTTTAACGCTCGAGAGGCCGTGTTCGGCTTCCCACCGACCGAATACACGCCGCTGTTGGCCAAGCTGGAAGGAGACTTCGCGCCGTATTACAAGCTGTGGACTATGAGCTCCGAGTTCCATTCTAGTCGCCAGACGTGGCTCAACGGCTCGTTCCTGGAGCTCAAAGGAGGAGCCATTGAAGCGCTCGTGACGGAGTGGTGGAAGGCGTCGTATAAGCTGAGCAAGTCGCTCGTCGACGACGCACCTGGATCCGCTGAAGTCGCGCTGATACTACGCGAACGAACGGAGGAGTTTAAGGCGTACTTGCCCGTGATCCAGTCGCTGGCTAGTCCGGCCTTACAAGAGCGTCATTGGGAGAAACTGCGTCACACTATCGGCTTCGAGGAGGCTGAAGAGGAGTTGACGCTGCAGCTTTTACTGGATCGTGGCATCACGCAACATCTAGAGACGATCCAGGAGATCGGGACGTTCGCAGAGAAGGAATACTTGCTTCAGAAGAGCTTGAGTGCGATGATTGCCGAGTGGGAGAAGGTCGAGTTCCAGACGGCGGCGTACCGCGAGACCGGCACGTATTTACTGCGCAGTACAGACGAGATCGTGGCGTTATTGGACGACCATTTAGTCAAGACCCAGACGATGCGTGGCTCTCCGTACATCAAGAGTATCGAGAAGGATTGTAAGGCTTGGGAGAAGAAGTTGCAGTACTCGCAACAGCTTCTGGATGAGTGGATGGCCTGTCAACGTACGTGGCTCTATCTCGAAGCCATCTTCAGTTCTGAAGACATTATGCGGCAGATGCCCACCGAGGCACGTCGCTTTGCCAGTGTGGACGCGTTGTGGCGGAAAAGCATGGAAGATACCGTTGCCGAGCCAGCGTTTCTAACAGTTATCGCTATGGATAAGCTACTCGCCAAGTTCCAACGCGCTAACGAGAAACTGGACGAGATCCAGAAAGGGCTGAACGATTATCTCGAGATGAAGCGTCTGCACTTCCCTCGCTTCTTCTTCCTCTCGAACGACGAGCTGCTGGAGATCCTGTCGCAGACCAAAGAACCGCGAGCTGTGCAGCCTCACTTGGGCAAATGTTTCGAGGGCGTCTTCAACGTAACATTCCAAGACGGACCTCCTTTGTTGATCACGGAGATGCGTTCGGCGGAAGGGGAAATTGTACCGCTGAGACTACCAGTCAGTCCCGAAAGTAACAAGAACAAAGGCAACGTCGAGATGTGGCTATTGGAAGTCGAACAGAGTCAATGGGACAGTATTCGCGACCAAACGGAGCGATCTATGGCGGCGTATCCACTGGAACAACGCGAGACGTGGATGCTGAAATGGCCAGCGCAAGTGGTGCTCGCTGTCTCGCAGGTCTACTGGACACAGGACGTGACTCGAGCTCTTAATCTTGGGAATGGACTCAACGGTATCAAAGAGTACGTCCAAGTGCTGAACACGCAGCTGGACAAGATCGTCATGCTCGTACGTGGTAACTTGACCAAGCTGGAGCGAACGACTATCGGCGCGCTGGTGGTTATCGACGTCCATGCACGCGATACGATCTCGCATATGATCGAGAAGGACGTGGAGAGTGACCAGGACTTTGAATGGATCTCCCAACTCCGGTATTACTGGACCGAAGGTGTAAAATCCGCGGGTGTGTTCGACTTACAAGCGCGGATTGTGAACGCGCGAGTGCGATACGGATACGAGTATCTGGGCAACACCATGCGGCTCGTTATCACTCCACTGACCGACCGATGCTACCGGACAATGATGGGCGCTGTGGATTTAATGTACGGTGGCGCACCGGAAGGTCCGGCAGGAACGGGCAAGACGGAGACGGTGAAAGATCTGAGTAAGGCAATTGCGATCCAGTGCGTGGTGTTTAACTGCTCCGACGGGTTGGATTACTTAGCGATGGCCAAGTTCTTTAAAGGCCTGGCTGGATGTGGCTCGTGGTGCTGTTTCGACGAGTTTAATCGTATCAACATCGAGGTTTTATCGGTGATTGCTCAGCAGATTCTGACCATTAACGAGGGCAAGAAAGCGGGCGTGGACAAGTTTTTATTCGAAGGAACGTTCATTAAGCTTAACGCCAGTGCCAACGTGTTTATCACGATGAATCCGGGCTACGCGGGGCGTGCGGAGCTCCCGGATAACCTTAAAGCGCTGTTCCGTCCGTGTGCTATGATGGTACCGGACTACGCCTTAATCTCGGAGATTCGACTGTACTCGTTCGGCTTTGCTAAAGCTCGTAGCAACGCCCGGAAACTCACTCAAGTGCTGCAATTGGCGTCGGAACAGCTATCGTCGCAGAAGCATTACGACTACGGTATGCGCGCAGTGAACTCCATCCTTGTAGCGACTGGTGCATTGCGACAACAGCTCGGCAACGACCCGTTCTGGACGGAAGATAAGATCGTCTTGCGCTCGGTACAAGACGTCAATCTGCCCAAGTTTACGTCCGATGACTTGCCTTTATTCCGCGGTATCACGTCGGATTTATTCCCCGATGTGTTACTGCCTTTACCGGACCATGGCGCATTGTTACGTCACATTGACGAGACGTGTGAACGAGGGATAAGTATCGTACCGGACGTCACCATTCCGCTCGAATGTAAACCCGAATTTAAGATGAAAGTTGTGCAGTTCTACGAGACGGTACAGGTGCGCCATGGTCTCATGATTGTCGGCACGACGGGGTCGGGTAAGACGTGTGTGGTGCACTCGTTAGCCACTGCCATGACGTCGTGTTATAACGAGGAACTCGAGCTACAAGAAGAGAAGGGTACAAAAGGTGCGTCGACGCTGCAACAGCGTGTGAATATCCACACGATGAACCCGAAGGCCATCACGAGTGGCCAATTATACGGCAACTTTGACGAGAACACGCACGAATGGTCGGACGGAGTGCTCGCTTGCACGTACCGTACCTGCGCGCGAGATACGAGTTCGGAATTACAGTGGGTTATGTTCGATGGGCCTGTGGACGCTGTGTGGATTGAGAATATGAACACGGTACTGGATGACAACAAGAAGCTCTGCTTGATGAGTGGAGAGATCGTCAAGATGACGGACAGGATGCGGATGGTGTTCGAGACGGAAGATCTGGAAGAAGCCTCTCCTGCTACCGTCTCTCGTGTTGGCATGGTGTTCTTAGAAGCCAAGGTACTTGGATGGGAAGTGCTGGTACGGACATGGCTACATACACGGTTACCCATGGCCTTTACGGCTCATAGTGAGTATCTGGAAGAATCGTTCCGTTGGATTGTACCTCCGATACTTTATTTCGTGGATAAACACTGTACTGTCCCCACTCCTGTGACGTTCCTGGAGCATGCTGCGTCGTTGTTGAGACTCTTTGAGTGTGCTCTTCGAGATGGCTTCCCAGAGCCAAGTGAGAACTCTACGGCACCGTCTTCTGCTCCGACTGGGGCGGATGCACAGCGTGTTCTGGAATGCCTACTTATCAAGGCGGTTATCTGGTCGATTGGAGCTTGTATCGACTCGAAATCTCGCCGCGTTTTCGATAGATACTTGCGCGATTTCCTCTCCGCTGAATTGGCTGTCGCCGTGGCCACTGCCGAGATGCATACCGAACCTGTAGACGAAGATACAGGGGTCCCCACGTCGCCCTCTTTGCTTTACTTTAAGGACTTTGTGGCCAAATCTCCGTCCTATATGCTTCTACCGGACCGAGTAACAATGCTCCAAATACCCGACGACGGACTGGTATACGACTACCGGTTTGATGCTCGACGTTGCGTGTGGGTCAACTGGATGGAAGCTTCGGGAGCGTTCGTGATCCCTCGAGACGCTCAGTTTACGCAGATTCTTGTGCCTACGATCGACTCGGAGCGGAACGCGTGGCTGATAGACACACTGATCCGTCACCATTTCCACGTCCTCTGTACCGGTGATACCGGTACAGGCAAGTCTGTGTCGATTAAGAAGAAACTTCTTAGTGGCTTGAATGACCCTTCAGGTAGCGACACACCGCCCAAGTTCGCGTCTTCGATATTCCTCAACTTCTCGGCTCAAACTGGCGCGAACCAGACGCAAGATTTGATCGAAGCGAAGTTGGATAAACGACGCAAGGGCGTGCTGGGTCCTCCGCTAGGACAGAGCTGTGTTATCTTTGTGGACGATCTCAATATGCCGGCAAAAGAGACGTACGGAGCTCAACCTCCGATTGAACTTCTACGCCAATGGATGGGCCATGGAGGCTGGTATAACCGCAAGGATAACTCGTTCACTCAACTGGTAGATATCCAGTTTCTCGCTGCTATGGGACCTCCTGGAGGTGGACGGACACGCATAACACAACGTTATGTGCGGTATTTCAACCTTATCAACTTTGTACCGTTCGATAACGACTCGCTCCGAGCCATTTTCACGCGAATCACGGACTGGTTTCTACTTAACTTCCCACAGGCAGTTAAGCAACTGGGAGGCGCGGTTGTCAGTGCGACGATCGACGTGTATAACACCATCTCGCAGGCATTGTTACCCACTCCTGCGAAGTCGCATTATACCTTTAACTTGCGTGATTTATCCAAAGTTTTCCAAGGTGTCGCACAGGCTTCGATTGACTCGATCAAGGACGGTAAAGACTTTGTTCGACTGTGGAGTCACGAGTGTCTACGCGTCTTTTCTGACCGTCTTATCGACGAAAAAGACCGCGACTGGTTTGCCGATATACTGGCAAAAACCGTTAAGTTACACTTTGATTTGCAATATACGGCTCCAGATGTACGCGGACCGAATGCAACGTTAATTTACGGCAACTTTGGCGGCGCCGGGGATGGAAAAAATGGGGTTAAACACTATGCAGAGCTGCGCAATCGGGAGAAATTACAGATGGCCATGCAGGTATTTCTGGAAGATTATAACAATATGAGTGCTGCGCCCATGCGACTTGTACTATTCCAGAATGCTATTGAGCATGTGGCGCGTATTTCTCGCGTGATTCATCAGCCATTGGGCAACGCGCTGCTAGTTGGCGTGGGCGGGAGCGGCCGTAAGAGCCTCACGACGCTGGCTGTGTTCATGGCGGAGTTCAAATTGTTCCAGATTGAGATTTCTAAATCTTATTCTAGAACGGAGTGGCGTAACGATATCAAAAAGGTGTTACAGTTAAGTGGGTTAAATAACCAACCGACCATCTTCCTGTTCTCAGACACGCAGATCGTGGAAGAAGCCTATCTGGAAGATATCAACGGACTGTTAAACACTGGAGAAGTGGCCAATCTATGGGCGAACGACGAGCTGGTACAGATGAACGAAGCGTTAGAACCTGCAGCTACTGCGTCTGGTGTTAACGCTGGTAATAGTGCGGAGCTGTACAACTTCTTTGTGAGTCGCTGTCGTACGAATCTCCACATTGTGCTGGCGTTATCACCGATCGGTGAAGCTTTCCGTCGTCGCCTGCGTATGTTCCCGTCGCTGGTTAATTGCTGTACTATTGACTGGTTCGCAGAGTGGCCTGACGAAGCTTTGCGCTCTGTAGCGGATTATTTCCTTGTGGATATCGAGTTACCCGCTCACGTTAAGGTTGGAATCGTGGATGTGTGTGTAGGAATGCAAGAAAGTGTGAGTGCTCTTACTGGAGATTTCTTACAGTCTTTACGTCGATACTACTACGTGACTCCGACGTCGTATCTCGAGTTACTTAACACGTTCAAAAAGCTGTTAAATAACAAATGTGTCGAGGTGATGACGATGAAACAGCGATATGATAACGGCTTAACGAAACTCATGGAGACTGCCGAGCAAGTGGAGAAGATGCAGGTGGAACTGGAGGCCTTACAACCGTTATTAAAAGTGGCTACAATCGAGACTGACGCCTTGTTAGAAACCATCTCACGAGAACAGAAAGAAGCTAATGCCACCAAAGATATCGTCGGTGCAGAGGAGAAGCTGTGCAATGAACAAGCCGCAGAGGCGAACGGTATTAAGGAGAGCTGTGAGGCGGAGTTGGCTGAGGCCATCCCAGCGTTAGAGAACGCAGTTAAAGCGCTGCAGACGCTAACGAAAGGTGACATCACCGAGATTAAGGCCATGAAAAAGCCTCCTGATGGCGTGAAACTCGTTATGGAAGCTGTGTGTATCATGATGCGCGTACCGCCAGTTAAAGTGAAAGACCCAGCCGGTGGCACGAAGAAAGTGGATGATTACTGGGGACCGGCACAGAAGACGCTGTTGGGTGACACGCGCTTCTTACAGAACTTGTTAGAGTACGATAAGGATAATATCCCAGTGGAAGCTATGGATAAAGTGCGTCCGTACGCTGCGAATCCGGATTTCCAGGCTGACAAGATCCGGAAAGCGTCGGTAGCGGCTTCCGGACTCTGTAGTTGGGTACACGCCATGGTAGTGTACGACCGAGTAGCGAAGGTGGTAGCCCCTAAACGTGAAGCTCTAAAAGCCGCCACGTTGGCGCTAGAGAAGGCGCAAAGTGAACTCAAGGTCAAGCAAGATGCGCTGCAACTTGTGCTGGATAAAGTAGCGCGACTGGAAGAGGATCTGGCAGCGGCGTATAAGAAGAAGAGCGATCTAGAATTCCAAGTGGATGACTGTTCCAAAAAACTATCTAGAGCCACACAACTTATCGGCGGCTTAGGAGGAGAGAAAGCACGTTGGAGTGACATGTCGGCCCAGTTACAGATAGTGTACGACAACGTTGTGGGCGATATCATGTTGGCGTCCGGGGTTATCGCCTATCTAGGAGCATTTACCAGTGTGTACCGTGAACGTGCAGTGGATCAGTGGAGCTCCGAGCTCACTAAACAGAATATTACTTGCTCGAAGACTTTTACCTTAACGGAAACATTAGGAGAAGCGGTGCAGATCCGAGCCTGGACGATCGCCAAGCTGCCGAATGACTCGTTCTCGATTGATAACGCGATCATGTTACAACGTAGTAATCGCTGGCCGTTAATGATTGATCCACAAGGACAAGCGAACCGATGGGTTAAGAACATGGAGGAGAGTAACAATCTCAAGGTTGTTAAGCAGTCCCAAGCAGGCTTTGTACGCATGTTAGAAAACTCGATTATGATTGGTGCAGCTGTCTTGATTGAGAATATTCCCGAAGAAATTGACCCCATGTTGGAGCCGATTCTGTTAAAACAAATCGTTAAAACCGGCGGCGTGGCGACTATCCGATTGGGCGATAATACCGTGGAATACGACGCGAACTTCCGGCTTTATATGACGACCAAGCTGCGAAACCCTCACTACCCTCCGGAGACGTGTGTGAAGGTTAATTTGTTGAACTTTATGGCAACCGAAGAAGGTCTACAGGACCAAATGTTGGGCATTGTGGTGGCGAAAGAGGAGCCGGTATTGGAGCAACAACGAGAGAAATTGGTGCTGGAAGACGCTGCCAATAAAAAGACATTGAAAGAGATTGAAGACCAGATACTGTACTTGCTTCAAACTGCGAAAGGGAATATTCTGGATGATGAGCGATTGATCGAGACGCTCGGAGCGTCGAAGATTACAGCCAATAAAATTGAAGAAAAAGTCCGTGAAGCTGCAGTGACGCAGCACATGATCGCCGAGAAACGTCAAGGGTACTTGCCCGTGGCCTTCCGAGCGTCGCAGCTTTTCTTCTGTATTGCGGACCTTACCGTGATCGACCCGATGTACCAGTACGCGCTGGAATGGTTCATTAATCTCTTTGTGTTCTCAATCAGTCGAGCCGAGAGCTCGTCGGTATTGGCCACACGACTCGACAATCTCAACGACGCATTTACATTCATTCTGTATCAGAATGTATGTCGCTCTTTGTTTGAAAAAGACAAACTACTGTTCGCTTTCTTATTGGCGATTAAAATTCTCGTCGGAAACGGTACGATCGACGGTACTGAGTTACGGTACTTCTTTACCGGTAATACCCAGATGGATCTCCAGAAACCCAAACCAGTAGGCTCGGAAGTGTGGCTAAACGACAAGACGTGGGCAAATATCGTCGGACTGGATGCATTACCGTCTTTCACCGGTTTTAGTGATGCATTCGCTAAAGACTTGGCGCTCTGGGAGGTGTCTTATAACGCTACCGATCCAGCTGAGACGTTGATGAATATCCCAGTAGTTGCAGCTTTAGACGCGTTCCAACGTATCATCGTGTTACGCTGTATACGACCGGATAAGGTGATCCCTGCCGTCATGTCTTTTGTAGCGACAGAAATGGGTCAACGCTTCATCGAGCCTCAACCTTTCGACCTAAAAGCTGGCTTCGACGACTCGAACTGTTCGACTCCGCTTATCTTTGTGCTAACACCAGGTGCCGACCCCATGTCCGAGCTGCTTAAACTGGCGGCCGAACTCGGTTTTAACAAGAAGTTCGTGGCCATTTCACTTGGCCAAGGACAAGGACCATTGGCTGAAAATGCCATCGCCGAAGCTATCGACAACGGTACTTGGGTCTGTCTCCAGAATTGCCATTTATCGGTAAGTTGGCTGCCTACTTTGGAGAAAATTTGCGAGGAGATCACACCGGATCGCGTGCATGCGAGCTTCCGTCTGTGGCTTACAAGTGAGCCTACACGTGCCTTCCCGTCGTACATCCTTCAACATGGCGTAAAAATGACTAATGAGCCGCCGAAAGGAATGCGAGCGAATTTGAAAGGTTCGTACTTAACGATTGATGACCAGTGGGTAGCAACTTGTAAGCGTCCTCGAGAGTTCAAGAAACTCTTGTTCGGTCTCTGCTTTTTCCACGCTGTGGTGCGAGAACGCACCAAGTTTGGACCATTGGGGTGGAACATCAGCTACGTGTTCTCGTCGTCTGATTTGGCCATTTCTAAGGACCAATTGAAGATTTCGCTGGATGATTTGCAGCCAGATGACCCCATCCCGTACGCGGCGTTAGCGTACTTGGCGGGTGAATGCAATTACGGCGGTCGAGTGACAGACGATAAGGATCGACGATGCTTAACCACAATCCTCTCGGACTTCTACACACGCGATATCTTGTCGGACAGCTACACGTTCTCACCTTCGGGTTTGTACTACGCTCCGTCTGCGGACGGTTCGTTGTCGGTATTCCTGAACTTCATTGACCAACTGCCTATGAGCGAGGGACCCGAGGTCTTTGGTCTTCATGACAACGCCAACATCTCCACAGCTATCGCGGAGACGAATTTACTACTGGAATCCGCTCTGTCCTTGCAGCCACGAGGTGCATCTGGAGGCGGCGGTGCAGCCAAGTCGTGGGATGAAGTATTGGACGAAACAGCACGCGACATCGCGGCCAAGTTGCCTTCACTCTTTGACATCGAGAAGGCGGAACTCGCGTTCCCAGTGTGTTATTCCGAGTCGATGAACACGGTACTAACGCAGGAACTTGGACGCTTTAACCGGTTACTGGCGTTACTTCAGGTATCGCTGGTGGAGATCCAGAAGGCGATTAAGGGACTGGTCGTCATGTCTGCTGAGCTAGAAGCCATGGGGAATAGCATGGTCAATGGCCACGTACCGGCGCGTTGGTCTGCTGTAGCGTATCCGTCGTTGAAGCCATTGGGCAGCTGGGTTACGGACTTCTTGGCACGCTTAGCGTTCTTACAGAACTGGTTAACACTCGGTAAGGCTCCACCGGTGTATTGGATCTCGGGCTTCTTCTTCACACAGGCATTTATTACCGGAACGCAGCAAAATTACGCTAGAAAACATAAACTTCCTATCGACCAAGTAGGTTACGACATGGTCGTACTGGTACAACCAGCGTCAGAACTTACGGCGTCTGCAGAAGACGGGTGCCTACGTGGACGGTCTCTTCTTAGAGGGTGCACGCTGGGATGCGAAGACACACACCCTGGCGGAATCCAAACCTCGTGAACTATATGTGCCACTACCAGTTCTGCACTTGCTACCTAAAGCTCGTGACCAGATCGAACCTATCGAAGACACAGATCCCAAGGGGACCGCGCACGTGTATCTCTGTCCAGTGTACAAGACGTCCAAGCGTCAGGGAACGTTGTCAACTACTGGACATTCGACGAACTTTGTCATGTCGGTAAGACTGCCCATGAGTGAAGAACACCGACAGAAACATTGGATTAGGCGGGGTGTCGCCTTGCTCACCCAACTCGACACGTAATAATGCATTCTGTGGCATTGGGGGCAACATGAAATTTTAACGGTGCTTTTAAGAACGATGTGTAGTCCACATATAATGTCGAATATAAGAAATTGAGGCCGCCTCGGCAGGTTTTTAGCAGCCAGTAGAACGCGCCTATTAGCGTGAGTTTTATTAACCCTACCCTCGGACGACACCACATCACGTGTGTGACATGTTAGGTATAATATGCAGACAAATAGGTAAATAATCTAATATCGAGCCCCAGTGTCCGCTAAATAATCACCATTAGCCACAGTTGGCCCCGCTCACATACACGTTCATGTACACTAGACACGGTCATTACGATACATAGTACTTGAGTTCAGTAAGTTAAGGCGTGCGTGATTAATGTGTCGCAGTGCCAAAAAACAATTGTATGTAGTGTAAGCGGCAAAATCGCAATTGTTTGCACGTGTAGCCTATTTTGTGCGATAATAGGAACAACATGTCTAAATAGCACGCCCAAACTCTAAAAATTGAGTGTGCTAACGTGGGTGCGCGATCTAATGTGGCGCGGAATGTACATGTAGTATCATTTTGTGGCAGAAGACAATATTAGGTAATATATTTAATATAAACTGGTCTACCAGGTGATGTTATCACTAAATAAACCTCACCGATTTTGGAGTTACCTTTAACCCCTGTGTGCGAAACACTCTGTTATGGCGTACGATGTATGCATAGCAAGCACTCTCCATGTGACCCCTTGCAATTGCTCTTTTACGCTCACTGAGTTACATAAGCTGATCCTTCGTCGATGCATTCCTGGTCCTGCTCCGCAGCCGCAGTATCCATTTGCAGTACTTGACAGCCCAGTAGAGCTGGAGTAATATATGGTATTCACAATATTAACAGCCAAGAAATCAGACATACTTTTGTGCGATCTAAACACTTTTTATCCTGCACATTTTCACATCTCTGCAGGGTATACTATATATATACATTCGTGTTCATTGGTGTTCACAAATAATTAAATATCAACCCGTAGGACACTTTGTGATTCATAGACTGACATTCCTATACGTAAATCATATTCACCCTACTCGGTGCATGTAAACATGTCCAATTCGAACACCACACATAACGTTAAGTAAAGGCGATGTAACAATATCAGTGTATCAAACTGTTGTATTTGAAATGTGAGAGATCGACACCGAAAACTCCTTTGAGAACGTGTTTTCTTTACACTTGGAGTCAAGCCGTCCGAGCTCTTGAGTTAGACTGGCTGATGCGATACAAGTATTTTTGGAACAGTATGCGGAGGTCGTCGTACTTCGTGTCTAGAACGTGTGCAGGGAGATTGTAAGTGTTGTAGCCGGCATTCTTTCATTTCTTGAACCTGCTCATGACCTGCGTCCCATCCAGTATCTCGTCGAGTTTCGACGTCAAGAAGAGGTTTGTGCCTTTTCTCTCTTCTTCATCTGCATTTTCCTCCCCGAGCTCAACGGGGTCTTTGTCGTGGTAGCGCAGAAAGCGTTTTTCACCCCCAATGTCCTTGTTGGTCCCAAAGGAGCCAACAAGATTTTGTGACGTCGAGACTTTTGCCGCGTGGCTGGATGCCAATGTTGCAGCGCTACAGCTCGCGAAGAGAGCGGTCGCAGCAGTGGCAGCGACCAGGAGAGCGCATTCGCGATTGGAGATTGATCGTGATCCGAAGGGAAGACTGTGGAGGGCAAGTCAAATTGGTGAATGAAACGTCAAGCTGAAGCGCTATCCAGGAACCCATGGAAAACTACATAAATAGCATAGGAGCTCGCGTACAGTACAAGTACAATTGATCGCCCGGAGACAATCATTTCGTGAAACGCAGCTCTTAGGATTTGTGGATTTGCTCCATGGATTGGACATTTGGTATTCGATAATTGAAGTAAGGTACAGTACTACGTGTAGTAAAAATGGCATTTTTTAAAGCTTTGACTTTGACGTTAGAGCACAATATCACCAAAGCCACTGCTCATTTTGTAAGAATACAACTATAGTTAAAACAAGCGAGTTGGCCTATTCAGGATTTGGTCGGTTTCGTCACTTGTAGACAAGTTGGTGAGCTTTTATCATTTTACTTATACTAGCGAGTGCTGCGCTCGGTTCTTTGTGTCACCATCCAATTGGGTCAAGCTGATTGCTCTGAAAGCTACTCGCATAACAAAAATAAATCATTAGATGCACCGTGTTGAGCATACGATCGTGAAATCTAGTTGCAATTGCAACATCGACCAGTGGCTACGCACTATTTACTGCACTTACAAGGGGGCAACCTCAAAATTTAGCCTGTTTTAGTATTTGATGAGTTGTAATGTTTATCAGTTTAGTCATGTTGAGCCAGGTGGCGCTTTGCGTTTGAGCGTTGGGTTCATAACCTGTTGCGGGTAACTTGGGCGCAGGTAGAAGGAAGTCAGGGTAGGAAGGAGTAAAAGAAGAAGAAGATTAATGTTTAAGAAAGTAGCGGGCTACTAGCAAGAAATTAGTATGCGGCATTCAGAAACATAGTCTAGAATTGCCGCTACCATTCATCGTACTAAAATGCTCCAGACATTTTAGTACATTATTTATTAGAGTCAAAAATACCGTGTCTCTTCATTATTAGTTTATAGAGAGCACGATGGAGAGGCGGTCCCTGTGACGGGCCCTAACCTCAACAGCCTCCCTGGATCGACATCAGGGAACGTCATTGGATAATATAATACACGTGTTTTGATTGGTCTACGAAAACCCTGCTAAAAGTGTTCAGTCAATTTACAAAATGGCTACACGAATTCGTGTTTTTTGCGTTTCTGAAGCTCCTAGAGACCCTACAGACCGGATTTGGACTCTACTCGCCAGGGCAGTTTCTGGGGAGGTGGAGTATTTGGCCACCTGTGCACCAGGTGGCAGACTGAAAAATGACTCGAAAGTTCAAAAGGAATTAGTTTTGACAGTGATAGGTTTTGAGAGTACACTTGTATTGAAGTTAATAGCAGTTACAACAAGTGGCCATCTTATCGGAGCGTGTATGTTAGCTTAGAGAAGCTCAATGCCAACAGAATCGGCCCACATGACGGACAGCCTTGAATTTAGTAGAGACGACAAACGCAGATGATGCTGGGACGGCATAAGGTCTCATTCTATGGTCCGGCGCGCGGTATAGGATCAATCAGCAGCTCGGGGGCTCATCGAGCTGATCTCGTAGTCTCACATCACAATTTACATTCTACTGTCACCGCACCAGCCACACGCACGTCAAGGACACGCACGTCAAGGCCACGACACCAACAAACTTCGATGCTTCAACAGCCAGCTTTGGGTATTGCAACGCTTCATTCTCGCTCAGTCGGCGTCATTCAGGATACTTGTGGAGACCAGGCAGATTGGCTCGAGGCTCAGTTATTTAACGCCAGCTTTGAGGATCATGTCTCGGTCGGCGCAGGTGGCCCGGATGGACTACAATGGCTGCCCCAAAGCAGTTACCTTCGACTACGATTTCTCTATATGAAATAGTACAGTTATATTTCACTAGATAGTCATCATCACTTCGACAGCCTCCCACATCGAGGAATGTGTATGATGCTCTATCTGTCGGATAGTTACCACAGGTGGCTGTTATAACAGTCCTGTACGTACATTAGCATTTACAAGAAGTAGATCTTGTTTTGATATTGATGATCTTTTTCCTTTGACTTTCATTGTCAGATTTGTCACCTTGTGCCGTTTTGCTTTGGCAATAACTGTGCTGATTTCTTGTTTTCATTGTTATTTTGGCTACTCAGGAAAACCTTAGAGGATTAAACCTGTTCACCGTAGTGATTGTTGTTGCTATCGTTTTAGTTATACGAATTTGTAGCAGCTACTTCAGGGAAACCTTTAATTTTAAGGATCAAAACCTGTTCGCTGAATTGTTGCTGTTATCGTTTTAGCTTTACGAATTTGTAGAAGCTACCTCAGGAAAACCTTTAATTTTAAGGATCAAAACCTGTTCGCTCTGTTGTTGGCTACTCAGGAAACCTTTGAGGATACACCTGATCACCGTATTTATCTTTATATATTTTGTGTAAGCGTTTTATTAATAGCTTTGTTCATTTCTTAAACTGCCATTGTTTTGCTCTTTAATATGTGGATATTTCTTTACAATGTGTGGTTTGTTTTTTGTTTTTCGCTGCTGAGGTCTTATAAAATTGCCTCCCAATTTCATGAAATGGTTGATATAGGTGCTGCAGTCATTTTCAATTTGTTCTGACTATTGTTATTGAGAGCTTATAGTTTTCAAATATTTTTGAAGAAAGGCTACAGCTTTTAAAAGCATAAATAACATCAAACAGTGTCATCGGTAGCGTACGCATCATATTTGCAGTAAGTGTGCAGGCTCTCGTCGTTGGGGTTATTTTTCTCCCTAGAGGCTCATCGAGTTGTTTCTCGTTTGGAAGTTTATAATTTTATTTTTACTTCGCAAGCGCTAGCGATAGATTTTGCAAACTATCGAATTCATTGTAGATGAAATTGATGCAGTAAAACTATAGTTTGCTTTCTGTAGACAGAGGCTTCTGTAGGCTTGTCTTGTAGTCATAAAGTGTTGATTTTTTTTCTTTCTCATTCTTTTGGTACTGTTATGCTGGAAATGTTTGAAACTTTTGCCAGTGACAATAAATGCTAAAGTTTGGCGAATGCATGAATAGTTTTTGGCGTTGATGCCTCCCAGTTTCATACATTTCATTAAGTATTTCTCTCTCAACGTTTGGGGTATATATATATTTTTCTTCGTACAAGCTTGGCAGCCTTTGTGAAATTTGCAATTTTGTTTTTGCATCTTGCAAATTGCATGTTTGATTTTATTCATAAATTTCTTTTGTGAATGTGGCATAAATATGTTTTGAGCAGCTAGGTAACAATGCTTGCACCAAAGCAATATTAGGAGCACACTTCACTCACATTTTATCTAGCTCACAGCTTTGGGGTAATTTTCTCCCTGGTGGCTCTTCGGATTGTATTCCGGATTTTATTATACCTCGAAGTAGTGAGAAGCATGCACACTATTTAGTCAATTGACAGACATTGCTCATGCAAAAAAGTGTTACTGCTTCGTAGGCTCAATACGCAGTGCGTATGGTACGGAGTCCAGGGAGATTCTCCTCTGGCTCGATACCGCGTGGCAGACGTGCTGCTCACCGCGTGCAGCTCGTTTGTTGGCGTAGAGGGCAACATGGCCTCCCAGCATGGCGATCTATTGCACATGCAGCGCTACAGCTCAGTGGCTGGCGCAAAGTTGGCAACGTGCTTTGATGGGGTAGGTAAACATGTAGCGACTAAAGTCATCGATGAATACCACAAAGTAACGACAGCCGCTGAGGCTATTGACGGGAAGAGGTCCACATATGTCAGAATGAATCTTTTGTAATGGAGCAGAAGAGCGTACAACATGTCTATTAGATGGAAATGGAGTCATGCACAGGCGCAATCAGGGCTTGCTCAGTCTTAGTACCTTGGCTCTCAGGAGTACCCTTCGCAAGGCTGTAGCGTTCCTGTGCTTGGAGCTCACGGACTTTCGCCTCAATGCTCATCTTGAGTTCTTCGTACGGGATAAACTTCCGCAAACCTTTCCAGACACGAAGGTCATCTTTCCAGCTCTTTGGCATGGAGTGGAACAGGTATAGTGACTTCTGTCCATCAGTTAAGGTAGACTTGGTTGCCTCGGACGCGGCTTTCATCGCGTTTTCCAGCTCCAAGAAGAAGTTCGCGAGATCGCTGCCTTCTTCGTACTTGATCTCCATCAGGAAATGCTGGATGAAGTAGGGATCGCCATGGAAAGCAGCGCCTTCGTACTTGGTACAGATAGCTTGAAAGATGTCGAAGGCTGTTGAAAGGTTCTTGACCGGACGGATATGAGTATCGTCCATCGTCTTCATCAAGAATGCCTTGGTTTGTGCCTCCATACGGCGAAGGTGACGAGCAGATGGTAGAGACGTCTTACGCCGCTTAACTTGCTCCCGGTCACGGCTGACGTGGCGTTCCGCAAACGGCCGAACTGTTGGTAGATCAGCACGCTTCGTTTTCTTGGACGATGGAGTATCGTCGTCGTCGCGGGGCTGCAGCTCATCCGAGCTGTCCTCGAAGTCGACCTCATCCGAGTCAATACCAGCCGGAGAGCTGGGCTTGTAGGGATCGTCGTCGTCGTCCGACTCAGCCAAGTCGTCGTCGGAGTCGTCATCTTCGTCTTCACTGACCCCATTGTAGTCCTTCTTGGTGACGAAGCCGAGCAGATGCTTGCCATCGAGTGACGCACTGACTCGGGCCTTCCACACGTCGAAATTTTTGGCGCCAGAGAGGCGGGGGAAGTCGTCACCGGAGGCTTGCTGAGGGCTCATGACCTGTTGAGCCAGGTGGCGCTTTGCGTTTGAGCGTTGGGCTCATAACCTGTTGAGCCAGGTGGCGCTTTGCGTTTGAGCGTTGGGTTCATAACCTGTTGCGGGTAACTTGGGCGCAGGTAGAAGGAAGTCAGGGTAGGAAGGAGTAAAAGAAGAAGAAGATTAATGTTTAAGAAAGTAGCGGGCTACTAGCAAGAAATTAGTATGCGGCATTCAGAAACATAGTCTAGAATTGCCGCTACCATTCATCGTACTAAAATGTTCCAGACATTTTAGTACATTATTTATTAGAGTCAAAAATACCGTGTCTCTTCATTATTAGTTTATAGAGAGCACGATGGAGAGGCGGTCCCTGTGACGGGCCCTAACCTCAACAAGTCACAATACCATCTAGTTTTTGTATGTCGCATTAGCAGGTGCACAGCGGCTGAGTAAGTGATGCTTTTGTGCGCCCGATTGCACGCACTGTAATACTACCTACAGTATTAGTACTGTACCGGTACTAGTAAATCCTTTTATGGGAAAGTTGTAGAAACATTAAACCGTACAGGCATTGGGGGCGGTGACAGAAATAGCGGTGTGGAATGCATCAGACTCAGACGTTTACGCTCTCCGGGCGAGTACTCGACTGGATATGCAAATTCACGGCCGCCATACCATTAAGAACAGGACATCAGTGGAGCAGCTCGCGTTTGAAGTCCAAACACACGTGGCGAGTTATAGGCCTATAATGACCGGCATCTTGTGACGTATCCGTACATATTATTACTGAACGCTTATGGACATGTAAAAAATATGGTACCTAAGTATGGGTACAGTTTTTTACGGTAAAGTTTACAGTAAGCTTACGAGACGGAATTTAGTGACTAAACAAGATCACGGGAAGGACTAAACAAGATCAAGGAGTGGACACGATAGAGTGTAGACGTATTAGAAATTCTAGCTAACAATAGTCACTTTTCAATTTGTTGCCAAACAACACAAACGCTTCCTCAGTCTATTACACATCTGGCTGCCAGTGCTCTTCTTTGTTGGAGGCTCTCCAACTAAAACGCAGTAGCGCCCATGCCAATACTAAGACATGCTGTTAATCGAGGCGGATTTCAGAAATATTCGGACTGTTAATAATAAGCCGCTACGAACAATAAATTCATATACTACATAGTAGATAATCGCAAACGCAGCAGAGTTTGAAATCATTGACTCTTTCAATGCAAGAAGCTGCAACCGCTGTACGTGAAAGCCAAACCTTGTTGATTAAGTGAATGTGCAAATGTATCTGCTACGCAGATACCTAAGTACTAAATTTCTTTTCTAGTCAACAGTCTAAATTTTTTTAGCACCTGTAAGCACCTCGATCGCGAACGAAATATATTGTGTTGCTCTCTGGATTTTATATCCAGACCTTTAGGAGGCGAGCCATTCTTCTCCAATACTATCCTAACTTATTCTACTCAGATCCCAAACTAACGTTTTCAACTCAAAACCTTTTTACTTCAGTATAGAGTCAAAACCTTTCGCACACAACACTTCAGAGCTCGACTGAACTTGGTTGGATAATGTCAAAACAATATGAGGGCCAAACGTCTGGTGGTGCATTTTCATCCCGCCAATACAGAAACAGCTGAAGCAGTACTACATTATTCAGTTGTAGTATTAGGATCTATTGATAGTTTGTTTGATTAAAGAAACGATACGATGACATCGTCT
Organism: Phytophthora infestans T30-4; assembly: GCF_000142945.1. NCBI lineage: Eukaryota > Oomycota > Peronosporomycetes > Peronosporales > Peronosporaceae > Phytophthora > Phytophthora infestans. The sequence goes on along the minus strand of NW_003303736.1, from coordinate 1,663,565 downwards.
GCCAGGCTAGGAGGCTTAAAGATAAAAATAAAACAGCGTGACTGCAGACAAATGTACCTTAATTTTTAGTAAGGGTGCGTTACTGTGAGGTAACGTGAGGAGGCTATTCTTCGAGTAAAGGATATTATTCGGGAATTTACGTTATATCTTATATCCTCTGTACTAGTGACGCAACACAAGTGAATATTGCTTGCAAAGGAGCTAACGTACAGTACGAGTGTAAGGATCACCCGGAGAGAATCAATACATATGGAAAACGCAAACCTTACGATTTGCGTGTACCTTCTGGTCGTCAAGATCCAAGGGGCTATCGTGCTCGTGTGCAAAACAGGACCCGACGTGAGCGACACAAATCCAGAAATTGAAGTCAAGGTTGCTACTCTACGCCACCGCATTGTGAGCGAGGAGGAGTCGAAGTTGTGGCCAGACTCCTACGCTGAACCTACCGGTCATTTCATCGACCAATGGGCGTACGGACTGGTAGCGGGCTATACAATGCATGACGGCAAGACTGAGCTCCACTTGCGGAATGACAACCAAGCGCCGCACATCCATCTTACAAGTCTCTCGACAGTGATAGCTGTGGATCGACTCAGCTACGCGCTTCGCACTGGTGCGACAATGAACGCTACCGTAATGAAACTCGACCGACATAATGAGGTCATAGTGGCATGTGGTAAAAATAGAACAGGGATTCGATCACAAGTAACGCCGTCGCTGTCAAGCCTGCCATTCGATCCCAACGAAGGTGTGCCCCTCATTCGAACAGATACATTGGAGATAGTATACGTGCGTCGACAGTACATTGTGAAAAGCTTAGCACCCGAGGCACCAGTTAAGTGGACGTATTTACGGACAGCGTTTCTCCGAATCAAGAATTACGAGCTACGGGAGAAGCCAATACTACATTTACCGGTCGGGCAACTAAGCATACTGACTTGACACTAAGTGATTTAGACGATGAAGCAAAGGAAGACAACCCTCCGGTCGATTTTAGGGACATCGAGCTGGCACGGCTGCAGAATAAACTGCTTCGTATTGCGCACTCGTGACACAGATCCAATTCCACACAAGACCTGCGATTGTTCGACGAGGGTCTGCCAGCGCTTTCACCGTCAACGAGACACCTACTTCCGTCTTTCGACCGTCTTCAATGGAGCGATACTGAGCGATGCGATGACGAGCCCTGCACTATAAGGTAAGAGCGCCCAAGCTGTACTTGAATCTGCTCAACAAGGCCCCAGGACCAAGTTTCACGCGACGCCACCAATACTCCGCCTGGCATACAATTTCAGCTTCGGCATTCGCGGTCTTTTGCCGATGCACTTTCGTCGATTTTATCAAGAGCTGGAACAGCCATCTGCGACATGATCGGCTAATATGACCAACTTTGGTCGATTAAACACCGTAGACGAAGAAGCCCCACCAAAATCAGTCGCTGAGATTGTCGACGCCTTCAACACCCTGTTGCGCTTTGCTAAAGGATTCACCAATGCGCAAGTATGCAGATTTATCAAGACAGGAGCTCAGTTCATGGAACCGTTTGCAGTACTTTCCCGCCCAGACGCAGCGACGTGCAGTATGCTCATGTTTTGGATCAACCCCAAACACGAAAAATCGCAGCGAAGTCATTACACCAAACATCGAGATCGCGGAGCAAATTGGCCGCGAGTTCCACACGCAACGACGATCACTCGATGGAGCTTTACCACAACCGGGACGACTATCAGATTGCTGCAATGACAAACAACAAACAGACTCGTCCGTCAGACACTCCACGACATCCTTTCAATCGAGAACAACGCAGCAGTAAAGCACCAGCGGTGCCGAGGGAGTTGAGCGCCATGTTGCCCAACCAAGGCGCTACAACCATGTGCATGCGGTACCTATCGAAAAAGGGCTGCTCAGAGCCAGCACCAGGGCAGTGTTTTTCATCCAAACAGAATGCATTTAAAGCAAAGAGCTTTATTTACAAAACCTTCAACGGGATCGCCTCTGAATTCAGCGATCTGTGAATCTAGGCCACACTATCAGTTTCAGCACGGTCACCAGTCAGCGCACATGCTCTCAGCTTTGAGCAACCGGTAATCACCACTTTATCAGAGCAACACTCAGTTCATATTCACCAACAATCTCATGTGTACAATACATTCATTCAGACACAGCTCGCACTCAGCCGTATCACGTCAGCAACTCACTGTCAACGGTATGCTGAGCTCGCAGCCAGCCTCAACGTTTATTTACCGACTACGATTTTGGCTAGGTCGGGCCATTGCGATATGGACCGTATTCGAGCTGATTCCCAGGCCGCGCGGCGCTCCGGCCTGCTGTTATCCCATTTTGTTCGGAAGTACGAGACCAGACCATCTATGACCCACGACCGAACAAGAATTTATATGAAGTCATAAGCGCCGCAGATCCCGACCTATTGGGTCTCATTGAGAAATGGAATTCCGTCGTGTGACAGGGAGCTCAACCGGAAGGGACTAGTCATTCATAACATCCGACCGGCCAACTACAACTCAATATTGCCATATCTCCTGCAAGTCAGAGAACATATCGTCAAAGGCCAACGAGAACGTCGATATCTCGTGGTCGAACAAAATTTTCTGGGCCAGTGAGCCAGCATTTTTCATCAGGCCGGTTGGTGAAGTAGTGAGATCAGGTACTGCAACAGCAATTCAAGTCATTAACGACTATTCTTTACCGGATGAAGCACCAGTCAATGACTTCACTGATCTCAGCAATTTACCCCGTCGGATCTTCGAGCTACGTATCTGTTTCCCCGGTCACCCATTGCTAATGATGCTGGGCGACGTGGCGGAAGCTTTTCGATATTTCCGATGCACGCAGATCACGTCCATATGTTTGCATTCAGGATTGACGGCTTCATCGTCATCGAAGTATCATGTGGTTTTGGCTGGTGTGAATACCGGCGCTCTATTCACTCGCAGGAAAACATTATTGAAGAGCGCATCGAAACGGACATTTTCTTAAAATAACACGGTATACAAAACGTGCGTTCTTGAGCCTGTAGCAAACATCGCTCATTAAACACCCTCATCAACGTGAGCGTCCCAGTCTATCGTTAGCACCTCTGGACGCATTCCTATTTGTCGGTTACTACTGGTGTGACGATCCCATGTGCGTGGCGTTGAATACAGGAACAAGGTGCGCCGAGGCAAACATCGCACTACTAAAATTAATGCCGGTGGTGCTGGCACCGGCAGCTATCAACGAGGATTGTTTACAGAGTGGCCAACAAGAGTGAAATGCGCTTGGACTACTATGTGATACCGTCGCAGGCACTGTATCAGTACCAGGTGACAAAATTATGCGGACTCGAGAGTGAATTCAGCTGGTTCTCGTATTTCAAGTTGCACCAAGTCCCCGGTCAACAAGCTTCTTGGTAGGCTTCGCAACGTGTCAGCCTGTTTGCCGTCCGCCCGAGCTTTCTATGAAAACAATGAATTCTTCGCGACAGGATTCAGCCACCAATATGTGCGTCGAACCGTGCCTAACGACGTACGTGACGACCTGAGTTGGTATTTAGCAATCCTGGAGTTCCAACAGAAAGTCAGCGCTAACCGGTTGAGCAATTTGTACGTCTCCAATCTCCATCTAGCCACATGTTCATGGACGCATCGGATACCGGTTTATGCGTGTTGGAGCTGCAGTTACAGTAGTTCATTCGCGTGCATTTCAGTGACGCAGTTCGAGAGAGGTTCACAGTCTCAAACAAGACAATTCGATTAATGTGAGAGAGTTGCTGAGTGCAACCTTTGCGGCATTATACTGGGGCCAAGCTTAAGCAACGCCGGGGCGCACTCGTACGCACGTTCGTATGTGGATCGACAGTTCCAGAGCTGTGTGCAGCATATCTAAGCGGTCGCCGCGTCATCCCGTGGCCCGTTTGAACGACCGGTTAATATCGTTGGCGGAATTTAAGCACTCCTTCACGTGCTTAGCAAAACATGTTCCTGGCGAACAAAATACTATGGCAGACGCGGGGTCCAGGGCCTGAAGTACACAGCATGCTTTATGGGCTAACTGATCGTGTAACTGGACGCAGGTGGAAGTGCATCCAGCTTTTTGAGATCTTTGCAGCGCATGGGCGATGTAACGGGGTTACATGGTGTGGAACACACAGGGGTACGAAGTACCCGGAGAGTTAGCAAACTCTCAGTACATAAGTTGGAGAGTTAACAAGGTCTCTCAGTACGTTGGCTGAAAGTCACACATTATGCATTTGATTAGGTTTAACTATGCTATATAGTTAAACATATACATTTACCCCTAGGCGGCTTGGCCGCAATAATAGTAAATAAACACTTCTGTTTTTGAAGCATAAAAGTTAAGGTATTAACTTTGAGCCCTAGTCTTGGGCTGTAAGTGTCCTTTGGATAAGGAACTTAATATTAGTGACTCTTTGAGTCGAACGTCTTCCTCTGACGCTAAAGCTACGGCAGCCCCGCTGTAGGCGACGTCATCACAGGACAAGATGTTGCTACTTCGACATCCGGCAAGAACAGTACCTATTGGCGATAGTGATGTGTGTTCTCGCAGCGCCTTCGACTGGTCTCCGTGGCTTCAAGAACCAGGACGGGCAAGCAACAGGAAGCTAGGTTGCTTCGCGGTCTACTGCTCGCGGTACGGCTGGAACCGGAAATACCAAGGCAACACGTTCGGAGCTATCAAGCTCAAACTGGCAAGCATTCGGTGGTACCATCTGCGATACATCGACATCACTTAGTGTCATCGCCTGAAAGGTATTAAGCGCCTATTACCTCCAATTCACAAGCTTCAGCCAATCACACCTGCGTTCCTGCGGCTACTTTATCGTCAACTCGACCTTCTGCAGCCCCAGATCTACCTCTTGTGGGAGCAAGATCACCTGGTGAATCAGCTCAAGCCCGATTTTCTCAAGCCTCTGGTACAGGTACACAGCCGCGGACTCCACATTCCACACCACGGCGAACATCACCCCGAGCTGCATCTTCTGTTGGTCGACCTGATACCAGCATCCCCAGTGGATGCTGATCCAGCCTACCGTGATGCGTTGCGAGTATTAGCGTCAATAAATACTCAATCAGAGTGGTAGCTAATCAGGAATTTGTGCATGACGAGTCTTACTAACGATAGCACGAACCTTGTCACACAGAGCACCGCACAAGTTGATGCGTAGGCAGTGCGGTTTCTGCTTGCGCTGGTGGGGTTTGACCAATCATATCGAAGTGTTAATTATTCTGACAATTGGTCAATCACCCTCAGTATCCAATTTTCACTGGAATTGACAGTACTTTAGTGCGTGCAATCGCGCACAAAGCACCACTTTCGCATGACTGGCTGCCTTTGGTTCATTACGGTCTCCAGACGTACAGCTCAGTCGACAAGGTTGGCCGCACGCTCATGTTGAATGCTAAATGCACTTTTGTAAGTAAACCACGGTTTTTAGCCCCATTATTAGCAACTAGCCGAGCGCCGCCGCTACGCGGCGGTAGTTTAGGTTATATTCGAGTTGTTTGCCTTCCCGCCTTCGCTTCGCTTTGGCGGGATGATCATTAAAAAAACTCTGAATCTCTATGTGCTTAAAATATTTTCTTTAATTTCGTAAATCTAGGTCGAATTGAGACAATTCACTTCAAGACGCTGAGTTCTGAGTAAGCCGTGCGATTATTTCTACAATACCTGAGCCCTAAATATCATACTTATCTCATGTCTACAAAAACTTCACAATATATATAGCCTAGGGTCGTGCTCGATATCGTGGGCCGCTTCTGGGCCGCTACGAAACTAATCTCACAGCAATGCAAAGGATAGTAGTGGCTTGTCCAGCTTGTATTAAATACCTGCGTGTACTGCCTGTTTGAGCTTGTAATTAACTAAAGATTGAACACTTCTCATACCAAGCTCAATCAAAGCTAAACCCATTCAAACTATAACATTTTTAATGCATTGAAGTGCGTTCATTTTGTGCTGATTTAAAAGTCATTGGACACTCAACCCTGCCAGTTATGATAAAAACATTGGGATAATGCGTTGCAAGACGCCTTGCTGTTGTTGTTGTTGACGACAGTGTTTTTTATTTGATAGTTTAGCAGAATGGTTTATCGATTAATTGTACTCTAAGCTTAACGTTTCTTTATGGGATCTAATTACTAACCATAATTTACGCATCTCATATTGTGTTGTTGTCTATCCGCTCCATTTAAAGCTTTATCCAGCGCCCTTATTGGCGACACGTAGTAGTACCAGATTTTGCTGTCTAAACAACGTTTAGAAAACAAAGGCCAAGTTCAATTCGCTTACAGTAGTTATTGCCACCAGCGCATATGAGTTATTTTCGCTCCATCTGAGACTATCTATCATTATGGCTCACACGGCAATGTTTTGTAGTACAGCGTTGTTCTTACGACCAGTTATTACGGCCAGTTACTGTTGTACTACGGGTTGACAGCTACTTCAAGTACTGTACCTCATAGAAACCCACTCCGGTAACATATTTTTACAACACAACAATTATGGTTATTATTTTAGTTGATAATTGTCATCGTAGCTTGCCGGCGCATAACGGGGTCAGAGACGTAAGGGAAAGCCGTATTATGTAAATTAAAAACATGTCCTCGAAAGCGCGCATTCCTACGTGTTCGCATAGCACCTTGCAGCATTAAAAGCAAGCGATAGCAATCGAATATTAAAAATTACAGCATTATAAAAAAGTAAATAAAATTAAAACGATTCCGCCTTCGGATAATGGATAGCATTGTGCAAATCGTCATATGCTCATTGTGAACCACATGAATTTACTGATGTCAGCTACATAATCCAATTTTTAACAAATTGGACCCGCCTTCGCTCCAGTTGGCAGCCCATGGCAAAACTTTAAAATCTGAGCGCTTCGTGTGTCGGGCGGACGGACCCCGTGCTAGCATTGATAGTTTAGGACTAGCCTACGCGGCGGAGTGGCATGGTTTGTTGGAGTTGAGGTGGACGCAAATTTAAGTGCTTCTTGGTGTCGCGTGCTTTGTTAGCGTCGCTCCCCTCAGTACGTCGTGGCTTCGTGTACTTAACCACTTACCTTTCCGAAGGCCCGTATAGTATTGTGGTTTGGTACCCTTCCATTACCTCGTACTACAGGTGGGGATGGCATGTTCTTCAATGGTCCTGCGGTCTTCCGTGACCTTTCCCTGCTCACCCGTGATCCCCGCTGCTTAGTGGTTGTGGGCCCTCTCTCTTGGGTACATGCCCTTTAGTACGGCCTTATTCGTGGCTGCAAACTGTTCTCTGTTCTCAAACGTTTACGTGGACTGCACCGGTTTCGTGGTATAAAGTCTTTCGTGGACGTTGGCCTCCCATCGCCGGTATTCTTTACGAAGGGTACTATTCCGTGGTTTGGTGTCTCCAACGAAGTCGTGTTGTTCCGTCGCCCATGGTCGTGCTCTCCTGCTGAGGTTCCATCGACCGCGTTATCACGATGTCATACAGTCGCGGTGTGGTAATGCTGTCGATGATATTGTGCTCGCGTGTTGTAGAACAATGGCATCGTGCTTCACGGTTTGCAATCGTGGTCACCTCAAACCCTCTGTGTATTTCGTGGCTGGCCCGCCGTCCGTGCAATCGAGTTCTAATGTATTACTGTCCTCCGTGGCTCGGTTACCTTAGGCTCTACACTGGTATCGCGCTCCGTGGCTCGGCGATCCCGTATATAGCTCCTGTGGCTGCTTGGTTTTCCTTGGTTTAGGGTTAGGCCACCGTCTACGCTAGTGTGTTCTCCGTAGTTTCGTGGCTGGTTTGCTGTCTGTTGTAATGTAGTATGGACCTCCGTGGCTCGGGGAGCCCAGGCTCTACACTGGTATCGCTCTCCGCGGCTCGGTGATTTTCCGTCAATAGCTCCGCGGCTGCGTTCTTCCGTGTTAGGTGGCATAATCCATGCTATCGTGCTAAGGTGTCACGGCTGGTTTGTCGTTTGTGCGATCGTTAGCTACCGTAGTATCGTGCTGTGGGACTCGGTCAGCTCCTGTTCTACCCTAATATCGTGTTCCAATGCTCGGTGATTTCCTGCTTATGCTCCTGTGGCTTTGCGTTCAATCCGTCGACCGTGTTTCGTGCTCTACGGTGCTGGAAGAACTTCTTTCCGTGCACTCGCACAGCTACGTGGTCTACTGTGACTGTGAACGAGCCCTCTCTTCCGTGGCCCGTGCTTTTTCAGCATGTTGGGGTGTCATTATTTAAGCTGTCACCTGCTGTCGTCTCGTCGTGTCGCTCCTCGAAATTTTATTACTGCGTGCTCTTCCGTGCTTCGCATAAAATTTCGTGGCATATTCTTTCATTGTCCGTGGCCTTCGTACTTCAAGTTGCTCCTTCAATCGCATCGTGTACATAGTCTGACTCGGTGTTCCTCCGTGTTTCGTGTTCTTGTTTAATTACGTGCCTCTGCGCTAACTTAATCATAAACACGGCTCCTAGAGCCTTAAATGAACGCTACGTATCATGCTGGGAAGTACGCACATTCTCTTTGGGTCGCACATTACGCGCACATACAAATGAATACTTTCTTTTTTTCACGGCAGGGAAATGGTGTGTGCTGGTGTAGGGAGCCCACTATAGTCACATTTTCCTGGTAGTACTTTGAGTAGTACTACGTACAGCCCTTTAGGGATTAGTTCGAGATTATGTACACACACTAATAATAGGTATTGATTCAATACAAAAAAAATGAGCATATATTATTTTCCTACCAATTTGTAAAAAATTAACAGATTTCACTCCGGGGAAAAGGTTTAGCATGGATTGAAACTTATCCAAAATTGGTGTACAAACCAAAAGAGAATTCACATTCTTCGAGAACTTCCCGACAAAAGAAAATGCTGGTGCTTCACTCGCTTCTTTTCATTGCCCTCACCGAACGTAAGTCTTGTGGTGTGGGTGCAGAGACCTGGTAATGCTCTGGACAGCTGGCACTAAAATAAATGTTGTGTCGATTTGATATAGAATTTGCTTTTGGCCGTATCACAACGTAATCGCTGCAAACACGGGCAGCAACAACCACAAACCAGTTCTGTGCATGTACAACATTTGGATCTGCAGTGGTTGCTGTTAATTAGATGCTGTCTGTTTCGCTACTATGTGTGCACTACATGCGGAGAAAAGGATGAGATGGTGGCCGTAGCTGAGGCGAAGAGGACCGATCATTTATATATATTGTTGAATGTGTCTTGACTAGTTGACGAACCGCTATATTTTCGTTAATGCCGGTGTACATTTAGGTTTTGTTGTGAAACTGTCTAGGCGTGTAGTTGTAGCGTTCTGGTCACCACACAAGCGAGAAGCTTCTTTTTCACGCATCTGGTGGGCCACTAGTGGTGGCTAACATGACGGTCAGTTATTTCATTTCACAGTTTTTATTTGTACGGATATAGCGCTAGGTATGGACATTGATTTTGTAGCTAAGTAAGGATCACCAGCACCAGCTCACTCTTAGCCAGAATTAGTATACTTCATAGTAAAAACTTTAGATTTGTGAATGCATTGCTTTCATAGGGTGCTCCTGCCCAAAGTTGCAGTAAGCATTTACTGCAACTTTGTGGAAATTAAAGATAACGCTAATCAATAATCCCTCTTTAAAAATATTAATATCCTTCTTTTTAAATATTAATATTTTGATTAGAAAACTAACTTTTGCCGGCAACACTACGAGTCGTAAAAGGTTCTAGTATCTTAGGCAGGTTCCTAACGGGATCATTTAGTATCATGCTCCTGGTAGGGGCAAGGAATACACACGGGATCACAGTCCGAGTCTTAACAGGATCATAAAAAAGGTCTCTCTGAAAGGTCGAAGTGAAACCACTTGCAGGTCCAACGTATTCGATCGATGTAATCTAGCATTTCCCAGCCAAGAATAGAGACTTCCGCGCGCAATGAAGTGGTAGCTAGCAGTAAGTGGACAGCGCAGCAAAAAGCGGGACGGAAACGTACTATCCCTGCACCGACGTCGGACGACTACGCCGACTGGACAATGGATCAGCTGAAGCTAGAATGTACAGCACGCAAGCTTTGTGTCGCCAAAAAGACCAACAAAGCTGATCGGGTAACTATACAGAAGGGATACGACGGGTCCAAGTCGGGTATGGAGGTTTTACTCGAGAGCCAATGGCTGGACAAACGCGGTCGATCCAGTAGCGAAACTAATGTAGAGCGACGCTCAAAACACTATCCGTATCGGTTGCTCAACGTTCTGTTTTCGAGGGGTTTTTTCGACAGGTTTATCACATCTGGCGATGTCCTAACTCGGGCTGAGTTAGACGAAGGTGGACGGGTCTTCTGGAGCACTGTTTCTGAAGCGTTCAATACAAGCAATGCTGTATTTGACCGCATAGTAAGCGACGACTCGCTCTTTGAAGGCATCGATCCGGTTCAAGTAGTCGTCCAATCGGCCGCTAAGTTGAAGTCTATCTGGAAGGAATGCAGCAGTCGGCTCGCTGCTGTCAAAGAAAGATGCAAGCGTTCTGGATCCCATTCACAATTTTGGGACTACTGTTAAGGGTATAAAGTTGCTATGTGTGTGCACCTTTGGTGCGAGCAACGTGGATCTGGCCGCGAATTTTGTGCGGCGAGTGTCTACCAGGAAAACGAAGATGATGAATCTAACGAATCGCAGCCTACTGCTATAACAAACAATCGAACAACCAAGCGAAAACGCCACAAAAACGATGATCGTCGAAGTAGCCTCGATTCTGTTGTCGATCTGACGAAAGTAGTAACAAAATTGGTCGAAGCAGAAATGACAAGTATGAATTCAGAGCTTACTGCAGAAAAATTTGCTGTAGCTCGTTTAAAACGGGAAAAGATAGAGAGAGACGTTGTAGTTGAAAAACTCGCGGCTGTGAATGGGATGTTGATCCGTCAACGACAATCACTCTCGCTGTTGGACATGCAAATACATGAAAGAAATACGAAGGGAATGGACAATACCGATATTATGCAGCAAAGAGAAGCTGTTTTTTAGCTTTTACAATCCATTCAAAAGAAAATCGGAAGAGATTCAAGATCATATTATGGATAACTAGAATGAAATACATTATTTTCTGGTAGATGCCGGTCTTGACAGGTTGTATGTCTGGATATGCTCGAGTATTACGTTGCGAAGTATGTGGCCATTCTGAATTGCCTCTGTGAGACTTTCTTCTACAGTTGGCGTAAAACCACAATCCTCTAAAGCGTTGTATTCCCGCACAGCTGCACTAGTAAAACCTCCACTTTCCGGGTCTTGAATACGCTCATCGATGCAGTAGTTGTGAAGTTTCATACAGGTCTTTATAACAAGCCCTGTATGCATGAAATCAACGGCTAATGGCCTCTTAAGTATGTGCCATTTGTTGACCAGAAGTCCAAAAGCCATCTCAATACGAATGCGCAGCTGAGAAATATAAAAATTGTAATCTGAATATGCTCTTGACTTCATTTCAGGCTTTGTGAATGACACTAGTGCTGTAGAGTGCAACGTGTATGCGTTATCACCAATTATGTAATATCCAAACGGTAATGTAGCGATTGCTACACTTAAGGGCAACTTCTTAAAAGCAACACTGTCAGCCACTTTTCCAGGAGAATTGAGACATAACCCGTGAGCCGACAAGCAGCATCGCACATAGCTTGAACAGTAATGCCATAGCACAAATAGTGTCCAGAAAGAAAGGGAAGAACATCGGGAACCTCCCTAGCGCTCGGGGCTTTAATCTTGCAAAGCCACCCGTCCACACAACCAACGCACCCAGTCAATATGTTGTCCTTGCTGATATCTGCAAACTGCGAAGCTGCACGCAGTATCGATTCATTATCGTAGACAGGGGCTGTTATATGATACCGAGGGTACGCACATATAGCCTCCATGACTTCCATGACGCTTGAGTAGAACTCCGATGTACTAACTCCCGCAAGAGACCGAATGGAATGGAATGAGCCCCCTGCTAGCCATGATATGGTCATCTGCACTTTATTAACAGGAGTGACGGGCGCGATACCGGTTCTGTTTCTCGATTTAGCACCGTCGCACTCAAGCATAGACTTGAGAGTCTCTACCAGCTCCTCGAATGCCACAACTCCCATCCTATAGTAGCGCCTGAACTGGCCTTCTTGAAGCAAACGATCGCGGTAGGCTTCCAGGTCAAGACGCTTTCTCGGAACGACTTGAGCTCGGCGTCGTCGATATTCATTAGCTGCAATAAGAGCGGCCGCGCATACTACAAGCCTTGATATTTTCATTTGTTGGATGTGTGAGCTGTGATCTCATATGAGGGCATGATCCCGACTTGGGGTCATCGGAGCATTTTGGAAATCACATGTTTATTTTTATTATCCAATCAAGTTTCAGATGATGGGATGAAGATGATCCCGCTAGGAACGGGCCTTTTACTAATTATAAATTGTGTACTTGCATGTAACAAAAAATGTAATAGGTAGTGTATACTACAAAAGATAGCAACCAAAACATAAAAGATTTTTAGAATAATACTACGCAAAAGTTTGGAGCAAAATAATACAAAAGTACTACGACGCAAATAAGTCATATTTTAATCGATAAGTATTAAAGCTCCAACGTAAGCCGAAAAAAAGTCATCAAGGTCTACAATTTTTTTCAGCAGCTCCTACAGTGCGATGATAAAGTACGCGTGTGCACATCGGCGCCGCCTACTAATGCTAACTAATGCGCACACAGGGTGTGCCCTTCGCGTTAGTGGTGCGTCGCGATTGAAAATGTCGGCAACATGACATTTTAACGGTGCATTTTACAAATATAAGTAATTGAGGCCGCCTCGGCAGGTTTTTAGCTACGGCTCCTATGAACATAACGGTATTTGAAGAGCTTCACTATGAGACCGGGAGATTTGGGACGAGTCGTAAAGTGGAGAAATCCAACTAGATCAATCAAAGCAGAAAATGCCGGAGAAGACAGCGTCACTGCTGACGAGACTGAGCCGGTGGAAGTGGTGGATGATGCCGGCCAAGAGGTGGTTGTTCTCGGTAGTCGGAACCACACGCTTGGACAATTGCTGAGTGAAGTTTGGCTTGCTTCTCCTGTGGAGTTCCACCGACAGTTCCCTAATCTATTGGGTAGCGTTGACTTAACCGCATCTTGTCCTAAGAACTTGACTACAGCGTCGAGCACCCGACAGGTTCGAGTCTGTTACCATAGCCTCCGAACTAGTAATGGAGCAATGGAGTGGATACCGATCGAGAAAATGAGGAAGCGGCTTCGTTCGCCACGCACATCACGACTACAAGCTCGTACCAAGAAGCGGCAGGAACGTGAAGGTGAAGAGAGTAGGAACGAGCAAAGTGGAGGAGATGAAAGCGAAGTCGAGGTTGAAGAGCAGCTTCAAGGTAGTCGCAGCGAGATGAATGTAAAGTTCGGCGACCTCCGCCTCGATAACCGAAGCGAAGTTGCTAGCGGGTCTGCGCGACTTCATGAGCTGTTAATCGAGCAAAAACGTACAGGTCATGGCGACATGGGTTGGCCGTCACAAGGCCCTGAGTTGCACTGGCGAATGGCTCTAGATAAGGGGGATATATTGGACGCATTGGATACGTCTCGAGCGTGGTTTGAGGCACGTGTTCTCGCTGCTCGACGGAATAAAATCAACGTACACTACCGGAGCTGGGAGACGAAATGGGACGAGTGGATCCCCCGTACTTCCCCCCGACTCGCACCGTCGTACTCTCGAGTGCCGAGGTGGCGCAGTGCGCTTCGCCCACACTCGTTGGTACAGGTCGGCATTGAAGTGCCACGACTAAAGCATACAAAATGGCGCAACGCCACTGTCATTGAGGTAGTTCCGAGCACCGACGTTGACACACAAGGAGAGAGTGATGGTGTCGGCCTTCGAGTGCACATACAGGTCGATGACGACGACATGTGGCTGCCGGCACACGACGACTTGTTGTGTCGGTCCAACACGTCGAGTCCACTAACGAAACGAGAGCGTCAAATGCTCTCTTATGACAATTCACTGGACATTAACTCTGCAGAAGAGCGACACGTCGATAGTGGCGGAGAGCAAGTGGCTTATGAATGCGACGGTGATGATGAAGAAAGGGCCGGTGTGACTCTAATCGACCACGAGGGCTCGAGATCTCCACCACCGACGGCGACCAAGGTAGCGGTAACGACAACGGCAAGCCGAGCCGCGCGGAGTCTGAACACAAGCTTTAGTGAGGTTGAAGACCGAGGGCGGTCGTCGGCTGGACGTACACCTGGAGGACGTGGGAGCCGCGGCCAGTCGCAAGTCTCCAGCAACGAAACCTCCCCTGAGATAGCATCCCCAGATTCACCAAGTATTGCTCGACCAAGCACCCCTGGATTGCAAACACTATGGGCACAAGTGGGCCGTGACTTGCAGTCGTTGCAGACGAGCTGGACTCAGTTGGGCGAAGGTCTCTTTGCTGCGGTGGATGAACGTGAACACGAGGAGAACTAAGGTATGATGTTGGAACGAGTCTAGCAGACCACACCCGCCATTTTATGGTTGAAGGATTTTAGCGTTCATTTTCACCGAAGTGCAATTTGTTCTTTACTTCTGTTCATTTTAGAGCTTAAAGACTTGAAATTGTATGAGAACTTTGTTGAGCAACATAACGTCAAAGGACGCTGACCACTTGCGACTCGTTAACCCAAAGCGAACACTCAACCAACTCTACCGTGTAATTTGTTGGACGCGTTTACTGGTGCATGAACTGACCTCAGTGTCATGTTCGACTCGACGGAATTTGCAGCAACGGTGGAATCCAAACTGCTGTCGCCACTGGCGACTCGCGACTCGCCACAGCTTTCGCTGCACGTCCTCAGGTGAACCACGTTGGTGGGACTGTCAAGTCATCACAGTGTCAACTCGCGGCCTCTACAAGTATGGAGTGTCTTTCGGGTGGCGCAATCCCCCACCTCTACACTGTAGAGTCTACAGTCGTTTTGGTGGAGATAGCCTAAAGCGCCGACCGAGTTGCTACACTCTCACCACTGGACAGTCGAGCTGTGAAGTCCGCAACTGTGGCCGGGGCGACGACATGGAATGGCAATCACGCCGCTTGATTGTTGTTGCAATTGGTCGCCACCGGGAGATTGCTGCCCACAGAGCGTCCAATGCTTTGGGTGGATCGCGACGCTGAAGCAGGCTACTTTAGTTGAAGCTGTTTCTGGCTCCACTTCGCTGTCTGCGTTGTTGATCATGCGCGTTGCCGATGACAGCTTGGCAGCGCCATCAAGTCGATCGGAGCCTAATGGAGGCATCTGCTACGCCGGACGCGCGATGTGGCTACAATTGAAGAAAAATGACAGCGAGGAGCCGGACCACGATAGCACTAGTCGACCAGTTTTTTTTAAGCTGACAAGGTTGACAACGTGAAGGTTATCGACGATACCTTGTCGTCCATCTTTGAATGGAATTTTCAGTGAGCGGAAGCGGTGCTGCCAGCTTCGTCCACAGGCAGGCTGGTCCTGGGAAGAACTGCTTGCGAGCCGGAGTCTCCGGCGGAGATCGCAGGTTGCAGCAAGCCTGGCTCATCAATACCTTGCAACTTCAAACACGATCCGGCAGGACTTCAACGGCAACTGCTGTACACGTACATACGTGCGTATGTAGTTGCAACACAACTTGTCGGCGACAAGTTGTCGGACAAGGCTTGTCGTGTCACAAGCTCCTTGATCGAGTCGGCGCGCGCTTTAGACTTGCGGCGTAACTTGAGCGTGCCACATCTTGCTCAAATCCAACGCGGTATTCTCCGTCATCGACCGCTTTGTCCTGGTCCTCAAGAGCGTGGGTGCACGCGACTTGAAGCCCCAAGCATTACTGCCTGGGGGACGCCGTTTTGTGTACGATCAAGCGTGACAGCTCTTTTCGTTCGTGGGCGAGGCGGAGGCAGAGCATGCATGCAGATGGTTCAAGTCCGGGATCAACCTGCCTGCATTATTCCTGCTTCAATGTCGTTCTTATTCTCCCGTCATACTTTGGGCTGCCTCATACGCATGGAGCTGCGTGTGCTTCACCAATCAAGCGTGGTTGACGCTACTGTATCCAGACGGCTCCGAGTCGGCTCGATGCCAGCTGAAGCCAGCCAGACAAGGCACCACTGAGCTCTGCGATACACGACGGTGCGGCAATTCTGTGCTACAGACCGCGGGGCACCTGATTCCCAAAGCAGCGTCTAAACGGATTAGAGGCGGCCTGACGCCAGAGATTGTTGAGAAGAAGGTCGGTCATTCACACAGTGAGTATACATGTACCGGTACCTCCTGCTCATGTCTCGAGTTGCTTGCAGAGATGGCTCGTTCGCACCTCCACCCAATAATGTCGTGGTGTGACGGATCCTACTCTGACGAAAAGTCCCGAGGCGCTTCGCTATAGCTGGGGCGCCACTTGACCATGGCCAGTCGTAAGCAAGCGCTTGCGCGCGCAAGGAAAGGCCGTGCGATTTGCCTGACAACGTCCGTCCCACGCGGCCCACAATCAACTCAAATTGCAACTTTGTGAGGACGCTTTTTATATTGCGAAGATCGCTCGGTCTCAGCAGTACCTTATCCTATTATACATGTAGTGTGGACAATGAACTTGCCATCTTCAGCCGCCGCTGATGCGAGACTGACTGCATCTGGCCACGAAACGCGACGAGAACGACGCTGTCCAACGTCTCGATGCCAGCGCTGGACACAAATGTAAGCTTGACTCGAGCCTGCGCTTCAGCATGGTATCATTTCCGCGGCGCGACTAAGACCGTAGATAAAACCGCTGGGTGCGCACCCGTGACAATAAGTCCAGCATCGCACTGGCATCACGACGCCAAGCTGCGAGTTAACAGCGCCACAACACCATCAGAACCGCCAAGCGCGTCGCGGCCAAGCTTCTACGACTCGTGAGGCATGTGACTATCCTTGCGAGTCTCTAGCGTTGCCACGGACGGCAGAGCCGTGAACGACGGCTGACTTCGGCGTCCAGTTAGCTTCAACGCGATAGTAGCAGTGGCATCCTCACACGTATCCTCTCAATCCTCTCAGTAGGTTCTGGTTTGTGGTGGACTACATTTTTTCTGGTGATTCTCTGCAGCTCTTTGTTGCCGAAAAGCTGAAGTCTGTGTCGTCACGACCACGTTGTACGCCTGGCAACAGGTTTGCCAGGTGAAATGTTGGCAAGTTTTGGACCAGCTCGTCCTGGAATCTGAAGGCCTGCATAACAGTTGGAACCGGTTCGTCAACGAGGCGAAGTGAGGCAGGCACGACCGTCGGTGTTGAGCTGTCGCGCGGTGGCTTTCAAAGAAGATTGGCGTGCATAAGTCTTCCAAACCGGGGGCGTGAGACTTTTCCAACGTAGAAGAGGCTGCACCAGAGACTGTATCTGCTTGCTCCGAGTTGTGTCCTGCCTTCCGGTTTGCAAGCTGTTTGTCCCCTCCAGTCCGTACGTGCCGCTGCGGCCCGCTATGCCCGCCTTCGAACAAGATGCATGGATTCCTTCAAACAGCAGCTCTTAATTTGAACATTGCACACGAAGATGCCCAGCTTGGCATTGCTCCAATCGGCGGGTCAATTTGTCCTTCAACTGGTGAATTTCACCACGCTGGGCTGGTAGCGGCTTTGCTAAACCCAAGGAGGAACACATGACAGTCAGCGTCAAGTGCCCGCCAGTGGCGGCGCCACCGTCTTTTGCACATCAAATGCGCCGTGACACCATCCTCAATGATCAAGTGGCCTTACATACATCGAGACGACAGTGGTCAGCTTCTTCTGCACGCGCGCAGGTGGGTGAAAGATAGGCTCGAGTCGACAGTGAGTCCGGGAAGAGATTGGCACTGGCGAGGGAGGAGCACCGTGTCATTTCAACTCGCGACCCAAAGCTCATTTGCCAATTGGACGAGTCTCGAGTAACTCGAGTGCTAATAAACACTAGACGTTGCTTCAAGATGCCGCTGACCCACCTGCCGTCGCTCCAGTACCAGCACCTCGCCGTGCTACCACCGCTGCGTGCGTCGCACCATACTGCTTATAGCAACCAACTCAACCAGCATTTCCCACTGCATCAGCAAGCGCTGTACTCGCCACAGAACTTGCACTCGGTGCAGCAGGCGCAGCAAACAGCCGTACAGCTGCCGCCGGCGCCGGCGCCCATGCCGGCAGTCACCACAGTCGACCTTAGTCTGACCGGCCCGTTGCGGCGCGGCAAATGGACGCGAGCCGAGGAGGACTACGCCGCAGCAACAATCTCGTACTTTTGCGACGGCCTCTTGGCCATCCAGTACGGCACTACCCTCCGCGGGTACTTGGCACAACAGCTTCACTGCGATCCCATGCGGATCTCTAAAAAGCTGCTACCTGGCTCGGTCTTCGCCGGCATCAAGATCAACCCCAAGATTGGCCGACGAGCCTACTACCCGTGCGCACAGGACTCTCCTGCTGCCGCGCACTCCAAGGAGAACGCTGCTCGCCACCTCACTAATCTGCGCCAAGCCTTTATCCAGAGCATTGAGGAAGAAGAACAGACACTTGATACTATCAGCAACGCCGCTGCAAAGAGCAGCCCCAAGACGTCCAGCCCCAAGCCCACGGCCTCTATTGGCCGTAAACGCAGCTACGACGACATCAATAGTGTCGTGCGCGCTCAGCAAACCATCCAGGCGTCCGTAGAGCTCACGGAGCCTCAGATCTTCTACCACTTCCAGAACCCGGCCCAGCCGGTGCCGGTACTCTTCAACTCGCGGTACTCCGCAGCAGCAAATGTTGCTGTCGCTTCAACCACGGCAACTACTTCCGTGATGTGCAAGCTACCCAAGCTGACCATCACGGACGATGTGTCTCGCCGCGAGTCCTACTCGACCCAACAGCGCAGTGTATCACCCGTGACAGTTGCCACGTCAACGGCAGTGCTGCCACCACTACGCGTCTCGCTAGTGCGAGCCTCCAGGTGCTAGAGGAAACCAAGTGTGCATGCCGTTTTAGTATTGAAGGAAGATAAGTTAGCGACACGAAGTAGTGTAGTGATGAATTAAGTGCGTGGCATTCAAAGACCAACGAATTAAGGATAAAAGCTCTGTAGAAGCGAGCGTTCAACACCAACCAGTGTCTTGCGTTTCGGTTGCGTTTCTACAGGCACGGTAACTGCGTGCGATCGATTCAAATGACTACCGTAGCGATTACGAGTCATCCGATCCACTCCGTGCAAGCCTCAACTCGTCTTCATCAACGTGATAAAGAATCAAGACCGCCCATTACATGTACAGCCGCGGCCAGCGTGGCGTGCCGAATCAGCTTCAATGTACAGGTAAACGCAACCACCGCAACGCCGCGGACAACGAGCCGCCGTCATCTGAAGATCGAAAGCTAGAAACACTGAGCGGGGCACGTGCATCGAAACATGCCGGTGGCGTGCCGTGCCGCAGCTCCAGGTGGTCTCGCAAATGAGAGGAGACGGCGCACGTGCGTCGATATGAAACGCTGTACATGTTTTGATTCGTTTTGGAAAGACCTACACAGTTTGGAGCAACGTCTACCAGGTCAAGTCGTGCAGATGCATGACGTGCATTCGTGGACCGACTATCATGAAGTAGTCAGAGCCCGACTTGCACTTTGTCTTCCGAGTCGACCGGCCGGCTTGACTTGACGCCTCGCTAGTCGTCCGCAGGGAAGGCTGGGATGGTCACACTGCCTTTGCCGCACGAGTCTTCCGAGTGGATATGCGCCGGACAGGCGCGTCGCTGGGTCGGCACGTTATTCGCGTCCTTCTGCCAGCAGGTGAAGACTTGCGAGAACATGGTAACGCGCTTGGAGTGCTGGCATTTAAGTGCCGCGTCACCGAACGCCTCACGCAGATTCTTGACGTCCACCTGTCGACCGGCATTGTCCTGCACGAACTGTGGCGTGGGCGCGAGCGTCTCGTTGCGCTCGAGGTTAATGGCGTGTGTGAAGTAGTCGACCTGTTTGAGTCCCGAACATGTGCCGTGACGGGTCCATTCATGCTTCCAGAAGTCCGCGTACTGTGGAGACGCCTCACTGAACTTGACATCAGGCCAGTATTGGTGTAGCGTGTCGATGCCAAGCTCGCGCTCGATGCGGCCGGCGTCGAACGCCTCGCCCGAACAGAAGCTGGGCGGCGCGCTGCCCGACAGCTCAGGCCACAGCCCGTGCAGGGTTAGATGGGAGCGCCAATAGCTCTGCGGTGCGCGACAGCCTGGATACTCCTGCTCCTTGCCGAAGCAGAAGGCTGGCTGCCAGCTCTGCGCCAGAATGTACATGTCGAAGGCGCCCGGCGGCTTCGGCGCTAAGTCGGAGACTGTCGCGTCGAACACCGAGACACGATGGGGCTCGTCACCTGATGAGGAGGCGACAACGCTTAAGAGGGACGCCGTCGCGGCAGTTAAACGAAGGAAGAAGGACACCTGCATTACAAGAAAGAGAAGATCTAGCGGATTGATCTGAAGTCGCTGTGTAGCCATTTTGCCGATGGGTTCGCTACAAAAGGTAGCCATGCTCGTCTTGCCTTAAATAAAACTACAGTATACAGTACTGCACCCCGTTTTTGCGGGGGTAAACCATATAGGATTTGCAAGTAAATAATATTTCAGCTTTCAAGCTTCAGTTCATTTAATTTAGTATCATCACATCCGGAAGTTTATCAAAGGTCCAAGGGCGCGAAAACGGGGTGCAGTACTGTAATGGTGTGATTCGACAAATGACGCTTCTGAAAACTTAAAAAAATCACATTTATTGTAAAGCTCCACTTTTTTTAAATTCAAAACTATTGTAAATATGATATAATGGGCGTATTTTGCCCGAATGGGGGCTGTCTTCAAACCAGCACCTAGCTGATCTTTTGCTCCTCTCCGATGTGCTGCTTTTTTTCACATCCGTCGAGCGTATAGCGTATACCTGCTAAATACCAAAGCCTCTCACAACCACAAATCCTCCCTCCAGTCAAAACGCGCGGCACCAGCGGGAGGAATATAACGGCGCAGGCACGTAGCGCGCAAAAGCGCCCACTGGGAGCTGCGGACGAGAGTGACAGCAGCGAGGGGAATGAGTCAAGCGGATTCTTGAGTGAGTGGCAGCCGTCTCCAGGTCCCAATGGGCCCGAGATGCTCGGCACATCTAGTAGCGCGAGTGATGGAGCTGGACAACAGCTTGTTATCACTCCACCCCCTTAACAGACCCAATTCGAGTCGTGAAAAGCTTTTGAGGACTATCTCAGGGTGTACCAAGCGCAATCGTTCCAGGTAACTTTGCACATTTAACAGCCATCTTTACAGCGAAATTCTACTCACTATATTTTGTAGATCTTTCGGATGCGGACAAACACCACTGCGGCTGATCGAAACGCCAAAATGGGCGTACAGAGATCATAGACACCTCGAATTTCCGTTGAGTGGGTACAGTATGCTCGGACTTTTGTTTGTTCTCATCAAGGCAAATATTTCTCGACAGCGACTAGCAAACAACCACGGCAAGAAGCTTGAGCCTAACGCTGTAATGCTCAGGTAAGACCTTGGCTTAACCCCCCAACGCCCAACGGTTGTACGTACAGCAGAAATCATGTTGTACGTACAACATATTAAAAGTTGGGCTATTTTGTTGCAAAAGATGGGCAAACTTGAGAATGCACAGGGCTGGGGTTGTTGAAATCAGTCTCTTTGGCAATAAACAATACAGATTCTCCCCTTGGTTGGTGGCTGAAAGCTCATTTCGAGAAAAGACCTGAAGGGGAGACACGTGTGCACGATGGCCCCGCCTCGAGAAACACGCCGCGAGCGCCAGCAGTTCCTGCAACGTCTGGATGGCCGAACTGCGCACGACCGAGAGCGCATCAGGAAGCAGCATGCGGCGTACCTGGCATGCGAACGAGAGGAGGATGCTGACTTCGGAGACGATCCAGCACCTACCCGCAGCGCGACAGCTCGCCCTCTGCTTTTGGCTCCGATCGGCAAAGATGCCTCTTACATGCGTGCGCAGCGACGTTTGATCTCGCAGCAGCAACGTGCTGTCGCCGCAAAGACGTTGGCAGGCTCCGGCAAGAAACGGTTGGCTGCTACTAGGGACTTGAGCGACGATGATACAAACTATGATCCTGATCTGTTCGACGAGGAAGCGGATGCTGATGCAGACGATGAGCGACTGGATGCAGCAGACTCCCCAGTCAAGACACGGCCGCCAAAGAAGAAGAAGCAGAAGACGGCTGCGGCGACTCCGACCAAGAAGGCGACCCCGACCAAGAAGGCGACCCCGATCAAGAAGCCACGAAAACCCACCGCGTCGCAAGTTGCTAAAGCAGCGGCAAAAGCAGCGAGGACAGCAGCTGCCGAATCGCGCTGTGAAGATTCGGCGAATGCCGAGGAACAAGGGAGCATCGCTTGGGCCGAGGCCAGGAAGAGATTGGAGGCGATTGCTGAAGCGAACAAGAAGAGGAGCCGCCAACCAAGTGAAACACCTGAGAGGTACACCATGTTTTATGCTGTCAGATACTACATGTTCTCACGAAGTGTTGCTGTACGTTGCGCAGGTACATACATCATTTGGGACATACAGCATGGATACAGCGTCGCTATGCTTTCCCTACAACGTTGTTATCGACAACATGTATACAACATGAACAGCAGCAACCATATATTGTCTATCGACAGGGGTTCCACCGATCCTCAAGATACGTCAGAAGCACCATCGCCTCGAACGTTGTCTGCAGCGCCTGCGCCACCCCCGACTCCTGAATGCCCAGCTCCTGAATGTCTAGCTCCTGAATGTCCAGTTGCAGCACCAGAAGACGATTGATACGTGGCAAAGTCTTTGATGCTGATTATGTATCTATCCCACGGGGGACGTTCAACGATTTTTTGCCGCGAAACCGCTTTGAACACATCATGGGAAATCCTCACTTCACCAACAACGCAGACACGAGAGCAGCCACTGACCGCGCCTGGAAAGTAAGGTCTATCGTTGAAACCCTGCAAGAAACGTTTCCGTTGGGTTACAAAACGCCGCCGATCATATCATTTGATGAGGGCGTTCTACCTCTGAAGAACCGGAACAATTCTACGCGTCAATATCTCAAGGCGAAGCCTCATCAGTGGGGCATAAAGCTTTTTCTGACGTGTTGTGCAGACACTTCCTACTGTATGAGGTGAGATGACTGCGAGTCTTTGCGGACTCGCAGTTTTTTGTTTTGACCAAGTCTATCATGTTGTATTTAATGTTGTATGCTTGTATGCTGTATCCTACAACAAGAAGACTTGAGGTGTATTGTGGCAAAGCGCAGCAGGTCCATGAAGTAGGCAACGTTCCAGACAGTCAGCGATCTGCAGATCCAAACACCGGGCCGTCAGCAGTTATCCGAAACCTGGAATCTGTCCTGCCACCACCCGAAGATGACGTCTATCACATTGTAGTGACGGATCGATTTTATACGTCAGTTCAAGTGGCGTTTCAACTACTACACAGGAATGTCTACAGTATCGGCACGATAATGGGCGACAAAGTGGGCTATCCTCAGCAAATTGTTGAAAAAAATCGAGACCGACCCAAAAGCATACCGCACGGTACAACAAGAATGGCAGTGGCAAAAGCTTGCCCCCTAATGACGGCTCTAGTGTGGTGGGATAGAAAACCCGTGCAATTCCTGGAGACTGGATCGAGCCGTGCGATGGAGGAGTGTCGTACGTATATGCAAGAGGAGTGCTGTTTCCTATTCATCTAATCTATGTTGTGCTTGTTATCAGAGAGGCGTACACGTGGAACACACGGCAGACGGACTGATGTCCCTTGTCCTGCTATGATTCAAAACTATCACAAATGGATGGGGGGGCGTGGATGTCCATGACCAGCGGCGCCTCCAGCGTTACTTGTTGCAGCTGCAGACTTGGTGCAAGAAATAATACAAGTCCATATTCTTGGGGCTTGTGGATGTGGCGATTGTGAATGCGTATATCATCTTTCGTGAGGCACAGAAGCGAAATGGTGGGTCTCCAATGTCGCACGCAGAATTCCTAGTGGAGCTTCATGCCCAGCTGCTTGCTCTGACCAAGTACGACTTCGATGAAAGTGTAAGTCCTGATGTTGTATCTGTATCATGTTGGATAATGCTGACATGTTGTATGACCCACATGTTGTATGTTGACAGCCAAGACCACAAGAGACCGCAGCTGGCGACGAGCTTCCACCCTTGCCACCTGGCCACGCACCTCGGGAATGTCCTGAGTACCAGATCGTGAGGCGTGCGCAAGCGCCGGCAGCGCCAATGCAAAGTGTGCGCAATTCTGAAGCGCCGGTAGGGAAAGCGTCGAGCCACCAAATACTATTGCGATGCCTGCAGCACTTCTGATAAAGCTAGGTACGTACGAGTTCGATATGGCTGAAACGACTACTAACTGTTGCTCGTTATGTACAGCATGTATCTGTGTACTCGTATTTGGCCGCACCACTATCCTGGCAGCGCTCTGAGCTGCCACCAGATCTGGCATCACAAGTGGGCAAATGGAGCAAAATGCCCCAGGGCGCGATGTGGACGAGGATTCCAGAATCGCGAGGCTGGAGGAAAGGGTAAGCGCCGCCGCCGAAGTAGTGATGGAGAGGAGGATGAAGGTATTAGCGAGGGGAGCGACAGCGACAGCGTAGCGCACGACGACGACAGGGAAGGTAGCGAGACTGAGTGAGCCGATAACTGGTGGTGGATGAACGTAGTACTGCAATATTTGCTTTTTCTTACTGTATTCAATTGATGTGTGTTTGGTTTCGCTTTTCGTTGTCTTCAAACTCCCCAGCTTTGCACCGGTTTGATAGGCTTCGTACTGTCTCTTGATAAAAGACACATCGACACCTTTTTTTTAAACCCCCATCATGCTGGATGTACGCCATATTCAAGTAGTCTGCCGGTGTATATACAACTTTGATCTGGTGTACATACAACATGGTGACGGAATTTGCAGAAATTGTCTTGTTGTGCATGTACAAGAAAGGTGCTCGGAATTATACGAGACTATATTAAAGTCAAGTGTTGCACGGTTTTACATGCTGGATGAGTACTATGCTGGATGATTTGAAATAACGTCAAAAAACGGCTTGGGCGTTGGGGGGGGGTTAACGCTCCAAAACACTCTCATTTTGGCTGAATCGGGCAATTTCTGTCTGAGTAGGGCTATTTCTGTATAAGTCGGTCAAGTTTCGGCTCAGTTGGGCATGCTGGGAATTGGTTGTCATCGTTTGAAATCATAATCATTGCACTAAGAACTAATGACTCATCTCGTGTCTTTAACGTCCCACATATCAATACGTGCCTCCAAGTGGTCAACAAAGTTTCGAAGAGGTTTGCTGTCAAGATAACGAAGTGTCGTCTGGAGCATAACCACAGGCTATCTGAATATGCATTCACGGGGCACTCGTCTACTCGCGTTTTCATCCCCAACAATACCTTGCAAACCATCGATGAACTCCGAAAGGCGGGCGCTAAGATGACGAGTATTTTGAAATTTATTAAGGAAAATTCGGACAGCAACCCAACTGCTCAGGACGTCCAAAATCTAGTTCGGAAATTGAAGGATCGTGAAAACAGAAAGGGACCATCTTCCAGCGCAAAACGGTTGAAGACGTGAATGTCAGAGTTTGGTGACCGGCCCGGGGATGTCGGTCGTATATTCGTCGATGAAGTGGATGGAAAGGTACTATTATATTTAAAATTTGTTTTAACTATTGTCTGAAAATTTGCAATTGTCATGGTAGAAAATTGCTACGCGCATTACTCTTCAAACGAAACACATGCGGTCTCTCTCCAAACAATTTTTAAAAGTCCTTCTGATTGACGCGACTCACGGGACAAATCGCTCGAAGTACAAGGTCTTCTCCTTCATGGCTCATGATACGTTCGGAAAAAGTCAATTTGTGCAGCACTCTCTGCTACAGAACGAGCAATGGCCGACGCTGTGTCCAAGTTACTCGGAAATGTACGCATCACTGCTTAGCCTGGCAAACTTACAGTATGCGTTTGACAACCAGCCATCATCCAATTCAGCAGCAGCACTTATTGGCTGTTAGCTGGATTGAAACGGTCGACTTCTCTCTGCATATGAAGCAGTTGGCGGTGACCCGGTACTCAACTATTCTGTCATAGAGCATATGCATTATTTAAGTTTCCGTAATCAGGCAATGCCGACTATCCTTTCCTTGCTGCAGCCGTGGATGCACTGCAACTTCGATCCAACGTCCGAGTTAAACTAAATGATGTCGCTCCTAAAATTTGTGGTGTCGCCATCAATATCTGAGGTTGCCGAGACTGAATTGTTGTTATTGGCGTCGACTGCGTGGTCATTAGTCATCACTGTGCTGCTTGTAGTGCCCGAACTCGAATCATCGATATGCAGGCTGCTTGGTAGTTGTGGACGGGGTGTCCGAAAGCGCAGGATAGATGTGAATTTTGCTGTATGAGCTTGTTGCTTCCGAGGTCGTCCAACCGGTCGCTTTGCTTGCACGCCTACAGCTACTTTTCTCTTCGTACTTCTTGCATCTTTGTTGGCGTCACTAGGCTCGTCCTTATTCTCGCTGAATGCTGATTCATCCGGATAGTAAGTTAAATACTCGGCAGGAATCGAGAAATATTTTAACGACAACGATTTGATTTTTTCATCGTCAGTGGAAGAAGCGGTTGCCTTGGCAAACGAACGCTATCGATAGTAACAGTGTCAAGATTGTATCCATTTCCAAAAAGATCCGTAAGAAACGCGGAGCGTATAGCATTGTGGCTGCCGGTGCCGATCAGCGAAAACACTTCGGAGACTGAATCAGGGGAAGACACTAAGTGCCGCATTGTAACAACTCCAAAGTCAATCTCGAAAAAATAGTTACCCGTGTAGCTTGTTGGCATCTTACTAAAGTACTTCGACAACAAGCCTTCCCATTCACAGAAAAATGGTAGATCACTTCTGCGATGATCTAGAAACTGAGCCCGTACAGAATTAGTTTCATTTACTTTTGTGATAATTTGCTCCGGAATGTACATATTTGTACCCTTCATTTTGTTTCTACACCACGCTACTACACGATCGGCAGCGTTATGCGAATGACCGAGAAGGAGAAACAGTAGCACCACTTTTTTGTAGAACACAAGTGATAGCATGACAAAACATCTGAATACTGTACGGGATTTATTCTGCCCAACGCAATTGTCCAGTATTACAAGTAGTGTGAGAGAGTGTTCGGGCTCATCATGACCTGCAAATTAGCGCTTTCGCTGTTCGATGTGGTGCAAGAGCCGTAAGCTACATAAAGCATCGGCACCTTTGCCTTGACCACGCTCGTCGTGAAGTAGAACGTTATTGATACCATCCGTGAGGTCAGCAATAACAAAATTGTGCATCATCAGGTTCGAGTTAACATAGTCCGCTGATGGTTTTTTGCTGTTATAAACCGGAAGAGGAAAACTTCCCCCAAAATCCTCAATTTATATTTGCAGTGTCGGTCTGGCTACATGGACCGCGGGCTCCATATTCAGTGGCATTTCAATGTTATCTGGGATAATTTCTTGAGGAACTGTCTGCTCTGGAGCCTTCTGAGCAACAAACTGCTTCACAAAGGCCGACATAGCCCGGCGTTGATTTATAGCTGCATCAAGCTGTGTAGAACAGAAACATTAGTTTAGGCATACGAAGTGCTACAGCCACCACTAGATCATTGCCAATGACAAAAGTGTCATACCTCATCAATAAAGTGTATACCCCTTCCTTGACTAACGCCGCACTACGATGTACTGCGAGAGATCCATTCATTTTTGTGAAAGGTAGACAGCAAAACTCGACCGTCTGGACGACCATCGCTTCAGTTTATCTCCAGACAATCCATCATTGCCAGCACTTCCCTGACGACTACAAAGCCCATGCGCTACGGCATCTGAGAAAGGTATCCCGAATAAATAACAATTCATTTGTTAATGGAACTTGGTCAAACAAAGTTCGTCCATCAACATAGCCAAGATTTTCCCAGCGAATACCACCATGACAGTAGCCTCGCGTGAGCGCAGAGCCAGCCCGTTCAGTAGAGCTGCTTAGAGTCGCATTCGAACTTTCTGCAAATCGCTTTAATCTCGCCGAGGTTCCACGAAGGATTGCTCCAATAATGCTCGAACGAAAATCGCAATAGAACTTTCACGGCACGAATTGACAGATATCGCAGCTACATCTTTTCTACTTCTCGTTTTTCGTGAGGTTACCTCTGAGAGAGGCTTTGTAGGTCTTGACTCGATTACCGTTCAGTATATGGCCGTAGAGGTTGTCATCGCGCACAACGTTGTATTCCACGGTAAAACATATTATTGGATGCTGTTAGCCGCCCGTCTCGACTTTCTTCTGTGAATAGTGGCTATCTCCTTGTAGCAGGTCTTAGAGGAGCAGCGTTTACCGCCGCCGTGTGAGATGCAGAAGCCACAGCCGTGCGCGCACTTACCACCGACATCAAATTTTGCACTACTGACGCCCGCCGTGCGTCATACAGAAGCCTGTGCGGCGCGCCACATAATGCTGGAAAAAGACCTGGTACGTCGCGTCTACGATGATGTGGTTCTTACGTTTAGTAGTAACCAGTAGCATCAAATTGAGAGGTGGGGCTAACGAGAATATGGAAATCGAAGTACGCATCTTCAAAAATGCAGGTGATATTAATCCTGCAGCTGCACGGTGCGTCTTCCTTCTTAATAAACAATTTCGATTTTCGTGACGTCTACGTATCAATGGGCACCCACCGATGCGACCTAACCAAGTTTTCCTAGCGAATAACACCATGACAGTAGCCTCTCCTATGCCAATACTTCAATACCCAAAAATGCCATGAAGCCATTAGTACGCCTCGAGCATGTCTTGAGGAAGCCGATAAACCCACCCGATACATATCTATCACAATCTTGCGGGGTCCAAAGCGATTCATCTTGAGATTTGTACCCCTTGAAGGCTTTCGGGCATATGTCATCGTGACTTCATCAAAGTTCTGTAGATGTCTTTTTGCCTCTAATACCATTCGTTGTCAGCGCAATTACGGCGTTTGATAGTAACCAGACCCGCGAATGTTGTTCCTGTCAGCTCAATGGATCCCAATCTGGGTTCGTAGCGACGTTCAAGTACGTGTTATTACCTTGGATCCAATAAAAGAGGTACACGAGGCTGAATACAAATTTTACTGTGGTTACCAGGAAATATTCGCGAATCGAAAAGATATGCATAGAACTGTCGGTGCCACGATGGAATGAATAAAATGTTTTTTAGCTCCCACTAGTGGCGTAGCCCAGGATGTTTTGCTATTGTCCATAGAATAATCCACTCAGACAGCCCATTTTAGCAATCAGCTCGCTCTCACTAAGTCTAATACCCCCCTCGCTTCCTTCGACACCGAGAGCGACACACTCGTTGCAATACACAATGAGATCTGGTTCGTTATCGTCAGTCTCACCGAGTCTTTCCACTGCAGGCTGAGCTTGAAGTCATTTCCTCGACAGAACTGACTTATACAAGCAAAGAGCATGTCGAATTTTGTCGCAGCAAATGTCTGGTACATGTAGCGGCTTCACCTTTTTCAGCTTCATGGGTCATGAGGAGAGCATTAATGAGCACCGATAAGTCATCAGATCGAAGCGAGGGGGGAGGGGGTGAGGGGGGGGGCGTCCCGGACCAAACTTTCGTCAGCAGCTATTTTGTCTCGAACGCGCAGTTCGAATGGCAAACGTAAGCGTGTGGAGGGTATCACGTGCCGGAAGTAGCTAGTCTTGGTTGAATAGACGCCTGGACAAGTTAAGGAGCTCAGTATTGCTTAGTACGCTGGGAGGAAGCCCCGCGGTCAACAGCCGCGTAACCAGTATCCGTACTTTATCTGCGCTAACTGCAATTCTATCCAGCAGCGTTCGATGCTTTTTTTGCGTTGGTTCCGAGTCATTTGCTCCAGTTGCCGCGTTGTACACTGTGATCCTGTCTATAATCTTGTTTATCTTACATCTTCAGTGACACGTGGTATATGTGAGC
The DNA here is from genome assembly GCF_000142945.1 of Phytophthora infestans T30-4. Taxonomy (NCBI): domain Eukaryota; phylum Oomycota; class Peronosporomycetes; order Peronosporales; family Peronosporaceae; genus Phytophthora; species Phytophthora infestans. Next base: position 1,633,562 of record NW_003303736.1, on the reverse strand, counting down.
TGCCATCATGTGTTTCTTAGCGTTTATATATGTCTTCTGTCACATGAGATACTTCTTTGACGCAGTTGAAGTCGGATCGGGGCTCTTATTTTTAACTCAGCTCACTTCGCAGATGTAAGTAAAGGGTAGTAGAGGCTGCAATGGATCTGATATTGGGCTGGGGAGCATACGTATATAGTTCCACACTGCCGTATACATGCTCCGATTGTAATGTGAAATGTAACGAGGGATGGCGTGCTGATCCCGCCCTCTTCAGCGTTGGCTGTCCCATGATCTTCTACAGTGGGCGGCTCGGTGTCGGAACACTGGGTGTCCATGCCTGTCGCTCTGGCGTGCTGTGGTCGGTGAAGCTATCATTTGGCTCGACAGGTGAGCGCTAGTGTTGCTGACGAGAGGACGGCTTCATACAGACACTGCACTGCGTAAATGAAACTGCCAGATATTATTGTGGTGTAGCGGGATCAGCAAAGTCTGCGAGATTGCCAGATCCAACTTACCAACTGCGCCCAGACACCGACTAACGGAGGGGGTCCCCTGATGATCCGTGTTCTGCTGAACTTTCCTCACCTTGTGTACCCGTCGGTAGGGCGGGATCTTGCTCTCTCGGTAACTTCCGAAGAGTTCAAGTGGTGAAGCTTGAGTGTCTTGGCGAGACGTAGGGATGGGGTGGAGCAGCAGTGGAAAATCTTCACTCTGCGTCCGTGGATTGTTCCGAATCCTAAGCGAATATTCGAGCTTATGGATCCGGGGCCTAGATCGTGGATCTGGCCGTAGGGTTGCCTTGCGGGTGTGTTCCCTTGCCTTTGTAGTTTCCTTTGCGTCGTACTTGCCGCCTCCTGTGACGGGATCTTGAGAGTTGAGAACCTCTAGGGTGTAACCGACCAAGTAGTAAATT
>NW_003303736.1:1631653-1632500 GCF_000142945.1 Phytophthora infestans T30-4 | reverse complement strand
ACACTAGATCGCATTCCTACCTTCACGGAGCTCGTACGACCAATGTAGTTCCGGTTCCTGAGGGCGGGAAGGCACTTGTGTGTTACTGTGCAAATTGAGGACTGTATTGATATTTAAGCCTATACCTGCCTGGATTTCTACCTTCTATGTCTTTCCCTCGTTAAATCTCTTACCAGGCTCGGCTGCATGTCCCTTCTTCCCTTGACCCATCATCCCAGCTGTATTATCTTCAGATCCACCGGATCCATGGCGTAATCATTATGGTCACCCTATTATGGGTACACCCACCTGGATCCAGGTTGCTTGGATCCACTTCACTGAAGTGTACACTCGTCATGGATCTGAGCTCTCCGATCATCCAACATCATCACGCAACCGTCTGTGGTCTCCATTGTCCCACGAAAGCTCGAGATCCACTGCATCCATCATCCCGGATCCAGGTCCCTCAAGGCGGGATCCTCCCTCCATGGATCCGAACTCGGAAGTATGGGATCCGGGGTACCTCGCGGTGGATCTTGACTCCTCATTAGCCGTGGCTACTAGATCCACCTTCAGAGGGCGCCTACCATCCTTCCTTCATAGGATCCACACCCGATCCACTCTTGTATAGTATATCCCATATCCATTTAAGTGAATCCAGGTAAGGGTGGATCCGAGGTAAGTCTTGGTGGATCTTGCCTTCTCGTACATCGCTCATACCAGATCCATCGTCATTTCATACGGGGTGCTGCTCGTCATGGCTAATCCACCACCGGCAACTTGCATCCGTGCCACCAACCCAAATCCTCTCTAATCACTTGAAATTGTCACTGATTCGGGATAGTGACCCCGCGTCAGGCCCATTCTC
>NW_003303736.1:1629779-1630547 GCF_000142945.1 Phytophthora infestans T30-4 | reverse complement strand
CACCCGCACGAGTACGTGGATCCTCTTTTAGTCCTTGCCCCTTAACCCCATATTCACTCGTTATTGTCAATCCAGGGGACAAATTGAAAGAAGCCGATGCGACCGCCGCGAAACTCCGGGATCAACTCGCTGCAGCCCAAACTCAGCAGCAACAGCTGGTCCTGGAGCGCGATCGTGGCTTATCGGAGCGGGATTTGGCTCGTCGACGACTGGCGCTGGTGACAGCTGCCGTGTCGGATCCCCTTCCTCCCTTGTCGGGGCCCTCCCGTGCTGCCAGCGTCTCTGCTCCTCTCCCGTCTGTAAGTGGGGCGGATCCGTCAGTTGCGAAACGTCCGCGTAGTGCATCTCCCGCTCCTAGCACCGGATCCCCCCCCGTCCTCATAAGCATGCTCGCGCTTCCCCAAAGGCCAAATCCAACACCGATTTGGCCTCTAAGTCCGCTCCCAAGGCAGGATCCAAATCCACATCCAAGACGGGTCCTACATCCACGTCCAAAACTTCCGCCTCTCCCTCGAAGTCTGGAGCCGGATCCAAGACCGGATCCACCACTCCCTCCAAGTCGACTTCAGTATCCGCGACTGGATCTGGGCCCAAGACTGGATCTACGGTGTCCAAGACCGGATCCGGACCCAAGACTGGTTCCGGTGCGGCATCCAAGCAGAAATCTTCGGGCATCCAAATCTGGATCAACCGCCAGGGCTTGATCCGTTTGCCGGATCCAAGTCGGGATCGGGCCCCCCCAGACTGGATTTCACGACTGCGCCGTCG
>NW_003303736.1:1623559-1624484 GCF_000142945.1 Phytophthora infestans T30-4 | reverse complement strand
GCACCAACTCGTGATTCATCCAACCACGCAGGTGGATCATCTCTTTCTGCCGTAACAGTGTTAGGGCCGGGGCCTTGCAGTCAATCTCACCTCGCACCTGTCTGATAACCAAATTTGAATCCCCACAAATCACCAGCCTTTTCGGATCTTGTCCCTTTAGTAGATCCAAACCCAGCAGTAGCCCGTTATACTCCGCTTCGTTGACGGTGAGGCCTTCCGCATAAGTGGATCTGGCCCGTACAACTTCCCATCCAGGTAGTCTCCACAGTATTGCACTGTACGCCCCGCCTCCGCGTCGTACGCGAGCGGATCCATCGAAACTCAGGACGTACAGATCCTCGTCTGCCTGTACCGTCGCGATCGGGATCTGGATCCGGCGTTTGGGCTCGTGCGTATGAGCGACCCTAGTCAGCGCCTCATCCATCTTAGCTCGAGGAGTGATGCTCGCGGCCAAGACTCCCAGGATCTCGTCTTCGCCTTTCGAACATTTCACAATCTCCAGCGTCCAAGGCGAGAGTAAAGCTGCGCACTGTCCCAAACGTCCTTGTAACGCGGCCGACTTGAACAGCCAGGCTAGCGTAGAGTGTCGGGTCAGGATCCGGATGGATCTTCCCACCAGCAGGTTGTAATTCAGATCCAACACGCGCAGGAGCGCGAGTATCTCTTTCTCCACCGCCTTGTAGTTCAGTACATTCAGCTTCAGCGTCCGGCTGACGAAGGTGACTGGATGACAGATCCCCTCATGTTCTTGTACCAGAGCTGCTGAGACTGCCCAGTCGCTGGCATAAACTATTACCGTAGGTTGACGTTCTGGATCGAAATGACGGAGGATAGGCGTGGTCGCGATCCTGTTCCTCAGTTCCACGAATGCGTGTTGAGCTCGGATCCCCAAGAGATTGTGGGACCCCAAGGCTCGAGAAGGGTT
>NW_003303736.1:1616851-1619514 GCF_000142945.1 Phytophthora infestans T30-4 | reverse complement strand
GTAAGTCTTGGTGGATCTTGCCTTCTCGTACATCGCTCATACCAGATCCATCGTCATTTCATACGGGGTGCTGCTCGTCATGGCTAATCCACCACCGGCAACTTGCATCCGTGCCACCAACCCAAATCCTCTCTAATCACTTGAAATTGTCACTGATTCGGGATAGCGACCCCGCGTCAGGCCCATTCTCTTATTTCTGAGAAAAGCACTTCACCACATTATTAATGTAATTGCCTACATTTAGATTGAGATTGAGCCATCTTTAATATATCCCACGGCCACAGCATCACCCCAAATTGGAATTTGTCTATTTGTAGTGCTGGATCAACGTTCTTGCTTTTTTGCCTACCATGGTATCCTCTGATATATAATACCGATATCATATCATGCTGTGTGACTTTATCAATGATAGTGTACGGCTAATATAACCCCCTGGTTCTACGAAGCTTGGTCGAAGGCCAAGGCATTGTAGGACACAAGAGGATCGGCCTCTTGAAGATCCACAAGTGCTACACACGCTGGTGACAGACGCGAGATTTTGCTGTATTAACACCCCGCTGCTTTGGTGGTGATATCATCTTTAAAAACTACCCCTCCACTATAAGGAAATCGAACAAGGGCATTTTTTTTGTTTTAGTTTTGGCTATTTTCTATGTCGTGACATTCCGGATTCTTTTAATGACATATTGTCTGCAAATCAGTGGATTAATTGTATGACGAGGGGCTTAATGGTATACAGCTAGCAAGGCGAGTGTTTCTACGCAAAGCTTTTCTAATTTGTTTCTGGGGGGGGTACAGTTTTCTGCTAATAGTTTATAGTCGAAATATTGAATATACATGCAGCTACAGATCTCCATCATAGCGTGCTTTTAGTTGGGTGCAATGTTGTGTCCCATCTGAAACGAGTAGTTAATCACTCTTTCCAGTTCATGAACCCCCAAAGAGCTGGCATCCTTATACTCCTCCTATTCGATGTCCCAGTATCGCTAACTGCCTCTCATGAAAGGTGATTCCATTTCCCAACGTTATTGAGCTCTGTTTCTTTGGTGTCGTCGCTAGTTGGAAGGCAGCGATCAGAATGCTCCAGTTAATGCCACTAGCAGGCTTAGCCACCAAATGCTTGATCAGCGAGGCCCCAGCATACTTCGCCTTTTGAGTCTGTCACGACCCAAGCACCTTGTCTTCTTTCCAGGTCCCCCAGATGAATTTCGAGCCAATATGTAACGGGGATACATGGTGTGGAACACACAGGGGTACGGAGTACCCGGAGACTTAACAAACTCTCAGTACATAAGCTGATGAGCTAACGTACTCTCAGTACATAAGTTGGAGAGCTAACAAGGTCTCTCAGTACGTTGGCTGAAAGCCACACGTTATGCATTTGATTAGATTTAGCTATGCTAGATTAGTTAAAGAGATACATTTACCATTAGGCGGCTTGGCCGCAATAATAGTAAATAAAACACTTCTGGTTTTGAAGCATAAAAGTTAAGGTATTAGCTTTGAGCCCTGGTCTTGGGCTGTAAGTGTCCTTTGGATAAGGAACTGAATATTAGTGACTCTTTGAGTCGAACGTCTTCCTCTGACGCTAAACCTACGGCAGCCCCGCTGCACTTGGTAGCACTTGTAGTCAATCCCGCTCCTGAGTCGGTTGACTATATCCTCTGCGAGGATGGAACACCCCGTGTTCGCGAATTTGCCCCCGGCGCAGCAGGACGCGCTTACTAAGCTTATGTCCTTGCTTGGCCCGGAGGGCGTGGCTCATCTTGCATCGCAAGGTCCAGAGGCGGTCACCGCCAGGCTGGAATCGTTCTCTCGCTACGAGAACACGCTCTTGAGCACGTCCAAGCGAAGATGAGCGCCGCAACGGCGGCCGTGTCGATGACGCGTGAAGAGCTAGGAAGACTGAAAACCGCTTATGGGGAGCGTAAAAACCTCCGAGGGAAAGATGGAGAGAATCTCCTTCTCTGGACCCGTGAGGTCGAGATGGCCATGGGATCGGCCCTGCTCCAGTCTGAGCATCAGCGCGTGGCGCTGGCTATCTCCAGGCTTGGAGGTCACGCTCGTGAATGGACACTAGCGTGCGCACGTCTGTTGACGCTGCATTTCCCACTTGGGATCAGCTGAAGCAACAGCTTTCGCGCGTGCTCGCGCCGCCTAATCTGGCGTACTGTATCCAGTCGAAGTTCCTTGCTACTCGCCAGGGTAGGAGGGAGTTCTTGGACTATGTCCAAGAGTTGAGAGCTCTTATCGCCGGAATGGCAGCGGCCCCTCTTCCGGAACTGGTCAGCGTGACCGTGTTCATGGAGGGACTTCGTGTGAGCGCAGCTCGAACGGAAGTGTTCCGTGTACACCCCAACGCTTTCGAAGAGGCGGTGGATGTGGCATTAAATGCCGAGCACAACTTCAGGTCGGCTCGACCTGGTTGGAGGGCTAGTAGCGAAATCGCTTCGAGCGGTCCAGAGCCGGTGGACCTCAGCTATGCTGAAGACGAAGAAGCGGAGCTTCTTGCTACGGAGCAGCGCGCCGGCATCCGCCGATGCTTTGTGGGCAATAGCACTAAGCCCTTGAGGGTCTATTGCCCTCTGCGCAAGAAGCGCGTGACTCCGGCGAGCCAATTCTCCGGGTCTTCGCCCTAAACGGCAACTCCAGTAGGCTCGGGG
>NW_003303736.1:1523263-1616120 GCF_000142945.1 Phytophthora infestans T30-4 | reverse complement strand
GAGGGCGTACGTGTGCGACGTTATCGCTGAGCGGTGCAGTCAGTCACGACACTGCTGGGTCCTGGTGAGGACGAGTGCGGAGTGGCGCGTAATCTACTGAGTGGTACGAATCTGGTCGATGACCTACCGCTGCGTGGACCGAGGGTCGCGGTCGACTGCGAGTTGAGGCACCATGGGCATGGCCCAGGAGTGCAGGTGAAGCGACACCTAGTTCACTGTGTGAGGGTCAAGGACCTCTTGGCTTTCAACCGAGTGTCTTGCGAGACACTGTATCCTCTTCGAGGAGTGATGGTGCTGCTGCACCTGGTGGTGGTGACGGAGATGTCGCCACACCGCCGAAGGGCGTGAGCGCGTGATTGCGTTTAAGTCTCGTCAGCTCAAAGCTGCAGAGAAGAACTATCCAGTTCATGACAAAGCGCTACTTGCAATGAAGTATGCTCTAGTCAAATTCAGGGCACACCTGCTAGGCTCTAAGCCTTTTGTGATCATGTGTCGTTACACACTGCGACACAGTCGCCCCATCTCTCTCAGTGAATGGCAAGATGGCTTTCCTTCTTTGCCGATTATAACTTCGAGGTGAAGTACAAGCCGGGGCGGCTTAATGTAGTGGCCGATGCGCTCTCGCGCAGGCCGGACTACGAGTTAGCTCATGTCACGACAGTGACGACGTCAGTGCCTGACTTGATACGCGGAGCGTATGCACAAGACGACATGTGCGTAGCGCTGCTACGGGCTCTTGGGAGCGAAGAGTTTAAAAACGCTGACAACGAATTGTCTGGGAGCTTACGCGCGAGGCTGCATCGATACTCACTCGATGGCGGCCTGCTGTACTACAGCACCGACGCTGAGGATAACCCTCGTGTAGTCGTTCCTCATGATGAGGATCTAAAGTATCGAATCCTCTATGAGGTTCATGATACGCCCGTGGGCGGGCACTTAGGTCGGGAGAAGACCTATGGCTCGGTGAGCTCGATGTACTGGTGGCCCAAGATGTATAAGTGGGTCGGCACCTATGTACGCACGTGTGAGACGTGTCAACGGTCAAAGTCCGCGCCGAGCACGGCAGCGCCATTGGCGAGTTTGTCTGTCCTCAAGGGATGTTGGCAGTCCATGCGTATGGACTTTGTGTTTGGCCTTGGATAAGGCAGGAAACACGGGTATTGTGCTCTTTGTAGACCGATTAAACAAGATGGCTCATTTAGCGGCGGTGCCGGACACCATTGATGGTGAAGGTACAGCTTTGCTGTTTTTAGACCGAGTCTTTCGTCAACATGGCTTGCCTGAGGCAATTGTCTCGGATCGAGACCCGCGCTTCACCGCGAAGTTCTGGACGTCCCTCTTCAGAGTGATCGGCACTCGTTTGGACATGTCCACAGCGGACTATTTGCAGACCGACGGTCAAACCGAACGAGTGAATCGCGTTGTGGAGGATATCCTCCGAAGCGTATGCGCTGAGGCGCCAAAACACTGGAGCCAGATGCTCCCACTCGTTGAGTTCGCATTAAATAATGTGGTGCACGCCTCGACAGGCTGCACTCCGTTCTATGTGAACGGCTTGGTGAACCCTCGCGTCCCACTGACGCCGCCACGCAGTGGCTCAGGACTTGATGGGGGAGGGATAGCCGAGCGGCTAGCTGATGTCAGCCTTGTTGCGGTTCGCAAGCAAGTCAATGACTTTGTCTCTTTGAGACTGAGAGTTATGCGTCAAGTACGCGACGCTATGGCTGAAAGCCAAGACATGCAGAAAAAACATGCAGATGCCAAGGGCAGACGCAATGAAGAAAGGTTTGAGGTCGGAGACCAAGTTTTATTAAATGCAAAAAACCTACGTACTCATGCAGTGTCTGCAGTCTTTAAGACAAAATTGAGACCACGGTTCATAGGACCATTCAAGGTCGTGGTTAAGAAGGGCCTAGCGTGTACGCTTAGCCTTCCGAAGAAGATGCGCACGCATCCAGTCTTCTACGTTGGCTTACTCAAGCCGTATCAGAACCCTGCTCAGGTGAGCGCGGAGGCGTTGGCGCCAACGGTGGCTGGGCCACGACAGACTGCGTAACAGCGGGAGGCCGAACCACGGCAGGCTGAACGACAGGAGGTGGCGGGGCCACAAGACGCAACAGCAAGTCGATCTGACCTTGCAGCTGAGCGACTTGACGCTCAAGGTCCGCAACTCGGTTCTAAACCGACTGTGGTTGCTTAAACCAGTCCACACGGTGGTTCGCCTCATCGAGACCATCTGCAAGGCGACTCAGAGAGTCAGTCGTATCATGAAGAAACTGGTTCAGAGAGTCCACACGCTGCTCCAGCGCGAATACGTCGCTGCGACTCGCAATGCGAGAGTCCAGCTGAGGCTCGGCCTCCTCCTACTCTGCTCGACGAGCACGGCGAGCTTCACTTCCATGTGGAACGCCTGGTGGCGAGGCACAGGCGCCAGGAGTACCATGTGAAATGGAGGGGTTATCCTCACTTACAAAACTCTTGGGAGTTTGAGATTGTCCTCCGGCAGGACTGCCCTGACGTCATCGACGCTTTTGATCGGGCACACCCACTGCCCCGCCGCCACGGCGCACGACCGCGTCGTCACGCGCCGAGCGCTCCCCGCCGCTAGAACGCGGGGGTGACAGGTCAGTGGCTGAGCTCAAGCTCCGACCAGTGGTTGTAGCAGCCGGCTCATAGGAATGAGCGGCGCTCGCAGCATGAGCGAGAGGTGGTGACGCCTCGTGATGATGGGGACGGGGTCCCAGTGTTTGTGGGCGTGCTTTCGATTCAGTGAAGTCTAAGCGCAAACGTCTCTCAAGACGAATATCAGTTTCAGATAAACTTGCTCGAACTCTCTCCACCCAGCTTCGAAATTGTGCTTTATAAGAACGCTGAGATTCCCCAGGGTTGAGAACAACCGGAATGGTTTGCATAGAAGAAACTGGTTGGTGGCTGAGCTGCATTTGCAGGCGCGCCTGATACTCCTGAGGAGTTGTGACCTGTCGAGTCAGATATCGCTCTCGGCGCCGGTGCCGCTGCACTTGCTTATCAGCAGTTGAGGCCGCAGGCTCACATGTGTACGTGTTCAGCAGCTGCTGCGCCGCGAGGCGGGTCGCTTCGGCAGGGCTCCGCGGCTGGAAGCCGTAGTCACGGCGTGGCGTTAGAACAAGTGGTTGGATCACAGGTCAGAACGACTGCGAGCGCTGCTCATTGGACAACTGACGGTCTTGGACCTCATCCAGGTCATTCGTAATGACGTTGTGATCGTATCGATCTTTCTCGTCATACCGCGACGATAGCGGTGGCGCATCGCGCAGCGCGCGAATCGGATTCGAACATTCAGAGAACGGATGCGGTGTCCGCGGGTCTCTTCTAGTTTGAGATCGCGCCGCCGAGCGACTAGACCTCACAGAGGAAGCTGGAGAAGGCGCGACACCAGTATGCGACCTCGGAGCGGTTGGAGTAGTCCTCACTACTCATGGGCTCGTCGTAGTCGGCTTCGCCCTCTCCAAGTTCCGAGAACGGAACATCGTTCCCTCTGGGCGGCGCTTGCGGCTCTGACGAGCTTTGAGCTTCGCTCTCTTCTTGGTGACGCCTCATGGTGCGTGGACCGTTTCGACGGCGATACGCTTGGTGTACTCCGCCACGGAAAGAGACGAAGATGCTCTTGGAGCAGTTGCGGAGAGCAGTGAGGTCTAGACGACGGGCAGGGCAGCGCGACGCGCTGGAGACGTTGGGCCGTTGGCCCGGAGTGGAAGTGCCAGGCATCAAGGATGCGAACGCGTTTGTGAGCTCGCGGAGCTGCAGAACGCAGAGGTGAGGTCTAGTGACCTCCGTCGTCTTGACAAGACGTGACCTCGCTGAGGAATGTTTCGAGGACAGAATGTTCTCATCTTAGTGAGGGAGAGTGTAGCGGGGTTACATGGTGTGGAACACACAGGGGTACGGAGTACCCGGAGACTTAACAAACTCTCAGTACATAAGCTGATGAGCTAACGTACTCTCAGTACATAAGTTGGAGAGCTAACAAGGTCTCTCAGTACGTTGGCTGAAAGCCACACGTTATACCTTTGATTAGGTTTAACTGTGCTAGATAGTTGAAGAGATACATTTATCCCTAGACGACTTGGCCGCAATTATAGTAAATAAAACGCTTCTGGTTCTAAAGCATAAAGTTAAGGTGTTAACTTTGAGCCCTGGTCTTGGGCTGTAAGTGTCCTTTGGATAAGGAACTTATTATTAGTGACTCTTTGAGTCGAACGTCTTCATCTGACGCTAAAGCTACGGCAGCCCCGCTGAGCAATAGATCTCTGGTGTATCGGCTGTTGAAAAGCATTTCGTAGCATGACCTGTATGGCGAATGGGTTTACGAGATGTCGACATACCAACACGTGAGCGCAGAGCCAGCCCGTTCAGTAGAGCTGCTTAGAGTCGCATATGAACTTTCTGCAAATCGCTTTAATCTCGCCGAGGTTCCACGAAGGATTGCTCCAATAATGCTCGAACGAAAATCGCAATAGAACTTTCACGGCACGAATTGACAGATATCGCAGCTACATCTTTTTCTACTTCTCGTTTTTCGTGAGGTTACCTCTGAGAGAGGCTTTGTAGGTCTTGACTCGATTACCGTTCAGTATATGGCCGTAGAGGTTGTCATCGCGCACAACGTTGTATTCCACGGTAAAACATATTATTGGATGCTGTTAGCCGCCCGTCTCGACTTTCTTCTGTGAATAGTGGCTATCTCCTAGTAGCAGGCCTTAGAGGAGCGGCGTTTACCGCCGCCGTGTGAGATGCAGAAGCCACAGCCGTGCGCGCACTTACCACCGACATCAAATTTTGCACTACTGACGCCCGCCGTGCGTCATACAGAAGCCTTTGCGGCGCGCCACATAATGCTGGAAAAAGACCTGGCACGTCGCGTCTACGATGATGTGGTTCTTACGTTTAGTAGTAACCAGTAGCATCAAATTGAGAGGTGGGGCTAACGAGAATATGGAAATCGAAGTACGCATCTTCAAAAATGCAGGTGATATTAATCCTGCAGCTGCACGGTGCGTCTTCCTTCTTAATAAACAATTTCGATTTTCGTGACGTCTACGTATCAACGGGCACCCACCGATGCGACCTAACCAAGTTTTCCTAGCGAATAACACCATGACAGTAGCCTCTCCTATGCCAATACTGCAATACCCAAAAAATGCCATGAAGCCACTTGTACACCTCGAGCATGGCTTGAGGAAGCCGATCAACCCACCCGATACATATCTATCACAATCTTGCGGGGTCCAAAGCGATTCATCTTAAGATTTGTACCCCTTGAAGACTTTCGGGCATGTGTCATCTTGCCTTCATCAAAGTTCTGTAGATGTCTTTCTGCCTCTAATACCCTTCGTTGTCAACGCAATCACGGGGTTTGATAGGAACCAGACCCGCGAATGTTGTTCCTGTCAGCTCGATGGATCCCAATCTGGTTTCGTAGCGACTTTTAAGTACGGTTTGTCACCTTGAATCATACCAACATCCAAGAAAAAAGGTACACGAGGTTGTAATTTTTTTAACTGTGGTTGCCAAGGAATAATCGAGCACCGATAAGTCATCACATCGAAGCGCGCGGGGGGGGGGGTCTCGGATAAAATTTTCGTCAGCAGCTGTTTTGTCTCGAAGGCGCAGGCAGAATGGCAAACGTTGTTGGAGAAAATTAAAGCGATCACTGGTATCGGAGATTTCGACGATTCTGTCTACGAATGTCGCCACAGCTTTTCCAGTCTTTGTTGTCGTAGCTGTCACGTGAATTAGGCTCCGGCTGCATCGTCACAGGCTGTTCCACCACCGTAAGAGCGCTGTTATCCCTTGCTGCTTGTAGCGAGCGCTCCAAAACTTGGATTTAATTTATCTTAAGTGGTTCGCATAAACTTGTTCGCCGAAGCATATTTGGTTTGTTTTAGACTGGTGGTAGTCTCTTTTTGTCAAGCGGCGATTGTACATTCCTTTGTAGAAATAGCCATTTTCGCTGCAGCGAGCCTGCGGCAGTTTTGAAAACGAGTCTTTACAAGTTCTGTTACTCGTCCTTTAAGCCAGTATTTTTCTAAAAAGTGTGAAGCATGGGTAAAGTAGCTAGCAACATATTTGTGTTCATGAAGTGAGAGAAGTAAAATGACTTTTCACGACAATTTCACGACTACGAGGCTTCACAGAAACAATTAAATTTTTTGCGGCTAACGCCGGTATAGTATTGGCTACAGGACCCTCATTTTGTTTTATTTATGGAAAGTGCTGTGAAAACAGAAAAACGGAAAGTGGTGCTGTGGACCACAACAAATTGTCAATAAAATGAAGCTCATTCCTTCATTTCATTGGCTAAAACTCGCATGCCGTACGTGCGTCTTTCCTCAGGCATATACCGGTAGAGTCTACCGGCCCCGACCCATGACGCCAATTAACCAGATGGAGAAGCTGGCGGCGGAGCTGGAGCGGCAGCTGCGCGAGGATCAGCTCCAGGAGGGCGACGACTGGTTCCTAGTGTCCTCCACGTGGTGGACGAATGTGCTGGGCGCGTCTCCTAGCGACGATACGGACGATGACGCGGACGACTCGGACGACGCCGTACCGCGCAGAAACAGCGATCTACGGGTCCAGAACGCCCCGTTACTGGAGTTGGAGCTCAGTAGTCGTAAGCGTGGGGTGGCGGTGCTTAAACCCATGCTGGTACGGGGCACAACGCACTTCTAGAGCCGGAGATACATCGTTTTAACGCCGTTACTGTCGCTATACCCAGGTAGAGGACAGGGACTACCGCCTAGTGAGTCAGAAAGTGTGGAATCAACTGTCCGATCGCTTCAGCTTCGACTGGGAGATCTCCAGACCTGTAATAACCCGTGGACCTGCCAAAAATCGGATTGTGGAGGTCAATCCCGTCATTTTCGAGGTAATTATCTACTATATGAGGGCAAATAATGGTCGCATACTCAAGCTACTTACTATATTAGGTGCTGGGGTGGCGTACGGGTCTGGAAGGGCCTGTGGAGCTGATAGACACCGAGCAGAAGCCTTTAATACTCACAGCAAGCGAGAAATGCTCACTCAAGGAGCTGCAATTGAAGATCTGGAAGGTGGCAGCTGAGTCGCAACTTAGTGAAATGTTCCCAGATGTTACCGAAGAGAACCTGATGGACGCAGTGCAAGTTTGTTACAGGATGGATGAGGAGTCGTCGTGGACGCCACTCAGAGACGCCGTGGTGAAGGAGGAGCGCCCGACAAACGGCTTTACGAGCTCTAACGACCCAGATATCCTCGTGGAGAGCACTACCGTGGGCGAATTGCAGCTGGAACAACGCGATTACAAGCCTGGCAAGAAGAAACTGCACCATTTGCTCGTGGAAGGAAGGTTTCTCGCTCCCCAAGAGGCTGGATCAAGAGATTGGAGACACGGCAAGTTCTATAGTGAGATTCAGGCTGAAGCGTGGCGGTTTAGGCTGCAGAAAGACCAGCTGATCGACGCGCTGGATACCGACAATAAATGGTACGAGTCTCGTGTGGTGGACCTGGCGGAGACGCAGGTGAAGGTGCATTATCGCGGCTGGACAGCCAAGTGGGACGAGTGGGTCAACCGTACGTCGACGCGCCTCGCTCCGCTGCACACAAAGGTCCGGAATTGGCGCAATTTCCAGCTGAATGACGAGATCCTCGTGGGTAGAGTCGTGAGTGGCAAAAGCTTCCCAGAGTGGCGTATAGCGCGCGTCACGGACGTCCAGAAAATCGAGATGGACGACTCTCTTCGGGTCGAGCTGGATGTGGGCGGCAATAAGCGCTGGATGGATGCGCAAGATGAGTTGCTGTGCCCGGTAGGCACCCACAAGGCTGTGAACGCGTCCACTGTCGTCGCATCGCCCGTCTCCACGCACTCTCCGGCGTCTTCTTACAGATATGGGCGGGACTTTGAAGCAGGACGTGGTCGACCGGAGTTTGAGGGCGTCGTGGGTCTCTCCAATCTGGGCAACACATGCTTTATGAACAGTATGCTGCAGTGCTTGATCAACACGGCGCCATTGCGAGAATATTTTCTGAAGAAAGTCCCAGAGACGGGTACGTTGTGCTTTACGAAGGAGATCAACCGAGATAATCCGTTAGGGATGAAAGGCATCATGGCGGTGGACTTTGCGAGTCTGTTACGGAAGATGTGGAGCAATGAATTCAAGGTGGTGACGCCCACGAAGCTCAAGTCGGTGATTGGACAATATGCGCCGCAGTTTGCAGGATACCAGCAACAAGACAGTCAGGAACTGATGAATTTTCTGCTCGATGGGCTCCACGAAGACCTCAATCGCGTCAAGGCCAAGCCGTACACGAAACCGGTGGAGCGTAATGGCCGCAGTGACGCCGACGTGGCTCGAGAAGAATGGCAGCAGTTCCTGCGACGTAACGACAGTGTCATTGTGGACAACTTTATGGGCCAATTACGCAGCCACGTGACGTGTTCAGACGCTGATTGTGGCCACGAATCGGTCACGTTTGACCCGTACATGAGTCTCTCTGTACCCATCCCGAACAACGAGGCGGTGGGGGTTCAGGTGCAGCTGTTCTGGGCCAATGGAGACATCCCGATGAAGTACGCCTTACATCTACCCAAAGACGCTTGTAGCTTACAAGATGCCAAGGAGAAACTCAGTCAATTGTCGGAGGTCCCTATCTCCCGGCTCTTCTTCGTGGAGGTATGGAACCATCGCATCATCAAGGCCTATTCAGACAAGTTTTCCGTCGAACGCGTGCGCGAAGACGTTCTTCATGCGTACGAGCTGGAGCTGCCAGTGACAGAGTACTCGTTCTCGTCTCCTACGATCCGTCCTGCTGGTCCGAGAAGGTTAGGCACGCTGGAATCCGAGTCGGAACGTAAGCAGATGCATCTGGTCGAGTTGCTGCATCAAGCGCCCGTGGCGTCGCCTGTGGATGGACGTGCGACTTCCGATGGCTACGACATGTTGGTAGAGGAAGGGTATGGGCCAAAGCAACGTCGCGTGGAGGTGGAGCTGTTCAATACGCCGCTTCTGGTGTCCATTGACACGACGTGGACGAAAGCAGAGATCCACGAGAAGGTGTGGCGAGTGGTACATCGCCTTGTGGCTACAGGAGAAGCAGACAAGGAGTCCGACGCGAGTTTTGGATGTCGGCAGGACCAGCGACTGCCCTATCGTCTTCATGTGACGGAACCGAACGGAGCAACGACGTTTCTCAACGATCTCCCACGCGACAACGAGCCTGTGGACGTGTCTGGCAACTCGAACAGACCGTTCAGCTTCACCCTCGAGTGGAAACGCAATGGGTACGTCTTTATTCTGTGCTCTTGTGTGCTCCTTATCGACTTGTTTCTAACCATACCACTCAACAGATACCAACAGGGCTACGACGAGACGTCGGCCAAGCGAGTGGAGCTCCACGAGTCGATGAAAAGTCTGGAGATCTCGTCGAAACCAGCGCGTCTGACGCTGTTCGACTGTCTGGCCAAGTTTACGGAGCGCGAGCAGCTCGGAGAAGCGGATGCGTGGTACTGTCCCAAGTGCAAGAGCCACGTGCGTGCGTTCAAGAAGTTCGACCTGTTCTCGCTGCCCAAGGTGCTGATCTTCCACCTCAAGCGCTTCCGGTACGCGCAGAACTCGTTCTACATGCATCGCGACAAGATTTCGACGCTGGTCGAGTTTCCAGTGCAGGAGTTGGATCTGGCGGAGTTTGTGGTCGGCCCAGACAGCGGGTCGGCGCGTCTTTACGATCTCTACGCTGTCTCGGAGCACATGGGGGGTCTAGGAGGCGGACACTACACGGCTGTGGCCAAGAACCCCGTGAATAGACGCTGGTTTGACTTCAACGACAGCCACACCAGTGCCACGACAGCTCAAGACGCAGTGTCGGCCAAAGCGTATGTGTTGTTCTACATCCGTCGCGACGAGGCGTAAGGGAGAAACATCGATCAAGGAGAAGCTCGCTTGTCTCTTGATTCGCTGCTCTCGAGTTTGAGTTGTTGAGGTGTTTGGGCGGACTTAGGGACTGGGTTTGGAGGAGGCAAAGCGGTAGTGACGTGTCCTGTCGGTCGGAGAACTGGGACAGACAGGCAGCAGGTGGACATCTTGAGGAGGCAGTCGACGCAGCCCAGTCAGCAACGTCGTGACCCTCGTGTCTTCGTCTTTCTGGTCGAGTGAAGCACAGCGCAGTTGGTCTGGCAGGTCGATGATCCCGCTGAAAGGCAACACGCGACTCAAGTACTGCGCTTGGACTTGAGAACACGACGGAGAGGCTCTTGTGGTCGGGCGTTTACGAGGAGAGACGTGTCTTGTCTGTCTCCGATCGCTGGTGGCTGGTCTTGCAAGCTCGTGTAGCCGTGAGTTGGGGAGTTGTGGCGTGATTTCTTCACGTGGGAAGACGAGACTCTTTTGGTCTTTTGAGTGTACAGGAGCAGCGTCTGTGAAGCGTTGTGTGAAGTCTCGAAGTCTCTGCGAGTGTTCGCTCATGAGTGCTCGTACGACGTCTCGTAGGGGCGAGAGGAAGGACGCTACCGTGTCTTTACGGATACAGAGCATGACACAAGTTTCCAGTGCGACGACATCCCATGGAGCGAGTGACGCTGTCGTGGCGAGTGCCCCTTCTTGTCCGAAGACCGCTGGGGCTTGGATCACAGCGACGATCGGCTTGTCGCTCGGCTTGGAGACTTTGACACGGCCTTGGATCAGTACAACCAGCACACTGATCTCCTCTCCACGACAGATAATCGGTCGACCTTCTCGTGCTGTAAGCGACTTGGCAGCGTATGCGAGATGCGTGACGATGTGGGGCGGTAGAGCGTGTAGTCGTGGGATCGACGCGATGGCCTTCTCCGTGGCTCGTAAGACTACTTGTTTGTATGGTTTAATGGCTCGTCGATAGAGATCTCCAGACACCACAGCCAGCTCCGTCCACGTCGTACAGAAGGTAGCACAGGCAGTCGCAGTCCGTAGACCTTGAGGCTCAATGAGACTGATCTCTCCGAAACACGAACCTGGCGTGAGTGTGCGGAAGAAGCCTGTACTGTAGGCTGCTAGAGACACGCAACCAGTTATGAGAACGTAGAAGCAGTCGCCGGTTTCTCCCTGACGGAACACAAAGTCTCCAGATTGTACACGTAGGTAGGTGCTCGTACGTGCGAGTTCTTGGAAAACTGAGTCGGGTAGTTGAGCGTCGGAGAAATATTTGAGACTAGCAAACCATTTTTTTAAGTTGCGGAGATCTCCGGACGAACGATGACTTGTAGGACGATGGAGACGAGCCTGAACTCCGTGAACTTTAGCTAGAGCTAGGAGAGACGACACGTGATCAGTGCTGCTCGCTTGAAGACCGTAAGAAGACGGTCTCTTATCGTCGAGGGTTAACGGTACGGAGACCGTCTCTCTGTCCCAGAACGTGACGTGGGTGCGCCAAACACGACGATGTGTTCGTTGCTCCTGCTTGCGGTCGAGAAGTGTGAGGTAGGAGACGGCATGGAAGATTCGCTGCAATACGATGCGCAAAGGTGGTAGTTTAGCTGGGATCTCTACGATCTGAAAGTCTTCTAGTCTTGATATGGGGCTAGGAAAGCGGATAGTTCGGATGGTAGAGAAGACGTCGCCAATACGACGGAAACGCGGAGATATTCGCACGATTACGACGCTTTTATCTTGTAACCCGTAGTCGATTAAGTCGTCGTCGCCTTCGAGTTGTTCATCGTGGAGAAAGAGTTGTTGATGCTCGAATGGAACTCCGAAGTGACGTTGTAGTGCTGCCCGCATGCAGGTTAGAGACTGCGAACGGTGGACCGAGAGTCTTCCGAGTGCTGAGCGACCGGGGAGATGGAAATAGACGTCGAAGCAGAGCTCGCGTGTATGTGGGTTGGACCAAAGTGGAAGAGGTGTGGACCGCGTGGAGATTCTCCTTCGTTGCGCTGCACCTGCCATGGCGGCTACGGACGCTGGATGTGCGAGGCGTGGAGACACTCCAGGTGGGTTAAGTAACCCGTGTTGTATTGTTAGAAAGCGCAGGTCTTGGTCTGCCATCTTGACTACGTAGGTTTAAGCGATGTTAAAAGCAGAGAGACACCCGCAGCGTGTATCTAAAAATTGAGAGATTATTATTGTACGCTTGATTTTATTCTCTGCCTAGACCAGAATGTAGCCATCTACTATGAATGTAGCCATCTGCTATGAAGATTTAACAGCCCAAATCCTCTAGCAACAACTAGATACAAGGGGTAAAATCGGGCGTAGATTTCAAAACTGTGGTCAGAATTAGGTCGTTTTTGCGCTACAATACTATTTTAAAACTCTTTTCAGATGCCCCAGGTTTACGGTAAACGGGTTGCCTTTGAGGCGGTCATTTGATTGGGCAATTCCCAAAACCACATGCATTCGCGCAAAAAAATACAAGAAAGTACGCAACTGAACAGCAGCAAATCCGATTACGTAACGATTTGAGTGTGAGCTGTGAACTTACCTGCGTGTCGAGCGCCAGTGCAATGCAGTCTGCCAGTGTCCGGTGTCCCCGTCTACGAGCCACCGTCCACTGTCAGTGTCTGCAAGACACACCCCAAGGACACTCATATGCGTGGCAGTGCAGCTTGTGGCTGCACTACAACCGGCTACACTGAGTACACATGCGTGTAATGGCGAAGGACTATACCAAGAACTGTATGCACAAGACCATCGTTGGCTGTGCGCTGCCAAGATGGTGTACTCAACGAGAGTGCATTTATCTAGAGTTTCGTATTGACCTATCTGCTATTTGTATACTAATCTACCTTTTGCGGAGCAGCGGTGTTCTGGCGGAGGCTGCTCCCCACTTTGCGTTTTGACGCCTGCCGCTCACCCGAGAGCAGCAGAGAAGAGCAGCCTCGCCAGATACCGCAGTCCTGTCTCGGCCTTTTGCCCGGAACTTACGTGCTTACGTTATTTCCTGATTACTTTCCTAAATCTGATACTTAAGTGTATTTACATTTAAATGGCTCCTACGCTTAGAAGCGATCGACACATGGAGAGCAATCCCCTCGTGACAAACATACGTCACCACTGGCTATGCGCCCAATCAAGGCGCAGTCTGCGACTGACGTGGCTGCTGGTGTTCCAGACACAAGTTCTGGAATTTCGACCAATCAATATCAAGCTTCGACCCCATTGGCAGGAAAGCTTGAACAGTGACGCAACACTGTCGCACAGTGATGCAGAACGACTAATTCGCCCATCGGCTGGAATCCCGGGTGGCCGCCCGTTATTCCAAATGCTACTCGAAAGTATGCATAAGCTTTCATCGACGAGCACGGAAGAATCCGTGACAGTTGACAATCCTCCCCAGTCGCCACAAAACCAACAAAACGACGACCGAGACCCCGACGATCCGTGGCGCCCTCTAGACAACATGAGCGCTACTGGCCGCTACAGCGACGGCGAGCTGGCTAAGTACATCAAGGTCCTCATCAACTCGACCCCGATCAAGCTGTCCAAGCTCCATCTGAAGGGCGACTACAAGGCCTGGAAGATCGAGGTGCCGCTGCACTTCGAGCCGAAGATGCTGGGAGACCTCACCTACGGCCCTGAGCGCTACGATGCCGTGGAAGGCATGCGTCGTGACAAATATCGCGTGTGGTACAAGTCGCGCAAGAACAAGGCGCTCTCAGCGCTTGCGTTATCGCTGTCGGTTGACCTACGTACGACGTTCAAGGTTGACGACATCCACGAAAATATAAACGCCGCCGCTATGCTCTACGATGCGATTACGCAGCACTTTGAGGCTGGAGATGGCATTAATCCCGATTACCTACTGCAAGAGCTAGTGCCGCGCCGGCTCAAGCCAAACGAGTCGGTATCGCAGTGCGTTGACGACATTGCGAAGAACGGGATACTTCTACATCAAGCTAATGGTGAGTTCGCTGAGTGACAACATGCAAGCCTACTACTGTCGAACAGCGTGACACGTTTGAAAATCTCGCACGTGATGGCGATTGGCTTAGCAACCATGATCGTAAGGCACTTAC
This sequence comes from Phytophthora infestans T30-4, assembly GCF_000142945.1. Lineage (NCBI taxonomy): Eukaryota > Oomycota > Peronosporomycetes > Peronosporales > Peronosporaceae > Phytophthora > Phytophthora infestans. The sequence continues at coordinate 1,602,118 of NW_003303736.1, read as the reverse complement.
ACTTGCTGAAGCTCTACAACGACTGCGCGCTGCTGAGCACCAGCGAGACCAGCTGCGTGCGCAGACCAGACAACCGGTCGCGCATTCAATGCAAGTTGCTCACGTCGGAACGGATCAAGGACAAGGTCAAACTCCATGTACCCGAAGAAGCCGACATTTCAGAGACATCTGAGCAACTAGGAGAGCGGCACGTTGTTGAAGGTGCACATGCAAGTACGCAACGCACTCAATCGTCGGTTGCGCAAGTAGCGCAGCGACTGCAGCTGCAGGTTGAAGTTCCTGTTCAACACATACAAGTTGGAGGGCAATGACTACAGCAGCGACAGCCAACCTAACTGCCTACACTGCAAGTGCCGGTAGCTCTGCAGACTGCCATACAATCTGCGGTACAACGCGAAGTGCAACCTACTGGACAACCTGCTGTTCAACAGGATGTACAAGCTACTCTACAGCAAAGTATGCAGCCTACTGTATCGAGCACCGCGCAGAATCAGTGGGAAGGTGGCGGGTCTACAGCTGGTTTAGGGCCTACGTGAGAATCCGTCATCTACTTCTTGGGGCAAGGACTGTCGACTAGCTCGAAAGGACCTACACTTGAGCCATGGCGCAATCAAGCAGAATCACAAGGGGGTTCGGCTGTGTCGGGGGATAGTTATCGAGGTCTCCTGACGCCGGGTTTAACAGACGCCAAGAACCAAGGATGCGCAATGACTACAGACCTAACTTGGAGAGTGCGTACGAGAGAGGACTTTGAAGGCAAGATGTTGGACACTATGACCCTCCTATATAAGGACGAGGACGAAGTCGTTCACCACCCCGATTCTTCAATCGAGAACGATCCCCACCAAGAGGAAAAGGCCGTTCTCCGTCGCTGCGAGGACGTGAACCAAGAGGGTCTCCAGGGCGTTACTGATCTCCACCGCGTCAGTAGCCGTGGCGTAACGAGAGACCGAGTCGCTATGGACCGCCGCCCCAACGCGATGATCGACTGAGTCTCTATGGACCGTCATCCCTGCAGCAGCCGTGGCGTGATAATCCTTCGAGAGCCCGAGGACCTTCACCTCGACGTGACAACTACCAAGGGCGGAACATGTCTCCACGTCGATTTAAAGACCGTCGTGCCAACAGACCGCCTAACTCTCGTCAAGTCAGCGCTGTGAGCCAGAACCAAGGCAACTGACCAGCTCGAGGACCGTCTCCTGGACGACGTGGTGTACACACCGAGCGCGAGGGTGAACATCATTAGTTTGAGCTACCTGCAAATGAAGGGCAACTTCAATCTGACAGGCTCAGAAAACCAACAGACTGCTTGGATTTCCAAGCCAAGCACATCACTCAAGTTCATGATTCATGACTGTATCTACCGACTACGTGCAGAGCGAGTGACTGAAGTGATAATGATGGTGGCCCTAAAAGAGGACATGGACAGCAAGAAAGCCATGGAGCTGCTTCATCAACGAATTGGTCATATGAGCATGGAGACGGTGAAAGTGTTGGCAAACAAACTCGATGTTGGAGTTAAGATGAATGCAAAAGGTCTGACTTCCTACGAGTGCGTTGCTTGTGCTGCCAGCAAGGCGAAAATAATGTCTTATAAACGAATTCCATCGCGGAAGTCCGAGCCTTTGAAAGACTCTCATGATGGACATTTGCTCTGTGAACGAACAGTCTGGAGCTACTATGTTTCTCTTCATCATAGATGAGTCTACAAGGTACAAGTGGCCGTTCCTACTCAAGAAGAAGAGTGAAGCAACGTTCCACATCAAGGTCCTGTTGAACAGGCTGCGAACTCACTTTCCTGATAAGAAGGTGCGACGACTACACTCTGACGAAGGAGGTGAATTTGCAAGCAAGGAGCTAAGTGACTACTGCGTCGACCAAGAGATTGAGCAGCAGTTTACGAACGCCTACTCTCCTCAAGATAACGGCATTGTGGAACGTGCTAACGGCGTGGTTCTACCAAGGATCAGAGCGATGCTGATGGCTACACACATGCCCAACTCCTTGTAGGGAGCCTTTCTGCATGTGGTGACGACGTTGAACTGGTTGCCCACCAAGCCCTTAGGATCGGTGTCCCTGCGCCAGAAACTGTACGAATCGGAGTCTATGCTGGCTGACTTGCGTACTTGGGACTGTCTAGCACACGTGCGTGTTCCCCCTTAGTCAAGACAAACGAAAGAAAACTGGAAGCAAGGGCAAGACTGTGCTTATTACTGGGTTACAGTGAATCGACCCTAGGCTACAAGCTCATTGACCTGGTGACAGCTCAAGTGGTGACACCTCGTAGTGGGAATGTGAAGTTCCATGAGGAGTTGACGACTGATGGTATCTACATGAAGCACCTGTTAGAGAGCGCATTCTTTAATGATGATCATACTCTACTCGAGACTGTACCTGTGGCGCGCATCAAACCAACATGGAGACGTACCTTCCAGGTTGGAGTGACAGCATCTTTAGTTCGTAGAAGCCACTTGAGGCGGTACCACGTGCTGACGAACCTGCAGAAACTGAGTTAAGTTCGAGTGGGAGTTTGTCAATCGCTGACGCACCTGTGAGCAAGGACAGTGCGGAGACTGCTGGTGTTGCAGCACCAGCCGTGTTGCAGGAGTCTGCTGAAGAGATCAAGGAAGGCTCGGAAGCAAGGAAGCGCAATAGACGCAGAACAAAGAAGAAACCTGCAACGGTGGAGAAGGAGACAAGTGGCTTCGAGACTCAACCTCCATCAAGAGAGCCCTGCCTAAAGCGACCAAGAAGGAAGCAGAAGGCGAACGTTCGATTATCGGATTACGTGGTAGACCTAGTGCAGGCTACGACCACGGATGTGCAAATTCCGACGACGTACAAACAAACACGCGCAAGCAAGTACTGGCAGCAGTGGAGAGTTGCAATGTTGGTGGAACTTCAAAAGTTGAAAGGTGACAAGACCTGGAAACTTGTACCCCGCAAAGAGGCCAAGAAAGTGAAGGTGATAACGTGTAGGTGGGTCTTTGTTGTGAAGCGAGACGAGTGTGGACGAATCAAACGATTCAAAGCGCGACTAGTGATCCACGGATTCAAACAACAACTTGGTATTAACTACTCTGAGACCTATGCACCTGTGATCCGGCCCGAAACCATACGAGCGGCTATCTACTATGCTGAACAAAGAGGTTGGCAATTTGACGTGAAGACGGCTTTTCTGTATGGAGCCTTGGACGAGACTATCTCCATGGAGCAGCCTCCTGGCTTCCAGGTGGATGGACCTGGATCCATTTGCAGGTTGTTGAAGTGCCTGTACGGACTGAAGCGAGCACCGAACGTTTGGAATCGCACGCTTCATCCGAAGCTTGCGGCGATGAGCTTTACTAGGACGGACTCTGACTATGGACTATATGCATTGAGGGAAGATGGTAAAGTCAAGTTGCTACTGACTGTTTATGTGGACGGTCTACTGCTGATGGGACCACGTGACCTGTGTGCCACGATTGCTGCCTCACTGTAAGAGACATTCGAGCTTACGACGATGGGCACAGTCAAATATTTTTTAGGCATCGAGATTTTGATTGACCGACCGCGCCGGCAAATTGTATACTACCAGAAGCAGTACGTACTGGAGGTGTTGAAGCGTTTTCATGTGGAGAACTGTAATGGCTGCGCTACACCAGAAGCTACAACGCCCTCGAAGCCAGACGTGCCTGCTTCGAAGGAGTATCTTCCCTACAGAGAGCTAGTGGGTGCTCTCCAGTACCTCTTTAGTGCATCGAGACCTGACATAGCTCATATTACCCGACACATGGGCAAGAATCTTGCGAGCTACGATCATATGCATTACGAACAAGCCAAGAGGGTGATTCGTTACCTGAAGGCTACATGTGACTACGGACTAGTGATGAATGTGAAGCTACAGACTGATGTGCAAGTCAGTGGTTACTCCGATGCTGATTATGCGAACGACCCTGTGGATCGACGGAGTATCAGTGGCTACATCACTATGCTGGACGACAACGTCATCTCCTACGCATCTCGAAAGCAATAGATCAGCGCACTCAGTACCTGTGAAGCGGAGTACGTAGCAATGGCAGAGGCGACCAAGGACTTGTTGTGGCTTGCTGGCCTATGTAAGGAGTTGAGCTGGAAGCATTCAGTACCTCAACGTTTTTGGAGACAATCAAGGAGCCATGACCTTAACTGCGAAATCTGGCAAACATTCGAAATCGAAAAATATCGACAGCAAGTACCACATGATCAGACGCCACGTGGGGTTGAAGCAACTTACGACCCAGCACATCGGAACTGATGAAATGGTGGCCGATATCATGACAAAGGCACTTGCAGTGCAAACTTTCGCAAGGTCATGAAGATCTTACCTATTGTGTCGAGCGACGACAACGTATCCACCGACATGACTACGACTACTGCTACTGCGCTGTTGATGCGGAGGCTGTACCTGAGCGACCTTGATGAAGACGAGGGCGATCGAGTGGGAGTGCTGCTGCTGAGTGGACTGCTATTGCTTATGGGCTTTGGCTACGCTACTGCTAGGACTATGGCGGCAGCGAGGATGCGCGTGTGCGATCGTACCGACTTCCAAGTGCGTCGCGGAGATCAAGTGGGAGTGTGAGCTGCGAACTTACCTGCGTGTCGAGCGCCAGTGCAATGCGTCTGCCAGTGTCTGCAAGACACATCCCAAGGACACTCATGCGCCTGGCAGTGCAGCTTGCGGCTGCACTACAACCGGCCACACTGAGTACACATGCGTGCAATGGCGAAGGACTATACCAAGGACTGTATGCACAAGAACATCGTTGGCTGTGCGCTGCCAAGATGGTGTACTCAACGAGAGTGCATTTATCTAGAGTTTAGTACTGACCTATCTGCTATTTATATACTAATCTACCTTTTGCGGAACAGCGGTGTTCTGGCGGAGGCTGCTCCCCACTTTGCGTTTTGACGCCTGCCGCTTACCTGAGAGCAGCAGAGAAGAGCAGCCTCGCCAGATACTGTAGTCCTGTCGCGGCCTTTTGCCCGACACTTACGTGTTTACGCATTTTCCCTGATTACTTCTCTAAAGTTGATACTTAAGTGTATTTACATTTAAATGGCTCCTACGCCTAGAAGCGATCGACACATGGAGAGCAATCCCCCCGTGACGAGCCCTACGTCACCACTTTGAGTGCAAGGAAAACCCAAAATACTTGTTTAAACAGGCACCTTATCTTCCGCTCTGCTGGGTCATAATAACTCTTCCTTCCGCGTAGAGTGTAAAATAATAGAGGCTAACGTTAAAGAGCTGATAAGGAACATGTACCGCTAAAGTACTGATGTGCACCTCAAACTTGGTCTCATTTCCGGCGCTGTAGGTGCTCGTCACAGTCGTAACAGTGCCGTGTGCTATCAGTAGACACGCAGCCACCAGGTCCCGGGTCCGTTGCCCTCTGAAGATACCATTTTTCTTGGCTTTGGACATGAAGTCAAAGCACCGTACTACGTAATCCTTCTGGACTGGCGTCTGCTCTTGCTGCGAGGTACTTGGCTCGGACATGTAAGTAAGGACGCAAATAGCTCACTAGATGCACGAGATGCTGAGGAGCATTAATGTAGACGACTCCTTGTTCTCTTTTGGCGCCAACTCGAGGCGTTTCGCCAATTCAAAATGGTAAGTTAATATAATCTGGTCCAACGTTCAATGACGAGTACAATAATTATCAACTCGACGCTCGGCAGTCCCGAAAATTGTGACATGAAGTCGTTCGAACTGCGAAGTTTGCTATGATGCGATTAATAGTTCAAGCATTCTGTATTGTGGCACTTGCGCAGAGCAAAGGATGGCCCACAAATCATTAAAATGTGTTGGTTTGCTGGTTAAAACTGAAGTGAACAAGATTGATGTTGTCTATCTTCGACTTGTCTTTCCTGTCCTTTGTGCACTAACTGCTCCTACCTACCGTCGCTACCAATCGTATAGGTGCTGTACGATATGAACCAATCACAGGACGGTAGCTACTGAACCGGTCCAACGGCTCGAACCGCGCATGAGCGGTGCCAGCTCAACAAAATGACGCCAATGAAGACTGACAAATAAGCACAACAAGAGCTGGCGCAAGAGTAACTCGTTAGGTCGGCACATCAAATTTCAGCGTGCCCCACAGCTCTTTCAGAGCAATATTTTCGAGGAAACCACAGTTCTTTACTCACTCCTGCACAAATGGTTAAAGGCGCAATAGATAGCAAAAAGCTTATAGGAAAATTAGTGTGGCAGGAGTGGGTTCGAACGACTTCATGTCACAATTTTCGTGACTGCCGAGCGTCGAAAAGATAATTAACTAGGAGAATAAAATCGTACAGCAATATCGGTAAGACAATTACAAAATCTCTTTTTTAATATTGGAATACTCTGGTGCCATTATAAACGATGCGGCTATATATAATCAAATACGACTAATTAATGATATGTGGTCCACATCGTGAGGGGGCTTCGATATTTGTTTTCAAAATTTCGAGAAATTATGTATGTTCGCACCAAATCATACTTGCAGAAAGGAGCACTCGCATAAACACACTCTCATAAACCAAATCAAGCAAAAAGACCCCGACCTCAACGACAACGTCTAATGAATGACACCTCGCTGGTGCATGAGTTGGTGCGCGCTCGGCTTGTCGAAATCGCGACGATGAGAGAAACGTTGGAGCGTATCAATGCTGGACTGAAGAGGATCGTGCAGCTAGAGTTTCAGATCTTGGCCGACAAGCACGAAGAGCGCAGTTATGAGCTGCTGGACACTGTAGCAAAGAAGCCTTAGGAGCTGATAACACTGAGTCACTGTCGTTTGATATGCTACTTGTGGTCAAGCTTAGTTGCTAAGCACAAATAAACGTCACTGAGAAAGCAATATGTATTAAGACGCTAGCAAATTAGCTTTTATCTCTTATAGTTGCTTCCGCAGCAGTTGGTAAATTCGACTAGCCTTGTCTGTGTCATACGCGGAGACGATTGAACGCTCGACACACTACTATCCAGAGCATTAAAGGTTGACATCTCTCTTTGACACTCTGTGCTCTTGTAGTTGCATACCCTCCTGTAAGATAGCTGTATCCCTGTGCTACGACAAAAACGCCGCCGCTAACGGCGTCAGGCTGCTGTGGCCGCTCAATCCACTCTGTCGGGCTAATTTCCAGCTCGTAACCAATGCCGCAAGCAGCATGCCAGCGTTTCGCGAAGTCAATAAGTTCTTCTTTGCCCTCGCTCACTTCATCGTCACTCCCTTCTGCATCGTTCATAACACCATCCACACCGTATTAATTTGCTCTCGATACTCTTCATCGACAAGCGGTTCGAACATGAGCACACTTCCCCGTAAGGTTTTAGCCGCAACCTCGTGATACTGACGCACCACAATTAGACCCCAGTGATTCGTATTTAAGTTCACTGGATGAACAATGAGCTTTGTCTCATGTATTTATGTTTTGGGGGTTGTTGGTCAGCCCACCACTCCAAATAAGGTTGAAAGCATTAGGGTCTGTCCGATTGACCCCGCCATAGCTTCCATGCAGAAATCCATCGCACTGTCGTTCAACCAGCCTCGAGAGATAGCGCTGATGATGTTGTCGAGCCTGGGCCGCAGCTTATTTGATTGCGTCACAAATGTTGTACGCAATTTGCTTAATGCAAAATTTGATATATCTTATTGGCAATTGTCTTATGCCGGACTTGGACTGCTTGTGGAGCAAACCCCGCGGTTTTGGTTTCGACACAAAGCTATTTCCCCAAGGGTTAATCTTCATCCAGTCCTGTTCGATCCACTTCCTGTCTTCGATCCACGATTTAAACTTCGCCCTTATATCATAGTAAGCAGTCAAAGCACCAACGTACTCTCTGTATAAACACAAGACATCATCTGTTAGACAACGTTAGGTAAATAAAGCAACCTTTGCTTTGAGCAACCCTCCTAGAGCAGCTCCAAGTCTACAGCAACCTTCCAACGGCAGCCACAGCAGCAAAGTGACTGAACTTCCAGAACTTGGTGTCGATGGTGATGACGCGTCGCTCTTGAGTCCTTGTTTCTTCATCTTCCTGTCGAGACTGTAAGGATACGCCTGGTCTACCTAGATTGCTGTGGCTCGCGCTCGCATCGATCGTGCGAAATCAACAGGAATGACAAATATGTGCACGTAGCCCGACGGTCGTACAACTTCCCAGTGACACTTCATCGAACGGGCTCGTATGTAAGGGTCTTCTAGCTGGACAGGATACTTCTCCATCTGCTCCAGTACATGCTTTAGATATGGGGTGCTCCTTGCCCAAGCTAAAAGCTCCTTCAACGATACTGTTAAATTACTTGGGTACGTGTGCACGGCTAGTCTGTCTGACCCTCGTGGTAGTTTTAACTGCTTGATCTGGGTTCTTGGTTTATTCCGGCGTTTAGGTTTCGGAACATTAATAATATCAACCTGCCGCGCAGTCGTCTCTATCGTGGACTCAAACCCTACTGACACATTGCGGGTACGAAGCTCTTCCTTTATCGATACCTCACTCGTCCCTGCCAGTTCCCGTTTTTAGACAACGGTAGCTCACACTCCGGTTCATTTGAGCTGGTTCCATAGTTTGAGTCGGGAGCACATCATCGTTTGGCACGCTGTCATCATCTGTCGACTCACCTCTGTGCTCGGCTTCATTTTCGAGTTTTTGCATTAGCTTCACCGTATCCATCGTCTCCGTAGGATCAGTTATTAAGGTTGATTCGCTTTCACTGTCACCATCAGCAGTATCTCCATCAAAGGGTCCATATTCGACGGCACCGGTTTTCTCGCATTTTAACTCGACGGTTTCTTTCCACGTTCTTGATAGAAGTCAGCACTAGACAAATGTGACAAATGGTCTAGAAGGGGTCCCAGCATCGCCTTCGCGTACGAATATTTTTCAGCTGACGACAACACAACTTGATGTGCTCTCGTTACGACGAAGGCGAATGTATGCTACTTCTTTTGTCGGCCTTGAAATTGAAACAGCACTGTCGTTGGACTGATTACCATACGTCGACCCATACGGCAACTCTTCCGGCAGCCTTACCTTTGACGACTTTAGCTTAGACATCTGTACAACTGTCTGTAGTGCGTCTGCTGCCGTCGCTATATCGTCTTTCACATTCAGCGTCTACGACATACGCCATCGCTCATTAGTCGCGAAAGCAGGAAGCACTTCAAGCCCGTTCACTTCTCGGGTCAAATGCGTAAGATGACGGCACAGCAACTGATGACTGCTGTAGGATAGGAATGTACGCATCCACTCACGCCGTCGCATAAAAACGTTTGGCTGAAATTGTGGACCTTCCATCCAGACACACTTGATGCCACTCGCTAGCATCTTGCATGACCCATAGGGATAACGAAGCGTTCCAAATCTTGCTTGAGCTTTAAAAGCATGTCTGATGCCAATCGTGTGCCAACTACCCTAAAAATGTCGTGACAGTCATCGGCATTCTTGCTGTAGAACTATGCTGCCCAATTGCTAAAGCGAACTTGTGCCCAATAGTAATCTGATGTTGAAGTAGCCCTGTAATTGTTTTATCGACCCGAGTTTTGTGATCTAACAACAGCTTAACTTGGTTCCAATTTGATTCAATACAATTCGTGATCGTATTGCCAGCCGTAAAAAAACATTGCTACGAGAGAAATTCGATCCTATCTCGGCAAGAATTCCGGTTCTCTTTGAAAAACGAAAAAAATGGCGGGTCTGTTAATCGTCTCACAGTAACGTCTTACCGCATCGTCCCGCGCATCATAGTCATTTTTATTGGCGCTAATGAAAATATATACGCATCTTAGATTCCTATCGAATAGCCGATTGTAGTGATACGTACCTGTACAACAGACTCGTCATGAGTACGATCAGCTCATCTTGCTGTGATATCGTCAGACGGAATGCAGATCGCTTCATCACCTTCTTCTAGTAAGTGATTGCGTGAAACTGACACAACAATACGGAATGCTTCCATCGGAGTGCGAAGGCCTTGTTAATCACGACTGACGAGATGCTCCATCCTGTTTTCTTATCCTTGAAGCAAGTGATAATTGTTGAATATAGTCATAGCCTGTTAGTCTAGGCAGATAAAATCCAATACATGGAATCCTCTGCCAGTGGCTGTAGCGACCATAAGACTGCCTAATATTTACAGAGGAATCGCATGTTTCGATTAAATTCTGAGCCTGCTATACGGCTGCTTTACTTGGGTTGTCGTATGGTTGCTTTGTCATATAAGGCTGATATTATACGTAACCCAATGGTAGCCCAGATTGGTGGTACAGTGTGTAAAGTCCGTTGTAAGCGTCTCTTCCCACCGCTCAAAAACTAATGCACCTTGGCTGCATTACGACTGCACATGTGACATCCATCTGGTCCTGCGTGACGAGTGCGGCATTGCTTTCCTGTTCCACCAGAGCGTAGAGAATATTTTTGAAGCGCTCCTCTGCCAAGTCTTGACCAAAAGTAAGACTTCTCACCAATGCGGTCGCTGAGATGGTGGGAATTTGCTTTGACGACACGTGGGCGTCGGCAAGTGTCGGAACGTCTTTAATATCTTGCTCATCAATTGACAACATTTACGCTGTCAAATATGATACAGCCACTGTGTGCGTGGTGCGATTCAAGTAGGTGTGATTATAAAAGGTAGTAAAGAAAAAAAAAGATGGATGCATAAATGTAGCACTATGAGAAAGCTTACCTCATTTCTGATAAAAAATCTGGTACGTTCCTACTGTCTGTCACATCGCTTGCATATGCTCCCATGATCATCAGCAGAGCGTTGCGGCTGCTTTGATCAATTCCCATATGTGTGTAGGACATGTAAGCGTTTTGCGCCATCGAAGACAGGTTGCGTGTTAAGTTGGCATATTTTTTTGAGATCGTCTCTTAATAGATGGCTGTAGAATGCGATAAAGCGCGCCAGGCATCCGCAGTACCGCGCTTTGCAATTGCGCAGCCCAGTAAATAGCGAATTTATGACACACCGCGCGTAGAGCAAAAAATCCTGTAGCTACAGCAAAAACTTGTAGGTATGTCGGAGCACTGATTTCTTCAAATAAAAATAGCACCAGCAACATCAGCTCATATTCGCTCGTTAGATCGACTCGATACATATATAAACATTTTAGTACACCAACCTGTTGCATGTTGTCGATGATTTGGAGCTACGAACGCGGAAGTGGGACTTCTTGGCCTTCGTGTAGAGTTCAAGTGTGGTGTCAAATACATCCAACGACTTGATTGGTACCTGGGTAAATGGAGCGAGGACATTCCCAATATTTTGCTGTTGATCCGCCTTAGAATCAAGCTCAGCAACATGGCTGCTAGCTCATTTGCGTGGTTAGTACCCGTCGTTATCGTCCTCACTAATCGCATAAACATAGAAGTGCATCGAAGATGCGTGCTTGTCCGAAGCCTCTCCAGTCGTCCCAGTACCCATCATTCGCGGAGACTTCACAGTGTCGAACGTCGCCTTTGTCGCATCAGTCTCCGACGTCTCCACACCCCCCACAGCCGTCTCCTTCATATCGAACGTAACCTGTGTCTCATCAGTCTCCGCTTTTGCTACAGCCGTCTCGACCGTCTTTTGTGTCTCCACAGTATCCGCAGTCTCGGACGTCGACTGCTTCTCCACATTCTCAGACGTAGCCCGCGTCTTCATCCTCCCGACGCATCCAGCGTCGTCGCATTATTTACATTCACCGACGTCTCCGCAATAGCCACTATCTTCACACTCTCCGCTTTGTTTAACGTCTCCGACTCTTGTCGGGTAACTATACTGAAGGGATACGACGGGTCCAAGTCGGCCACTGATGTTTTACTCGAGAGCCAACGGCTGGACAAACGCGGTCGATCAAGTAGCGAAACTAATTTAGAGCGACGCTCCAAACACTGTCCGTATCGGTTGCCCAACATTCTGTTTTCGGAGGGGGGTTTCGACAGGTTTATCAATAAGAGCGGCCGCGCATACTACAAGCCTCGATATTTTTGTTTGTTGGATGTGTGAGCTGTGATCTCATATGAGGGCATGATCCCAACTTGGGGTCATCGGAGTATTTTGAAAATCACATGTTTATTTTTAATATCCAATCAAGTTTCAGATGATGGGATCATGCGCCGAAGATGATCCCGTTAGGAACGGGCCTAAGGCGACCATAAAGCTACTTTGCAGTAAGACGACCATAAAGCAGCTCTGCGACGGTGACCATAAGGCAAATCGGCCGAACAGCGACCGTACAGCAACTTTGTCGTACAGGTATCCATGGCAGTCGATGATGTATAATACGAACGCACCCAACGTATTGCCAACCCCCCCCTTCATGCCAGCTTTTCTCCCCTTCCGTGTCAGGCTTGTGTTTTCTCTTTTCCGTGCTAAATGCCCGACATTCGGAAAGACTATTATCTAACCGAAATCTGTCAGCGCAATTTAAATATCGTACCGCTACGTTTTTTTTTATTTTCAATTCCTTATCTTCATCGAGGGCAGCGATTTCGTTGCCTGGTGTGAAGTCCTCATCGCTGGAAGGATCTTTCTGGATCCCGAGCGTCAGCTGGGCATAATGTGGCCCATTACCGCTTCGTTAGCGTCGACCTGCGAGAAAACATATGTCGAATTAGTAAAACGAATCGAAAACAAAATTCTGACTTCCGAAGCTTACCGCTCATTTCTGCCAACGCTCTCTATCATTCGGGGTTGAGCTGAAGACGCTTTCGGCGATGCACGCTTTGTGTCCCCAATGCCGCGTACAACAAATGCTGCGGCGTCTACTTGCCGCGCATCGAGCTCCTTATGGAAATAGGCGGCTCTGAATTGTCGCACCTAGAAAAGAGCTTGTGGTAACTGCGTACTTAGTAGCCAAAATGCGAAATTAAAGGTCGTGTAAATTTTTAAAATATTTTACGCCGGAATTTTTTAAATTGAGCAAAAAACCCACCTTATGCTGATCAAGCAACCTTACTTGTCTCATATCTAAGGTTGCGGTAACCACTCCGTCACAAAATACTGTAAGATGTAATAAATCCGTAAGCTAGCCGCTTTATGCCCTCGATGGATCAGCCTTGTTATCACTACCCAGAAACCGAATATCAAATTGCTTGGAGGCGTTTTTATCAACCCGAACATGAACAATCCGATGTACGGCCACTTGATACTCCTCGCAATTCCTGACGTCTCAATACAGGATATGCAGCTCAACATCCATTATCATGGGTAACAAATACTGTAGGTCAAAAGTATTTCGCTTCAAATCATGGGAAGTCACGACGGTAATTTTAAGCCTTCAATTCTTTTTATTGCTATAGTAGCCGTTTCCACGTGGGACCAGCGTCCTCCGTATCGAAGATGGCGACACAAGTGAAATAGGGCACCCCGTCCGGTAGAAAGTCTCCACCGATGACTTGGCCTGCGGTAGCAACCGGTATGGTCTCGTACACTTAAAGGTTGTGACTTCAATGCCTTGACCAAATCTGTCCGTGTTTGGGACTATCATGGACAATGGATAATTCAGCATCGTCTATGTCACCCATTTCGATTTAATGATAGCTGGTCCATGGTAAGGAAGCGCCCCATTGGAATCACACAGCCTGTAGTATGTTTTTTTACAATATTCACATCACTAGTGTATCGGTTTCCGACCCGACACGAAAGCGATTTGCCAAAGAACCTTTTTTTGGGTCAGCGGGATGTGTCGTCTTCTTCCTCCAGTCGTGTAGATGCCCGTTTAGAAATCAATTAGAACGACAGCCCAAATAAAAAAAACATCACCTCAACATTTGTATGACAAACCCATTTTATCAAACTGATAACCGAGATGAGGAAGTGAGTATTTACACGTTTTGCTTTTTTATGTTACTCGTCCGTTCTCGCCAGTATTTTCCGTGAGAGGTGAATCATGCGCTAACTACGAAGTGAGTGAAGTTAACTTGACTTTATATGTTCTTACGACTGCATCGTCACCCTTAGAGCTTGCAGTACTATTTCCGTGCGTTTTCGCAAAATCGCACGATCCCAACTTCATGGTTAACCCATGCAGCACCTTTCAAGAATAATACTGGCGACAAGGAAAACGTGACGAGTAACATGTAAAACAGAACCCGTACAGCCTCATTTCCAACCCCCCCACAGTATCGCTACAGTGAACATGTCTAGCTTAACAAACTAATGTACAGCCGCAATCAAACAAATACAAGATGCTTCAGATAGTGCAAAGCACACTCGAGATATTTTCAATCCAGGTAAGTCGCTCGCTACAACCAGCATGGGGTAACGGCGCACTTACAGTGGTGCAACAGCCTGTGAAGATGGAAACGAAGCCTGACAGCAGCGACAACATAAGTCTGGAAAAGCTGTGGCATAATTTAGGAATAGAATTGTCGAGCCCTCCAGAGCCAAGTAATCTTTCCTCCAAAACTTGCCATTCCGACTGCGCCTTCGGAACAAAAGCTGCTGACGATCGCTTTGTCAAGGCGGGGACCCAGCTTCGGTGTGATGACTTATCTGTGCTCATTGATGCTATCTATCCTCATGACTCATGAAGTTGGCAGTGGCGACCAGAAGCACTGCCAGTTGCTGTATCGACTGCTAAGCCAGATCTTCTGAACAGTAGTCAGCAAAGAGTCCCAGCTCTGGGACAGCACGCCACACGGAATCCGCCTTTGCAACGATCTCTCCATATTCACTCGCATATCTTGAGTAGTGCATCTCATAAATGTAGCGATAAACCAAGTGCTTGGTGTTGTTTGACAGTCCACTGAGACGCTTCTTGACATTTTCAAGCACGAGAAAGAAGTACATCAAATAATATTGAATCTACTTTTTGTGCCAGCGCCTCTTTAAAGCCATCTATTGCGCGCCTTCAGCGTCACCCATGAAGTAGCTGACCAGCAGAGGTTTCCCGACTACTCCCTTGTAAACACTCATCAAGCTCCGAAGGGCGTGCGCGTATTGAACTGCTGTGCGCTGGGAAGTAATGAAAAAAGCAACTGGGTGAAACTGCCGCACCGAATCCGAAATTCCTAAGACCATAAGAGAATCCGCAGAGCACGAGCTTAAACGTATCATCCATGTGAAATACGAACCTTTTAAGGTCTCGGTTCACAGCTCTCAAAAGAAACTTCGTAGTTATGCCAATCATTAAGGGATCCACGTCACTACCATCACCGAGCCCAGGGCGCTCATCACAGTCCACTTCATATCCAAATGAAAAGGCAGCTGTGTCAGGTAGATGGCTCGAATACGGGCAGCCCGCAGCGATCTCAACCATCTCCTCTACTAAGTCCGTGTTGGAAAGGTTGGTTCTCTTGTAGTTGTAGACAAAGTTCTGGATCTGCTTAAGAGCAGACAGCGTGTCTGCAGTGAGAGTGAGTCGGTCAATGAGCTCGTTTCGAATGCGCCCAGCTTCACATCTTGCAGAACAAGGTCCTGGATTGAGGGCTTGACCTCTCTTGACATATTTGGCCTCTTTCTCTGCCCGCCCGAGGAAACGTCGTGCTCATGCTGATAAAAGTGACAGAGCTGCATATTTTCGCAGGACACAATCTTTAGCTTAAAGCTGCACGTAGCACTGGAGTCTAAGCACGCGTCAGATCCGCATCCGTAGATGCGATAGCGCATTAGATGCTCGTCGTAGTTTACCTTAGACACCGAGCACCGTTTCATCTGACTCGCAAACACTTTCATGGGAGGGAATGCGTCGAGGGTGAAAGGAGGGAAGGGTACTC
The DNA here is from genome assembly GCF_000142945.1 of Phytophthora infestans T30-4. NCBI lineage: Eukaryota > Oomycota > Peronosporomycetes > Peronosporales > Peronosporaceae > Phytophthora > Phytophthora infestans. Next base: position 1,586,400 of record NW_003303736.1, on the reverse strand, counting down.
CCGCCACTCGTGGCGAAGCGCTCTGATTGGCAGTTTGTCCTCGCGGATGATGTTGACTGGTCCCTAGGCTAGTCTTTAGCTCAATAGTTCAGTTCAGGAGACACAGATCTTATTGCTCAGGCCCTCCGTACAAAAGCTAGTATTTCTGGTTCAGAAATAAAGCTCCCTTTTTAACTAACATGTATTAAATCAACACGCAGTACTGTAATCGTAATCACTCTCCATCGTTTTATGTAAAGTACGTATGATTCGTACTATATATTTTTTAATCAATCCGCAGGTTATGCGTTCATTTTAGCCCATATGAGTGCGTAGTCTTGTGGTATCGCTGGAAGCGCAGACCCAGAATTATATAGATGCGGCGAGTGTGTAGTTTTGCTAGATCTTAGCGAGCGCTTAACTATGGAGGGGGTGGACCCAGAAATATATATATGATACGTAAATACATGTAAAATAATTTCTCGCAAACACGCACTGCATGTTGCACTGCTGTGTGCACTGTAAAAGCTGCTGGGTGGCACCCAAGGGTTATTAATAAGATCAATGTTAGAGGTACCGAGTAGCTCGTACTTAAGCGAATGTTAGGGTTACACGGTGTGAGTGACTCAAGCCCCTTCGTGTTAATTGGTCCCGAGATACGTACTAAAGGTACTACGCGAAAATATATTGCGGTAATTTAATTTAAACAGATTAAAAAAATCATCATTTTTAGAGATATCGGTGCTTGCGACGACAGCCAGTCGCGCGACTGGTAGCATGGAGTGTTGCTGTAATGTAACTGGAATGCCTGAATGTCACCCGAAGGTACGAAGCACTTAGTGAGAATGTGTCTGACGAGTACTGCTAGAGTAGAGCAGACCATGACCAGTATCTTTCACTTTACGCAGCTCAACAGTATCACCGCAGCACGCACACATTGGAGTTAACAGACAGAGCGAACTACAGGGGTACATTATCTTCAGGTTATTGACTTCCTAACTCGCCTACTGCAGGCACTTCAACATGTACCGAAGCCTAAAAAAACGCATTGAGGCATGGCGAAGCTTTTCCGGCATATCGATGCCGGTGAGGTAGCACTCAAAGAATAGTAAAACTGCTGCTCCACAGCTTGAGAAGTCCGGCTGGCGTACATTCGTGACTCTCTGAATCGGTAAGAGGATGGAGCTGTCTTCACCTTCTAAAAACACGTCTTTAAGCAGTTCTTCGCATTTGGCGTAATATTTTGACTTGGGGTCTTGCAAGGGGTCGAACACCAGGACTCCTCGACGTTCGCTGCGATAATCGAAAATTGCTCCACACCAGTGGTTGTTGTCTATGTGTAGCGGCAACAGAATGATCTGGTTCGTTTTCTTCAAAGGCTTGCCTGCATTAATAGCCCTGAGCCGGGCGTCTTTATCGTGGAAACGATTGAAGATCGGGTTAACGACGCCAACATCCGGGTGTTCTCGTTGGAGTAGAGCAATCCGATGCCCCATGCATGCACATATTTTCTCGAAGCGTTAATAGTCCGTTATATGGAACACTACCGAACGAAGTCTCGCGGCCACCCCTCAGAAGAATCCGCCTGATAATAACTTCCCGTTCTGCCGGATCACTGCTGACTCCATCATTGATCTTTACCGGTACAGACAAGCGCTTGACGCTAGTAGTGACGGCCCAAGTAATCGCATCTTCAGTGGCAGATAAATACTGCATGGAGGCGTGCCATCGGTCCATCGCGACAATGTCCTGGTATTGGAATATCCCAAAGCGAGGAACTCTTACACCAATAGTGTTGTCATCGACAGTTTCAACCAAGCCTTTAGCTAGAGGTGCGCTCTGTTGAGTCGGAGGTTCGTCATCGTCCGAGGTCGCTGTGGAAGTTTTCTTGATTTTTTCTTCATCGTCAGTATCGCTTTTCATCACAGCATCCCTTGGTTCAACAGCATTGGTATTTAACGTAGGCGAATATGCCAGCGACGATAGCTGTGAAAGCGGGCCTACCCATTCACCTTCTCGACCAACAAATGATGCAACACCGTCCTTGATAATGGCTTCGAATTTCTCCAAGGCGTTCATCATTTCTCCAAATACAAACGTTCCTTTCCTGCTCATAATGTCTGCAATACCCTTTCCACACTCGAGAGCGTGCTTGTACTTCGTCGTCCCATTTAAAACGTGATGGCGCCTTGCTGGCACTGCAGAGTCACGGACTTGGAAGGTTGTGCACGCAGCGGTTTTGTCTGGTACGTCTTCTTCTGGCGCAGGTTGATTCAGCTTGCACGACGATCTCCAACGGGGTGCAATGTACCGAATAGGAATTGCCTGATCTCCACGTAAAAGGCGCCAATGCATGACGTGCCGGCATGGAAGCAACATCGTCTTCATGAATACGCATGAGCAGTGATATTTCTAAAGGCACGCAATAACAGCGACGTACGTTAGGGTTTGCACGGACCAGAGCGGGTGATAACCTTACCGTAGTGTCGACATGATAGGATGTACTGGTGTCGCCACCTCCGGTCAGAACAAACAGGCTGGAATGTATTTCCGCCACGCCGTAACTTGTGTTGCGATCCTTAGAGGCCCAATGCTGCTCTTCAACAAGCCGGTACGCATACGGGCTGACTTCGCGCGCTAGCTGTTCAAGCTCGTGATCTGCGCCGTCATAGCGCATCTGGCCCACGTCTGTAATTTTCTTTCCGTACGCCATCTCTGCTACTGCTTGCAAGAGCATCAACGTGTCTACGCACTCATCCAGCGCCATCTCCGGCTTCAGAACCTCTTTGATATGACCCCATGATGTTTCAAGCCTACAGACCACCAAACCACCAGCCAACAACACAGTTAAAGGTGAGTCTAGAACCTATAGCGCAAAAAAATGTACCTATTTTTGGTGTGGTTGCCTAGATGTGGAACATCCGAGCGTGCGTACAGCGCCCATCGTTCTTTCATCGAATCCCAGTTCTTCATGAAGTACTTCAAAACTAGATGCGTAGGCACAGGTACTGGGTCTTCACGTTTAAGATGAACACCTTCCAGCAAGAAGTATAGATACTTCAGATACTTAATGTACTCATCCGTAGCAACCGCCAGCCGCATCATATCAATAGCATCTTCAACTTGGTCTTTGTCGAATCTGGACGGGCCTCCATACTCGCACTTTGCAAGCTCGGTCCGAATATACTTCTTCAAATGGAAGTGACACAGAATCACTTTCACGCCAGGGAACTCCATTTCTAGTAATCCAATTCACCCATGACCTTGTCAATTACAATTACCCTGACTTGCTCCCACGAAGAATTGTTAAACTTGAACGACCCGATAGCATCTGAAAGACACTCTGCACTTTCGTTCTCCATGAGAATGTGGTGTACGTATTGACCCTAGGATTACGTTAACAATCATAAGTAAGCATTTGTACATATCAAGTACATCTTGCAGCTGAAGCTACGCAAACAGTAAAAGTGTAGCTAGAGGCACATCAGGATGTAACGTCAGGTACATTTACTTACATGTCCGTACACATCGTTTACCATGAACGAGAAGAGCTTGTAGCACGATTTGCTGGTGTTATGCGTCGCGTCAATGAGCATCACTTCAGGAAAAGCCTTGACCCAGCGACGCATTTTTCTTGTCTGCAACGCGATGGTCGGTGTAGTTTTGGATTCGTCGACGTAAACGGTTGCTCGGTTTCCACGACATTCGCAAATCCCTCGCAAGACAGTCTCCAGCCGTTCTTCAGTAGTCGCCACCCCCCTTCGTCTCTCCTTCATCTTCGCCACCATGTTGTGTACGTCTCGAAGCACCACATTTATTCCTATATGGAGTCCAAAACAAGAAAGATACCCGTCACTATATATAATTCAGGTTTGAGTTTAGCGCACCCACCTGTCTTCTTTCGCGGGAACTGCATAATTAGCTTCGGCTTAGAGCCAGCAGCTTGGATTTCATCCACGAATGCCAGTATGTCCGGGTCCCCCACGCGACGGTTCGACACATGGCTCTCAAATGTAGCGCATGACACATTATGCTTGTGTCTTGACGTCAAAGTCAGTGACGCGTACCATGAACGTGTCGTGTTCATCGTTCCACACGACAGCAGCCTTAATTTTTGCCTTACACCCTGTAGTCTTCTCGAAAAACGACCTTCGTATCCCCTTTCCACGGCTCTTGCGCTTCCACCCAAGAGTGCAGACCAACTTAATCCAGAAATTGCCGAAATCCTCAGGGATCAATCGATCCGACGTCTCATCAGTAACTGTGTTAGTCGTGCCGGAATCATCTGGGTCCTTCGCATTAACACTTAGGCTTACTCGCGCCTTAATTTCTCGATTTCGCTTTTGAACCGACGTGGACGTGCGCTGTGGAAAGATCTGGTGTGTCTTCTCTTGGTAACGCTCCATGTATTTGCGGAAGACATCCCAGCTCTCATGCTACTCGACATCAACTGGGGGACAGAGCCACGAGACCCCACGAGGGACTTGCCGCTCGGGTTCACTGTCGCTCATTCGGATTGCACACATGAGTACCACATAATACGCTGTTAGCTTACCCCCCCCTTCTAATATACATGAACATGCATGCTTACCTTCGGAGATGTCGCGTGTCTTCGTCTTGTATTAGAGTTTGGGAGGGGCGCGTGGCTGATGTAGTGCGCGGGAATTTTTTGGAATGAAAGGCTCATAGATTTTGGGGATGGGAGTAAGGGGGGAGAGGGGGTGTCTTTTTCAGAAATCTTGTTTTTCAGAACTGAGTTGAAATTTACCTCAGACAGTATTTTATCGTCGAAATTCCGAAGGTACTACTGTAATGTTTCGTTTAAGTACTATTTTGCTCACCAGTTCCTATTAATAATGGTAATTCCATAATCGGTTAAGTTAATATACTGTATCACCTGGTAGACCAGCTAATATCAAAATAGTATTACCGAGTTGAGACAAAATGATAATATTAAAAAAATCAATTTAATATTAGCTATTCCAATACCTCTGAAAAAGCATTACTTACACTTCAAATACCCCTTGATATTAGATTACTGAAATTGGAGGAATGTGTGAGCGCCACTTAACCAGCGCTGAATAGAAATGACTATACCAAACGTTTTTTTAGTTGTCGCCCGACTAAAAGCTATTTAAATTGGGTCCGACAAAAGCTAGACAATAATAGTCGATGGCTATTTGTATTGCGGTCAAATATTGCCGCAGGATAGCCTTCGACAAAAACCACACAAGGGGTTGCGCTGTGCAATTCCGACCAATATCTGTCCGCTCCCAGTCTGAGCGTGACATTTGCCAACCAAACCAGAATGAAAGGAAATTTACGAGTTTATTAGATGCTTGAGCTGGCCGAAACCGCATACGTTTTAGAAATGATGATAGAAATAATCAAATTATGTATTCAGTAGGTAGGCTGGGGAGCTTCAAGACACCTTGCTCTTACACGGCCCAAGTTAGAGGTCGACCTGTATAGTTTTGGCTTGACTAGTGCGAAACAGAGTGCAGACAAAAATCGGTTTCGCGATTGTCCACCGCAATTTCGATCGTTTTGTCCGACAAAGTTTGACTTTAAATTTGTAAGTAGATTTCGGATTCAAAATCTGTCGTATGTATGTTATAACAACCAATGCACTGCAATCGGTGACTAAAGGTTTCCCATACGGCATACTTAACTCAAGTGAAATCAGCATCTTTGTCGGACATAATGATCGCTTTAAAATATTAGTGGGAAGATCTATGAAGCTGCTATTACTTTTTGTAATACCACGACACCAGACCAGCTCATGCGTGGATAGAACGAAGACTACACTGTAGACTTTTTAATTTTAGTCCTATTTGCTCGGTTTTCGGGACAGTACCGGTATCCAAGAGAGTGCAGCAAACATGTTGCCCTTTTATTTGTCCTACGGACGTCTCAGTCGCCGACTGAGGTCCGTGTAACATATGCAAAACAGCTACTAACACGCAAACCAGGCTGAATTTTTCGACTTGCACCCATTGAAAAAGGCATTGTTAAGACTACGACGCTGCCAAAAAGTTACAGGACGTCGTTGTTAGCCGTCTTCTTTGAGCTGCACGCGCCTTCCTCCTCCACGATGTTCTGCTCTGGGTTCTTACAGGCAGCGATCTTGAGCTCGCACGGGTTCGAGTACCAGACACCGTCGGAGCCGCAAACGCGCAAAACGACGTCGGGGCAGGCGCTCGCACATTTCTTGCTAGCCTTCTCAGAGTCCTCATCACGGGGGGCGCCAAACTCCTTGCCGTAGATTCGCTTGTATTCGTCCAAGGGATTTTCTCTCGGACCCTTGCACTTTGCGGCCTCCATAGAGCACTTGTTAGGGTACATCACACCATTCTCGTCACTCACGGGTTGGTACACGGCAGGGCACATGATGTTGGGACAGTACGACTTCGGGGTCTCTTCAGCAGAGCCTTCTTCAGATGCTGGCTTCGACTTAGACCCGGTGAGTAAATCCTTTGTCATGGTCGGGCTTTCAGCATGGGCGGTGTTGATGGCGATGGCCATGAGGACGAGGCAGGCGGCAAACTTCATCTCAATGGCTTAAGTACCCAGTTGTCTGTCTACGCGCGAAATGAGAAATGATTAAAACATGACTGCCTCGAGCCAGGCTGTCAATCGTTTCCGTCCCCCCAGTAGCGCGACGCAAGCTCCGCCGGGCAGCGAAAAACGTTGTTCATCCCATCTGGGATTATTTTTCGTTGCTCGGGATTCATACGGTATTCAATTACAATACCGTTTAGTATTGTATTGGGACTTGATGCTTTGAAGACTGACCTATTATCCGGATATAGTCGGTTTCGCTCGTCAGTACGAAGGAAGAGCCATCAGATCATTATTAATAGCTGTGGTGGGAAAGACAGGCACAATCCTACATAAACTTCTTGGCTGTGGTGTAATGGTAAGAAAAAATGTCGATGAAATCGTATGATATTTCCCACTTAAGTACGTTTCTTGCCACCTTAGGGCTCACCAAAGAACTATTTCGGTCAGGTTTTAAAACAGCAGCAAAACTGACGAGTACTTTATCTAGTATTTCACTGTCACAGACAAAGCCGGAATACCGCAAACGGATTAAAGTCGATACAGCGAAATCGTGGTATTCGTTCTTGTTCTCTGCCGATAGCTTCGTTCATATCGTGCCTCTCGTAAACCTGCAGCCTGTGACGCTAGATTAACAGAAGTCGAAAGTTGGCACGATTGGTGCGGTGTGTTGGCAGTGCCAACACTCCACACCAACCTTTTTGAATTAGAGCAAGACTGGTCGATGTGAAATGGTATTTAAGTCTGCCAATTCGGCCACGTACTCGCTCATTAAAAAAAGGAATATTAATAATTCTGCTCTAGTTCACATATATCCTTAGCTTTTTTTTAACCAATCAACAATCAGCTACAAAATACTAGTTTCTGATTGGTAGCTCTTAACTGTCCGTAAATGGTGAACGTCCGTTCGCACATAAGTTTTATGGTAGGTCAATCAATGCGATTATTGTATGTTGCAAACTGCTCGTAATATATATTTAGTGCTCCACTCCTCCTCTCTACTTAAATCCCAGCAGCATTAACCCCTTGGTTCCCGGCGAAGTGTATCGAAAACGAGATAAATAATGTCGTAACTTACGACATGTCCATGTCACTACTTGTTTGTATGTGGCATATGTTCGACGTGCGTATAGGTGTATAAGTATTTGACAGGTTGCTCTCTCAGAAGTCGTAAGTTATACTACTTAGTAGCTAGCAGAAAACACTGTATGTCGTAAGCTGTCCCACATTAGAAAGTACAGCGGGAAGATCTGCTGCATATCGGGGAAAATTGGTGCACAGAGCTGTTTTATGAATCCAGATCAGTAGAATAGACAGAACAAAAAGTACAGATGCTCAAGGAAATGTGTATTACGACATGACAAGCGCCCACACTCTTTTGATGTCACGCTGGCAAGCCTACTCTTGTTCACTCTCATGTTCATCACCGCCGTCTTCCTCATCTTCACGAAGTCGCAACTCTCGACGGGTCTTTTTGTGGACACCTGCCTTCTTCCCCGGGCGTCGCAAGACAGCTCTCTTTCCCAGTGTTGCAGGAATGTTTTGGCCGCAGTCGAAGTCGTCGTACCAGATCTCAAAGCACGTTTTAGCTACACCCTTGTACTGACGTCGTATCTTGCTGCACAGCCAGCACTTTGCATCGTCAGTAGAACAGCGTTCGCAAAAGTAAGTTGTAGCAAACGACTTCTCCTTTCGATCCGTGCGCAACAGGGCACACACCTTTCAAGATCGCTGGCGACGCTTCTGAATGCCCGTAACGGTCACCCAGTCGTCGGCCTTTTCGACAGCATGTGTCAGACGTAGTTGGGGGCGCTTCCGCTTCTGGCTGCTAGGTGTCGGTGTTGCAACAATACCAGCGAAGTCCTCCACTTTCAGCTGCAGTAATTGGATTTGCAGGACTCCGAATCATTCTCCTCACTTCATCACCGGCGTTCCAGCGATACGTGCAGCCTCTTTGTGCGAAACAAACGCATTTACAAGTGCCAAATCCACGAAGCCTAAGAAAAGGCTTTTGTAGTATTTCTTGAACTTCGTAGACTTCTGCAAAGAGTACTTTTGTAGGCGGAGTTGATCATGGACATCAACTCCGCCCATCCAACGTTGATAGCCGGTTACAGCCGCTGGGCAGGGCACGGTAATTGTACCAACGCGCTTGACGTTTCGTGTAATAGTCGTCTCTGTCATTGCCGAGACTGTGCACAGGTAATGCACAGGTTTCCGGTCCCACCAGTGAAATGCAACCATATTTGGAATGGCGACAGAACGAGAGAACGTGAACATGCCTCGGGGAGCGCTTGCTGGACGTGACTTGCGTTTCTCGTTGACATTTGCATCATATCCAAGCCGGTTGGTCATTATCGTGCCTATCACGTACACCTGCATGCCCAGTAGCTCGAGAGCAAGTAAAATTGACGAATAGAAGCGGTCGATAACTACTGCGTGCCATGGGAGCCGGGTGTTGGGGCCAAGCACTGTCTTCAAATTTCTAACGACTGCAGCCGCACCGGTCTTATGGTCAAATGTTGAATGCTCTCCATCTCTTCTTTCGCCCGCATACAGCTAAAATCTAGTAGCATACGACATAATTAGTGAGAAACCAATCTAATGTCATAACTTACGACGTACAGTGCGCGTCGTAATTATAGCCGCACCTGAAAAGTAGAGCTCTTGCGCCAGAAACTGAGAGCTGCCTGCAATCGAAGGGCTCGGAGGCCGTCTTAAAGGGATAGAAGACTTGTGCAGCAAGCGAGGTTGAAAACGACTAAGTCGGCTTGGAGCCAGGAGGCAAAATCTGGTTTGAGGTCGGGTCAGAATTATAGCCGCACTTGGCAATTTAAAATTCAGTAAAGTAATAAACAAAAATGATTGACTTTCAAATGAAATAAATGAGACCTGTGGACAGCCGTGTGAAAGACCTTTTAGAAGCACTACAGAGGCGGAAAAAGCAACCGAGAGATCGGCAGGCTCTTAGGACGCGACGAGAAGGCAATAAGGAACTACTTGAAGCGCGGGAAGGCGTCCTCGCTGACGAAGAGGACAGGAAGAAAGCCGAAAATAGTTGGCCGGGAGGCCAGGCGCGTCGTTCGACTGGCAATTGTTCGGAACCTGTCCGCCCAAGAGATCGTAGGACTGCTCCCATCGACACCAAGCAAGTATACGGTACTTCGCGTACTACGTAGCGACCGCTACGTCACGTACGCGAAGAGAAGACTTACCCCTGCCATCAAGCCGCATCATAAGAAGGCTAGGGTAGCATTTGCGGAGCGTTACGCCGGTAAAAGGGTCTTTTGGAGACGCGTGCTGTTCACGGATGAGAAGTAGTTCAACCTAGATGGCCCTGATGGGTTTAGATTCTACTGGCACGACTTGCGAGCAGCGCCCAAACTCATGTCGAAGCGGGTCAATGGTGGAGGAAGCGTCATGATCTGGGCGGGGGTGAGCTGGCATGGCAACACCGAGCTAGTCCTCCTCAAGGGAAAGCAGAACTCTGTCAAGTACACCGAGACGCTGACCTCCGGCAGGCTTCCATGCCTAAGAGAACTGAGGTCAAAGTTGGGCAATTTGCCCCCATTTTCCAACATGATAACGCGTCCATACATGCCTCGAGGCTCACCAAGGGCTTCCTAGCCACCCATAACATCGAACTAATGGCGTGGCTTGCCAAAAGCCCCGATTTGAACATCATAGAGAACGTGTGGGGGCTTCTAGCTCGCCGGGTGTACGCCAACGGACGCCAATTTGACAAGCATGCCGACTTGATCAGACAGATCAAGTTAGAGTGGTCTCGCATTGATCCTGAGTATGTTAAGAAGCTAGTGCGAAGCGTCCCAAAGCGGCTGGAAGCGACGCGGCTGTTAAAAGGAGCTAAGACGGGTTACTAGAGCCGTTTGCATGTAGAGCCTGCAAGTGCGGCTATAATTCTGACCCGACCTCAAACCAGATTTTGCCTCCTGGCTCCAAGCCGACTTAGTCGTTTTCAACCTCGCTTGCTGCACAAGTCTTCTATCCCTTTAAGACGGCCTCCGAGCCCTTCGATTGCAGGCAGCTCTCAGTTTCTGGCGCAAGAGCTCTATTTTTCAGGTGCGGCTATAATTACGACGCGCACTGTAAGTAGAAAAAAAACCTGTGACAGTACGCGGTCCTTGAATCACACACCATAAACATTTTCGAGCTATACCGATGAGGCTTATCGGGCATGAACATTCTAGTCGTGTTTCGTTTAGAAGTAGAAGGCAGAACACCCTCGTCAAAAGCGAACACTGCCGGGAGGGTCCACGCAATCAAGAAACGACTCTGCATTGTCTCGACTACCATTCGCAACTTCTAGAGCCTGTCTCGCGTACGCTACGCCTCCTCGTTGTCCACAAAGTGCAAGTCGCGCAACATGCCTTGACATCGATTACGGCCCATGAACCTTCCAAAATTACCTGCAGGAACGGCCCCGTCCTCCACCATCGACCAGTGAGCGACAAAACGTCGCTTTTGCGGGCAGAGCATGCGCGCAAATAGGAGACCTATCACGTGTAAGATCTCGTGCGTCTCGTATCCCGGCTTCCCCTTCAAACGCCGACTAATCTGCTTAACCGTCTCCTTTCTCCGATCGTGTTGCTTTGCATGAATTCTTTCTGCACGTCTGGTGACTTGCTGAAGACCATACCGATTCGTCTCTGCAGCTATCTTGACCCATAGCGACTTGGGCATAAAGTAAGAGAATGTAAGTAGTGAAGAGTGGCAAACGTTTAGCAGCTCAGCGACCGGTCGTGCCTCTTCCATATTCAGACCAGAGTACGCTTCGACACCCTCCTCAAGCTCGTGATTGACTGGAAACCACTCCATTGGACGTAACGCGTCCTCACGTTGCTGCTTGGCTTGACTATTGAGGGCATCGCTGCCTACTTGAAGTGATTTAATGAACGCTGCGTCCATTGGCACAGCGTCATCTTCTGACAGCTCATCCAATTCTTCAGGTACTTCACAATCATTGCCATCATCGTCATCATTGTCTTCTTCAATGTCGTCATCACTGTCTCCAGAGATAAAGCTCTCGTAGTCACTCAGGTCTTCGTCGTCAGCCACAAAATTTACATCCTTCTTGACAGGATCAGGGGGCGTAGGACAGGGCAGGTCGGCGTAGCTGGCACACGAACAGGTTGGGAAGCGTGCTCGCGTACGGGTTGGGCGTCAGGATCACGTGTAGGCTGGGCGACGGGCACAGTTACAGGTAGGGCGGTCGGCACAGCTATAGGCTGTGCGGGCACTGGACTGTCAGGCGGGGAAGCAGCGCCAACATCCGACTGAGCGTCACTCTCGGGTCCCGATGACAGAAACTGCAGGTTTGTCGCTGCGTCGCGAAGCTCTCCGGGCGACAAATTAAAAGCCCGAGTAACTGCTGCCTGTGAAAGCTCGACTTCAAAGCTATTGCAGCTGCTTGGGGTGCCAAACAGATCATTCATGGTCTGCTGCGACAGCTCAGCACTTGTGTCGATCTGCGACGCACGTACGTCCTCTAAACAATTATCGGCGGCGTCTTTACTGGAAGTAACGGCGTCTTCAGTAGCAGAGGCAGCGGCGCTCTCGTCATCGTCGGCTACTACGTCAACAGCGACCTCATTGTCTGCAGCGTTGGCTTCCTCTGCGCTCTCCTGTTCATCCAATTTTCCTGTCTCTAATGCATACGCCACCACAGCCTCCTCTCCAACTAACACCTTTGAACCATCTGCACTTACGTACTTCCCTTTAGTTTGTATCCCTGTTGGTCGCTTGTACTTCCATCCCACAGCTCGAAGTTGTCGCCTAAAGTGGCCAAAGTCAATGTTGCGCGCCACCGCAGCTGTTTTGGTTCGTTTTCCAGGCCGGTTGCGAGCCATCGAGCAAATTCTGTAATGGGCTCTGGGCCACTGAGTGGCAACTGGATACTTTCCCGCGTATCCCATCTTTTCCGCGCGTCCCTGATCCCTGGCTCGTTTTTGGATTTTTCTCATTTACCGGTTGAACTTTATCGATTTCAACTGACTTGATTAAAGTAAAGGATTTCCATTTTTGAGCCATTTTCTAATGTTATTCCAATTATGTCGTAAGTTACGACATAAAAAATAGTCATGTCGTAAGTTACGACGTCGGGAACCAAGGGGTTAAATGCGAGCAACATAAATTAGAAGTTAGCCGAGCAACACTAAAACTGAGCAACATTTATCTGAAGCTGTTAAAAATGTAGACACTCCAACCCGCGAGATGTAATCGGCGCGGGGGGCATTTGCAATCTTTAAATTTGGCTCTAAATACAATGAGTGCACAGGTACAAAATCTCGATGCTTTCTGATGTAGGTCAAAGATTATACGACGGTGATGCACAAGGTACCTTTCTTTGCAAATCTAAGATGTAATTTGTGTAGTTGCCGGAAGTTAGGGTGTACAGCTGATATTACTCCGCAGCTTTATTGAGACTGGATTTACATCCCACCAGACGGGCGGCGGGGTATGTCAGGTATATCATCTATCGAAGGCATTGGCATTTTGGCCCCTATGGCAGTTTGGATGGCGTCCAGTATGGATGAATATCATCAATTCTGATACTACTTAATTTTAGTATTGGTATTAATCACCAATCATCTATTTTTATTTATTAGACAGCCAATCGTACGGTCTTGACAAACTGATTTGGTCAATCCAAATGGTAAGGGTTAGCTTGAACCTCGTTGGAGTTGGCTCCGACATATCGGGTCGGAGGGGACCCAGGAAATATGGATATTCTCTTACAAATTTCGGGATATCACATACAAAGTTATTTCTCCGACTTCTCTGACCAGTGCAATCATTACCACACATTAATTTTAAATCTTAGACTTATTATGCTACTACTAGTAAATTTTTAGAAGAGTTGGGAAGCAGCGCCGCAGGGAGCTTGCTCGTCATTAGGAGCAATACATGCAACAATCCTGCGTGGGGATCCATTATTTTGTATTACGTAGAGCAATATGTAGCAAGCGTCAATTAAATGTGCATGTATTGCATTATTTATACTTGAAGCGGTTCGGCTCGATGCCTCCTGTGCACCCTTCAGGCACCATATTCTGTTGGAATTCATATTGGAGGCCAGGCACAATGGGACATTGATATACAAGACGATAATCAGTTGGGCCAGGTCATTGTATGGGAACGGGGTTGTACCCGTGAGGCTTGGTAGGAGTTCTGGGAGAGCAGGACTAGCACTTAAAACAATTCAGTCTTCATATTCTTCACGACTCCGAAGTGTTGCTTATCGGAGCGGAGTTCTAATAGAGTTATGAGCCCAATGACGAAGCCGCAGAAGTATATGAGTGAAGGAGTACCGAAAAACCGGAACGGCAAGGATTGGCAGACGTATAAGTGGGCGCTCTTCAAAGAACAAGACCTCAAAAACATCGCGGTCGGTGATTTGACCATGGCGATGCTGTCTACGGCAAGCGCAGAGAAAAAATAGGAGTTCGAGAAGAAGCAGTTAAAGATCTTGCGCTTGATTGGTACCTTGGTACCGGCAGACGTGCTGCACCATAAACGTAACAATGAGACCGGATCTGAGATGTGGAGTGAGCTTTGCAGCCTGTATGAAGGACAGCAGAATGAAGCGATCAAAGCGTTTACGATCCGTCGCGTAAAGAGCGAGCTTTGGAACATGAAGCTCGCTCCTGGAGGTGATGCCAACCTTCATCTTTGCAAGATGTTCAACCTCAGCCTGAGTTTGGCCGACTTGAATAATACAGTTGCGGACACCACGATGGTGGACATGCTACTGGAGAGTTTGCCTGATCAAGTTGAGCTCGAGCATCTGAAGTACTCTATATACTATGGCACAGACCCGAGTGTATACTCACCTAAGAAGATTAGAGAACTGATTCTTGCAGCGCCTGCTCGGCAGAAAGCGTTCCAAGGCACTCGCAGCGAAAGGAAGGGTAGTCAACGAAGAGGACATGGCAAATGAGTATAGAGCAAAGGAGGCTCTCAAGAGGACAAGTCTGCTGAGCTCAAGAAAGTGCGGAAATGCATTTCTTGCGGGAGTGAAGACCACTTCCGGATGAATTGTCCCAATAAGTCGAAGGTGCAGGAGAAGGTTGATGACGCTGAGCAGAAGCGCAAACCACGCAGTAGCTGCACACTACGACAGGAGACCGCGGTACCGGTGCAAATGAGCTGAGAGCAGGACGAGGGTGTTGTGACAGGTGTCGGACGGCCTCGCGAGGTTCATGACGCTCCTCGGGAGCGCGGCGGAGCACGTGGAGTGGATGAGTCCGTGCATGAAGATACAGCTCGAAGAGCTGGAGGCCATCTTGAAGGTCGCGACCTTCATACTGATGATGTACGTGATATAGGAATAGTGAGTGATGACGAAACAGCGAGTGATGGAGACCCAGTGAGTGATCCTGAGGCAGACAGTGTCGAGGCACACCTGTATACAGTGATCAAAAGGCTAGAAATCTTAGTGGCGGGTGGTGGTACCTAGATACGGCCTCCAACTCGCACATCACGGGAATTTTCGCTGAGTTCGTGTCTTACACGGCAGACTCGGAAAATTTGCGACATATCTGAGGGGTTACGCCTACATTTGCTCTCCGAATAGAAGGAATGGGAGCAATGGCGGTTACGACAGAGGTTAACGGAGACCAAGTAGCGAGCTATCTCGATGGAGTGTTGTACTTTCCTGATGCTGAGTATGGCTTGTTTTCTTCGGACTTGGCCTTCGAGCAGGGTTTTACTCTGTATCTTGACAATGAAACCAGGAATTTTAACATCTTGAGAGAAGAAAGAACAGTTGCTGTTGCAACGCCACACGAAGCCATTTGGGGATTCCAGGTAGCAAGTTCAACTCAACAGGCAAGAGTAAAACTTTCTGAAGAATCAGCACTGTGCAACCACACCATGGCTCAAGAGGCTGCTTCGCTGCGGCTCTGGCATGAGAGATTGTGTCATATCTGTCCACAGTACCTGAAGAATCTGACTAACAAAGAGTTAGTGCAGGGAATGATGTTGACACAACGGCGGCGAGATACATGTGATGCTTGTCACATTGGGTAAGTACAATTCGACTCAATACGAGGCTGTTTTGGTGATAAGGGATGGCTATTCTCGGTTTGACACTGTGCATCTGCTGAGGAAGAAGGACAGCAAGGTAGCGAGCAAGTACTTGCATGTGTACGTATTGTGGGCGGAACGACAGGCAGGTCGGACTGCCGATGGGACGACATACAAGGTACTGCAGATCTTAAGTGAAAAGGGTCGTGAATTCTTCAATGGCGAGATCGATGCGTGGTATTGCTCGAAGGAAATTGAGCATGTGAAAGTCGGGCCGAAGAGCTCGCAGCTCAGCCTGTGCGAGCGCGCGCACCAGTCGTTGGAAGACATGACGCGGTCTACGATGGCACACTCGGGGTTGCCAAGGAGCCTGTGGCCGGAAGCAATGAGAAACGCGGTTTACGTGACAAATCGCGTGTTCAATAAGGGATCTGGCGGAATTCCTTATGAGATGTTGTTTGGCGCCAAGCTAGACGTACATCACGTCAGAAGTTCAAAGGCAGGCTTATGTGTATACCAGTGACACCTGGACGCAGAAAACTGAGTGACCATGCAAAAGCACTGGGGTACGCTGAAGATGTTTTCGGATGTAAGGTGTACGCCACACAGTGAAGTTCGTGCCTGACCAACGTGTTGCGGAAGATGTAATGTATCGAGATCAATACGAAACTGAAGTAGAAGATGATGATCTATCTTCTCTTCAGTTTACCCACGGGGAAGACGAGGACCAGACTGAGCGGAGCGAGCTGAGTGACGTACCGTCTTCTGAGCTCGAGATAGGCGAGCGTACTGACGTCCAGACAGATCATGGACGCGAAGAGTGCCAATCTCTGCAGGTACAAGTACATCATGCCGATGGTGAAGTCATTGGTGGGCTCGGTGGCGGCTATGCTGTGGATGAAGAGACTGTTCAACTTGATGATGAAGTCGTCGAGGCTGAGGTCGATGAGTACGGCGATGCTGTTGTCGGAAGCGCACAAGATGATGGCGAACAGCCGAGTAAGTTGGCTGAAAATGACGAAAATGATGTTACTGACATTGGTAAGGGCAAGAGCAACCGTTCGAGAGTGTCGACATATCGGATGTCGAAATAGTGTCTGTAGTCGGATTTGACGCAGTTGACCATGAGCTGAAGGAACACGAAGAGCAATATGGTAATGACGAGACCTTAGTAGCAAGTGTCTTTGCTGAAGACCGGGGCGGCAAAGATGCAGAACTGGAAAACGATACTGGTGAGGAGGCACTGCCTGAAACTAAGACAGACAGGGAGGTAGTGGATGCAAGTTCTGTTTTGCCGGTAGAACTTAGCCAAACTGGCAAGCGCACACACCGCGATGAGACTCCTTCGGAGGAGGAGCGTGCTGAACAGAAAGCATACAAGAAAGACGTGAAGAAGACTCGGACTGGACTTCGAGAGGTTCGCGAGCGCTAACATCCTGCATATCTCGATGACTACGTTGTGAATGGGACGATGAATTCCTCACGAGTACCTGACACGAATGGAAGACCCATTCGTGCGAGCGAGACCAAATTTTCACGCAATCGTCGCCAGATGCTGCGGTCAAAGTGGTGTAACTTCTTCCTGATGGCTGAGATGAAATAACTAGCAGCACTAACGGCGAAAGGGGTGATTGCTGAGATTGCTGCGAATGAAATGCCAAAAGAATCAGCACCTGTAAGCACGATGTGGGTGTATGACATCAAGTCAGATCTCCAAGGGTATGTGATTCGTTTCAAATCCCGCGTTGGGGCACTAGGCAACTATCAGAGACATGGAACTGACTTCAAAGAGACATTCGCGCCTGTGGCAAGGATGTCGTTGTTCAGACTGTTGTTAGCGTTAGCAGCAGAGATTGGGTTACTGTTGTATGGCGGTGATATCAATACCGCGTACTTGAACGCCTGGCTAGGGATTCAACAGTATTTGAGATTCATCGATGGATATCCATGCAAGGTCAAATGACACGTGTACGTCGTGTTAAAAGCATTGTATGGCTTGCATCAGTCGGGCCGTGAGTGGAATTTGGAGCTGAACAATTGGTTCATTAAGCACGGATAGATGCCGTCGCTGACAGAACCATGTTTGTACTACCGTTTTGACGGGAGAACGATAATTTACGTGCTGGTGTACGTCGGCGATATACTAGTGGCGACGAACGATAAGCAGAGCAAGAAGGACTTGCTCGAAGAGCTGAATGAGGCATACAACATCAAAGACTAACTTCTGCTAAGCGAGTTCCTGGGTGTCAAGGTGAAGCAGACGCCTGAGAGAGTCACAACCCACCAAGGGAAGTATGCGCGTGAGATTCTGAGCAAATTTGGGTATCAAAATGCCCATGCCGTTGGGAATCCAATGGAGGTGAACCTCCAATTGGCACAAATTAGTGAGGGGGAGACCGTTGTCACGAGCTTCCCCTACCGTGAGGCTATTGAAATGCTGATGTATCTTGCCACGAGCACGAGACCTGATTGGCCTTTTTGGTAGGTCAGCTTAGCCA
Source organism: Phytophthora infestans T30-4 (assembly GCF_000142945.1). NCBI lineage: Eukaryota > Oomycota > Peronosporomycetes > Peronosporales > Peronosporaceae > Phytophthora > Phytophthora infestans. The sequence goes on along the minus strand of NW_003303736.1, from coordinate 1,568,317 downwards.
ATTTGTGTCCAAACCTTCGGTGAAACATATTGGAAGTTTAAAAAGAGTACTGCGGTTCGTGACAGAAACGCTTGACTATGATTTCACAAACACAAGAACTCAAGGAAAAACAAAGGAGGTTATACGCTAGGGGTATTGCGACAGCGACTGGGCAAGCGACCCAGATCAGCGGAAGACGGGTTTCGTGATCACGCTGTCTGGGGGAGCTATTGCCTCGATGTTGAGACGACAGTCGATTATTGCACTATCGACCGCAGAAGCGAAGTATGTGGCAGCGTGCGAAGCAACGATGGAAGCTGTAGATCCTACAAGGAATTTTACCAGAGTACGAGGTCAAGCTGCGAATCGGAATTGACAATCAAGCAGCTCATGTTATGGCGACAACTTCTACCTACAGCAGACGCACACGACATATTGAACTCCGGTGACACTATGTGCGGGATCAGATGCAGAAAGAGAACGATCGAGCTGCACAAGGTGAAAAGGTGATGTGAATCTGGCTGACACGTTCACCAAGCCGCTCGACAAGAAAACGCCTGAAGGCGATGTTGGAGCTGGCCGGCGTGAAGGACGCTAAGTAGTGGAGCTTACACTTCGAGGGGGGCGTGTTGGAATTCATATTGGAAACCAGGCACAATGGGCCATTGATATACAAGATGAGAATCAGTTGGGTCAGGTCATTGTACGGGAACGAGGTTGAACCCGTGAGTGTTGGTACTAGCACTTAAAACAATTCAGGCTTCATATTTTTCCACGAGTCCGAAGTGTTGCTTATCGGAACGGAGTTCCAATACCTTCTGTGCACCGCCTTCTGTGCACCACCCTCCCGCCGCCCTGCCACCGCCTCCACCTCAGACTCCTTTTTTGTGAATACATTTTCGATGTGGCCCACAACTAAAAAAAGAAAAGTAGTTACTGACTTAGATGTGCCACCCTTTTGGCACAGGTCGGAGATTGTCGGAGGTCGAAGATTTTATGTTATGGTAGTATGGTATACTGTAGTAGTAGAATATACAGACACCCCTCTTTGTAGCTGTACCACCGGGAAGCCATTTATTACCACTACCTGGAGAAATCACTTTCTAAAACTGTACCATTACAAGGACATCATCGCCTTGATGGCTACTACATGTACAGCAGTACCTATTTGATAGAATTGTCTTTATGGGCTATGATGTCACGGTTTTAAAGCTATATAGCGTGAGAGTGCAGTAAGTCCCTACATGAAGTGTGGAGCTCTGGGATTTGAATTAATCGCACCAGTTTGCAAACAGTTGCCTGAAAAAAAACATTTGTGTTATTATACTGCTGAAAAGGTCGATCAATAATGGAGATTATAAGATTTACTTTCGATAATAGCTAATACCGTACAAAAACACATGCTATCATTGCAATAGCTACTTGTCTCGTCAGAAAAATGATTAACAGTTCTTTAAATCGGCGATAACTTCGGTCGTACGGATCCAACGGAAGCGTGGTTGAGCTAGTTTGAAAGCTCTACTTACGTAGCGTCAGCACGATTTTTTATGAGCAAATATCCCGCCAATTTTGGCAATACCTGACCATTTGAACTATCACTTTATGGAGGGGTGAAGATTTGTTTCGCTTTAACGTAAAAAATAATCAGAATTAAAATTTAAAATTATACTAGAAAAAAAGCGCAAACGGAGCTTAATCAAGAGGTATACCACTAAAAGCATTTGAATCCGTTTTCGTGTCATTAACGCTCAATCCGTGTGCAGACAAATCCTCATTTGAACTTATTTTAACCAATCGTACCCATCTCAGAATGGACCAACCACACATGCGAGGTTTTTAAAAGAAAAAACTTAACTTCTCCGGACCGGAGAAGTATATTTTAGAGTTGCTTTTTATGTTTGCTAAATCTAGGTTTATTTCTCTTTTCAGAAATGGCAAGAATTGTAATTTCAATACGCCTTTAAACATTTATTGGCTATTATACTTGTATTCCGTTAAAAAATACCCATAATTATGATATCATATTTTTCCATGCCTTCAGGACTATCGTAGTTGTGAACGTCTTGAGAGGAGGACAACATCATATTAATATTATGATGCTGTCTTTCTCTACAAGTGATGATGTCGCACTTGCACACAAAAGACCTGATGTCCATCGAAGAGCGATTAAACACGCGAGAAGAGAGCGTAGTCGCTGGCAAACCCACTGAATTGGGTCGCAGCAAAAGTCGTTTCTGGTAGCCCACCAAACGAAGATTTTCTTTAAGCTTAGTTAAGTTCCTCTTTATATTAATAGTCGTCGATTTCGTATCCCTAAGTACGATCTACAGGTTAAAGGAAGTTTGCCCTACTTACCTACTACGAAGTAGAAGGTATCACTATTTGTGATACCACTTTAAAGATGATTGTCTGTAGTCCTTTTGGCCACTACATCGATCTTGCCATCCGATTTATCAGTTTACTAAGTATTCTACCACTTATGTAAGGTGCTGCGTTACTCAGAGGATTTCAAAGCAATACCAGGGAGTTTATTATACTGCTAAATTACTGACCGCCCTACTCAGCCCTTCGATTTGCAAATTTTTGGATGAAGTAAATAGTTCATCATGGTCACTTCATCGTTGATCAAGTTGGGCACGCTGTGGTAACGACACCGTCTCACCTAGTCCACCCCATAAGTTTTCCGTACCAAGCTATGAACCTGTCAGCAATAATGCCCTTCTTATCCAGCTTCTCGGATTTGATGTTTTTCGGCGTCTTACCGAGTTCGACAAGCTCAGAAAACAGTTTCTCCTCCTTGCGCGGTGACTGAGTCTTCGGAGAGAATCCGACCCTAAATCCATAGATAAACTTTTCTAGCTTGTCCAGAAGCTTTGAAACAGTGAGGGCCCTTTCTTCAGCATCATTGCCGAGCTTTTCCATGATTGCGTTGCTGTCATCGCTCCGTAAGCTTCTCTTTTTTATGACGTTATGTCCAGCCAATAGCGAGCGAATCGGGAACGTCGACACGTATTTCGAATCTGTGACCGTTGCGAGTTTCCGAGTGTTAAGTGAGATCGCTCCGGTCGTTGCCGAAAGCACGACTAGAGTCGACAGGATGACCAACAGCAGCGATCGCATTGTTTGGAGGGACGTCAGGCAAGGTAAATTCAGAAATGAGCTCTCGACAGGCACGCTCGCTATGCCAGCCAAGATCTGAACCTTATCCGAACCTAAATGCACACGGACGAATGTGAACAGTATTTTGTGAGACATGATACGTATTGCTACTTTCTCAAAATACCTACTCCCGTATTCTTTTTTTTTAAATAGCTTGGGACAAGTAGTTAATACCTACTCCCGTATTCTATTTTTTAATAGCTTCGGACAAGTAGTAGCAGGCAAGTTAAACATTGTTTAAGTTTTGGCAAGATTCAAAAGAGGCACTGTTATGTTTCGCTAGATTAACAACGAGGAAGAGAAGTCACTTACCCCTATCCCTGAGCTCTAAACCTTAAAGCCCCGCACGCGAGCCTCGCTTGATAGCGATGACCATGATCGGTCTTGGGTTTGCATCCGCGTGCTCCTCACACGGTTTTCAAACCGCAGGCATGCTCGCTGCGCTTTTGGTACTCTACGCGCTTCGCGCGCTTGGCCTCAATCCTTCGTTGTCGAGAATAGCGATAAACTTCCTTGTATGAAAATGTGGAGCATTCAATATGTGCTCAGGAGCAGTTTGGAAGGATAATCACAAGACCGCATTGATTGACCTACCGCAAAACTTATGCAAACGGACGCTCATCATTTACTGACTGTTAAGAGCCACCAATCAAAAACTAGTATTTTGTGTATGCTGATTGTTGATTGGTTAGATAATATAGTCTAGGATAAATGTGAGCTTGAGCAGGATTAATTCCTTATTTTTAATGAGCAAGTACGTGGCCGAATTGACAGACCCGAACACCATTTCACATCGACCAGACCAGCACTAATTCTAAAATAACATACTGTAGTCATCTTCTATACGTAAACATATGAAAAGCTAGGTTAAATACGGCACAGTGCGCACTGATATTGACGGAGTAATGGCCAAATGGGAAAGGGATGCCAATACCAAAGTCAAGTGCGCAAGGTTGGTGTGGTGTGCTGGCAGTGCCAACTTACCACACCAACTGTGCCAACTTGGCACTGCTGAGCACGTTAATCTAGCGTCACAGGCTGCAGGTTTACGAGATGCACGATGTGGACGAAGTTATCGCCTTGATTTCTTTGTGTCGGCTTCAATCCGTTTACGGTATTCCATCTCAATCGGCTTTGTCTGTGACAGTGAAATACTAGATAAAATACTCGTCAGTTTTGAAGTCTGCCATCACTGTACCGCTGTTTTAGAACCTGACCGAAAGAGTTCCTTAGCAGGGTAAGCTGGCAACTTAAGTGGGAAAATATCATAAAATCTCATCTAGCTTTAATATTTTTAAATATCTAAGCTAATTTAATAAACAAATGCTAATTAAAAAATATGAGCTTGTTGTTGCTGTTAAAGGCAAATGCCGAAGTGAGTAGATTAAAGTCAATTAAATCTGTCCTCTAAACTTTAGTGCTCCTGGCCATCCACCAGATTAACCGGTTTGGGACCGGTCCAGTTTGGAACGTCACGCCGGTTAGCCGAACCGTGCAGAGTCGGTGCATATCAACACTCCCACTCACCGCTACTGCACGTCGTTCCTCTTCTTGATTCCACTTGCTTCGCGAAGGAACGCTAGCGACTTCGTTCCCAGTGCTTTCGTAAGCATGTCAGCTAACTGCTGCTTCGTGTCGATGTAGGCCACCTTGATTGTGGAACGTTCCACATTCTCTCGAATAAAGTGGTGACGGATATCCACGTGCTTGGTCCTCGCGTGATATCCAGCGTTGCTTGCAAGTGCAATAGCACCTTGATTGTCTTCCCAGACCTGCGTCGCTCCCACTTGCTCGTGACCCATGTCCTTCAGCATGGCACGTGTCCATAGTACCTCTTGAGTACAAAGGCTTAGTGCCATGTACTCTGCTTCCGCTGAGCTAAGTGCAACCGTCCTCTGGTACTTGGACTTAAACACCACCGGAGCGTTCCCAATCATGATCATGACGCCAGACACTGAACGTCTGTCGTCAATGTTGCTTCCCCAGTCTGCGTCCGTAAACGCTTCTGCCTTGACAGCTTGCGTTCCAAATCCACTCGTTCCACTTTTGTAAACGATACCATGATGGCGAGTGGGACTTCAAATACTGCAGAACACGAATCGCTGCCCTCCGGTGTTGCGGTGCCAGGGATCCTCTAGAAAGCGTGCCAGCTGCGTGACAACGTAAGCAATGTGCCGGCCGAGGTACAGGTTGTGATGTACATGAGGCACCCCATGAAGGAACGATACGGTCGTGACCGCATTTCGGCACGTTCCTTTTCCGTAGTCGGCGACATCATCTTGGACAACTTCAGGTTTGCTGCACAAGGGTTCTCCACCATCTTGGCGTTCCGTTGATTGAATCGTTCCACAATGTCGTCAATGTACCGAGTTTGCTTGATCATCAACGTTCCACATTCTCTATCGTGGTCAATCTCCATTCCCAAAATGAATTTGGCCTCGCCAAGCTCCTTCATCTTGAATGCGCTCTTCAGGGCGTTTTTGACCTCCCGAATTTCGTCGCGCGTCTTGGCCGCAATGATCATGTCGTCCACATATAGACATACGTACACGAATGCGTTTTTGGAACGCTTGACGTAGACACACTGGTCGGCTCCGCAACATTTGAAACCATTCTGCAGGAACACGCGATGAATAGTCTTGTTCCATGCACTTGCAGCTTGCTTCAAGCCGTAGATGGCCTTTAGCAGCTTGCACTTCATGCCTTCAGCATTCTCGAGGCCAAATGGAACGTCCATGTGGACCAAATCCTTCAAATTACTGTTTAGGAATGCTGTGTCGGCATCCAGTTGCTCCATAATGTAGCCGCACGTAACGCAAACAGCGAGTACAACTCGAATCGAGTTCATATTCGCAACTGGAGAGTACGTCTCAAAGAAGTCTATTCCAAACTCCTGCTTGAACCCCTGCGCCACTAGGCGTGCCTTGTAACGGATAACCCGGCCGTTCTCGTCACGCTTCTTCGTGAACACCCAGCGACATCCAATGGAACGAGTTGTCGTTCCACGTGGAACGAGCGTCCATGTTCCGTTCCGGGAATGCGAATTCAGCTCTGACTGCATAGCACGACGCCACTCTCCTGCTTCGTTACTGGCAATAGCTTCTGCGTACGTGTTAGGCGTATCTGGAACGCCACCAATGCTGGCCGCGTACGCCAACACTGCCTCTGCGACCAAACCATCTTCGTCGATTCTGGCACGCTTAGGAGATGGCGGTCCATCACTTCCACGCTCCACATCTTCATCGTCACCATTCCCAAGTAGAAGTAATGGCTCACGAGGGCGCGTAGATCGTTTCGTTTCAGGATGGAAGATCATCCGGTCCTCATGGAACGATGGAGGCTGCGAATGGAACGTTGCCAAATCCAACCCATTTAACCTGGGCTCCTCCGGCGCGGGTAGCTGCTGTATTTCTGCGTTCCGTTCCGGTTCAAGGTCGTCCATCTCAATGTCTTGAGCAGGCTCCTCTGCTTCTTCCATCGGTTCATCCTGAGCAGGCTTACGTTCCACTCCCGATATTGGAACGATCGTATCATCGTTCCTCGTCACATGGATGACCGTTCCTGAAGCTGGCGACTGCGTGTCATAGATTCCGCCCACCTCACGCTCGTCCAGCTTGACCGACCGTGTCACCTTGACCTTCGACGCATCCATGTCGTACACACGATATCCTTTCACGTTCTCAGCGTACCCGAGGAACGTGCACTTGAAGCTCTTGGGTTCCAGCTTCGTTCTCATCACGTCGTCCACATGAGCGTACCCTTGTGACCCAAAAACACGTAGGTGTTCCATCCGTGGCTTCACCTGGAACGACAGCTCGTACGGCGTGACATCAGAGTTTGATGTGTTCGTGGAACGGTTGATGAGATACACTGCAGTACTAACCGCTTCCGCCCACCACTGCGTCGACATAGACTTGTAGTGCAGCATGCTTCTTGCCTTCTCCATGATGGTACGGTTCATGCGTTCCGCCACTCCATTCTGCTGAGGGCTGTATGGAACGCTACGCTGATGCACGATACCGTTCCGTTTGCATAGTTCCAAAACTGTCTTGTTCACGAACTCCGTTCCATTATCGGAACGAAGACATTTTAGACGTTCCCCCCACTGGGTTTCGTACAATGCCTTGAACTCCTTCAGTTTGCTGCCCACCTCGCTCTTGCTCTTCATAAAGTACGCAACGACAAACCTTAAGTAGTCGTCTACGAACGTCAGAACATATTTGGCACCACCCTTTGAGATCGTTCTCATTGAGCCCATTACGTCCGTGTGTACTAGTTCCAACACACGCGTCGTTCTCGTTAGCGATCGTGACGGGAACGTCGTCACGGTCTGCTTTCCCTTCATACATCCACCGCACAAAGTCTCGTTCCCATTTTTCACATGTGGGATACCAATTGTGGAACGTTGAGTCTTCGTCAGCGCGTCCTTGTTGGGGTGACCCATGCGAGCGTGCCAAAGCTCCCACTCGCTGTCAGGACCGGCGTATTGCACGAAGTGTGCCTCCTCCTGCTGACAGTCCAGCAGGAACGCCTTACCGACCTTCTTCCCTGACGCTATCGCAGCGTTCCGTCCCCAAATTCGACAACTGGAACGCTGGAACTCCACGCTCATGCCTCGTTCCGCGAGCTTCCCGACCGACAATAACCGTCTATCGAGCCCCGGAATGTGTAGCACGTCCACCATTCGGATGCGTTTACCGTCCAAACCAGTCAACTTGACCGTTCCAGTTCCTGCGACGCGCAGCTTCTTGCCATCTGCAATCGTCACGTTGATGCCACTGTCTAGTGCCTCGTACCCAAATAGGTCGTTCCGGTGAGGGGTCATGTGCGACGTCGCACCACTATCAATCAGCCACCCGGCCGAGCGTTCCCCACCAACTGCAAACACTGCATCGTCTTTACTGCTCTTCTTTGCAGCAGGACAGTCCCGCTTCATGTGACCCACTTGGTCACAGTTGAAACACTTGCCCTTGAAACCAACGTTCCGTTTCGGACCGTTCCATTTTCGATCGTTCCATTTTTGACCGTTCCCTCGGCCGTTCCGGAACTTGCCTGCGTTCCCATTCACTTGGAACGCCTTCTCCATGGTTTCCTTCTTCTCGAGTCGCTCGTACTCCTTCAACAGCTTTTCCTTGGCCTCGATGAGCGTCACACCCTTGGCATTCTCCACGATAGACGAAATGAGCTCGTACTCATCGGGGAGGCTGCTCAGCAGCACCACCAGCTGGCGTGCCTCGTCCATGGGCTCTCCTAGCGTCTGCAACCCGACGATCAGCTCATCAAACGCATCCAGATGCTTGGCCATAGTCGATCCACTTTCCATCTTGAACTCGTGGAGGCGACGCGTCATCGTCACGCGGTTGTGGAGCGTGGTGCGGTTATAGAACTCTCGCAGCGTTCCCCAAGCTTCTATGGAACGAGTGGCCGACCGAATCTTGGTCTGATGCTGGAGTTCCACTCCCTGAGCGATGATGCCGAGCGCCTTGGCATCATTGACGAGCCACGCCTCGGTGATCTCGTTCTCCGGCTTGACGGCTTGAATATGCGCAAGCAGGCCCTTCCTGGCTAGCGTCATGCGCATATTGTACTCCCAGTGGAAGTAGTCCCACTCCCGAGGAGGACTTCGGCGCGCTTGGTCGTCGTCATATTTTGGAACGTTCCAGTAGAGTTGAGCGTTTGCGGCTGTTAACCTGTTGTTGCTGTTAAAGGCAAATGCCGAAGTGAGTAGATTAAAGTCAATTAAATCTGTCCTCTAAACTTCAGTGCTCCTGGCCATCCACCAGATTAACCGGTTTGGGACCGGTCCAGTTTGGAACGTCACGCCGGTTAGCCGAACCGTGCAGAGTCGGTGCATATCAACAGAGCTACTATAGCTTTCTATTATCAAAAATAGTGCTTTTTAATATTGGCGCCTGGTGACATCAGAACCAAGAAGTTTATGCAGGATCGTGCCTATCTTTCCAGGGCAACCACAAAAATGATCTGATGGTTCATCCTTCCTTCTAACGAGCAAAAACGACTACCGTATGACAGGTCAGTCTTCGGCGGGCGTTGACCATCGAATCCCTAAACAATACTATGCGGTATTGGGATTAAAACTGTATGGGATCCGAACAACGAAAAATAATCCCAGATGGGATAAGCAACGTATTTCGTTGCCCGGCGGAGCTTGCGTCGCGCTGCTGGGGGACGGAAACGATTGACAACCTGGCTCGAGGCAGTCATGTTTTAATCATTTCTCATTTCGCGCGTAGACAGACCCTTAAGACTACTGGTACCTAAGCCATCGAGATGACGTTTGCCGCCAGCCTCCTCCTCGTGGCCATCGCCATCACCACCGCCCACGCTGGAAGCCCGACCATGACAAAGGATTTACTCACCGGGTCTATGTCGAGGCCAGCATCTGAAGAAGGCTCTGCTGAAGAGACCCCGAAGTCGTACTGTCCCAACATCGTGTGCCCTGCCGTGTACCAACCCGTGAGTGACGAGAATGGTGTGATGTACCCTAACGAATGCTCTATGGAGGCCGCCAAGTGCAAGGGTCCGAGAGAAAATCCCTTGGACGAATACAAGCGAATCTACGGCAAGGAGTTTGGCGTCCCCCGTGATGAGGACTCTGACAAGGCTAGCAAGAAATGTGCGAGCGCCTGCCCCGACGTCGTTTTGCGCGTTTGCGGCTCCAACGGTGTCTGGTAATCGACCCGTGCGAGCTCAAGATCGCTGCCTGTAAGAACCCAGAGCAGGACATCGTGGAGGAGGATGGCGCGTGCAGCTCAAAGAAGTCGGGTAACATCGACGTCCTGTAACTTTTTGGCAGCGTCGTGGTCTTAACAAGGCCTTTTTGAATGTGTGCTAGTCGATAAATTCAGCTTGGTTTGCGTGTTAATACCAATTGCTACAGGGCTGAAAATTAACTCCAGTCGACAAAATATTTGCTACAATCTCTTGGATACCCGAAAACCGAGCTCATAGGACTAAATTTTAACTGTCTGATTTCCTGCGTCCACGTGGTATTACAAAAAGTAATAGCAGCTTCATAGATCTCACAACATATATATCAAAGCGATCATTTTGTCCTACCGATTGGACAAATATGCTGATTTTACGTATAATATCGACTAAAATCCAACCGACTGTAGCTCCTGTAGCTTGTATGAGCCAATGAAATTAGACAACGACAGAATTATAGCCAATGGGAGAGTTTTTGAAAATTTTCAACCCTATTTGGTTGGAATATTCTCAAATTAATTTGTATTCAATACAAACTTTCATAGTAATGCATGTACTAAAAATATGCAGATGTTTCCTACCAATCTGACAATACTTGGGAATTCACAAGCATAAGCAGTTTGCTGAGCTGAAGCCATGTCCATCGCGTCGTTGGCTCCAGCAAACAGCAAGAAGGCCAGGACGACTGCCATCAACTCGCTCACCACGTTCCTTGCGTCGGAGAGCATAGCACTCGATGCTGTCCATCAACTTATTGATGCCGACAAAACTGGTAAAGTGCTTCGAGTCATTTTAGATAAGTATGCATATCCCCTAGCGAGATCAACAGACAAATCTCGATCTACAAATACGTGTCTGGCATATTTCGGAAATGTGAAGAACTGGCTGCTGGATAAGTATCCGCAGTAAGGTGGAATAGTGAAGCCGCAGCTACAATTTTTTTTGTCTGGTCTTGGTAAGTACTGCAACAATCGAGAAGATGGCGCGTTTGAAAAGAAATCACCCCCTTGTTTCAAGCAAGATCTAGAAAATATCGTTCGCCTCCTGTATACGTCTGCCACCGAAAGTATTTATCTCGATGCCTCACTGGTCGTCATGATGTGGTATATGTACGGTCGCAGCTCCGACGTAGACAAACTTGAGAAGCAACAGCTTTCTATACTATCTGGTAGGTTTTTATTTTACTTTTGAAAAAGCTGTTGTGTTAATATTGGAAGGTTAGGTGGTGTGCTCTTCTTCCGCTTCATAAGGGGGAAAACGGTTGTGTTACAAGGCCATTCCCTCTTCAAAGACCCCTTAAACTTTCTTACGTGTCCTCTATTCACGTTGGCGTCAGCGCTGGGAATGCAAACTGCCCCAAGTAAGCGCATATTCCCTCCGTTTCTCTCTACAAGGCGTAGCACCACATGCGCAGTCGACGTTGAGGAGCTGAGCCTCGTAGAGCTCCTAGAAGCTGACAGCATTCCTGCTCTCTTGGAAGATTCACAGTCAGCACCCAAGCGGACAATCCCTGGTGCACAAGCTTACGTGAACAGGTTGTTGGTTAGAGTGAAAACGCTGGGCGATGAGAAACAAATTAGACCCACCACCGGACTTACCTCGCACTCATTCCGACGCGGTGCCGCCATGCACGCCAACGACGGGAGCGTGGCTGAAAACTGGATTATTGAGCGAGGTGGCTGGCAGCTCGACCGCGCAAATAAAGCATTTGGCTATATGCTGGGCGCGACCCAGGCGGACCAGAATGTATCACGAGTGCTGAGTGGGTGGAAGCCCAAGGAAGGTGCTCGGCTGCCTTCGTTGTGCACACTTGAACAACGAATACATGCCCGTGCTCTGAAATTTCAGGCGCTGCTGTTTTCGAACACCTTGGGTTTTTCGGACGTCGCTCTTAACCTCGACGAGGACGTATCAGAAGTTTTGACAGCCACCCTCGTAATGCATTACCCCAAGATGCTCTTGCTATCAAACGAGAATGCATTGATTGCCCGAATGCGGAAGGTCATGTCTGAACGGTCTATTGGAGAGGCTGAGGTGCTTGCGTGGAGCAACACGATTCGGAGTGCCTTCACTCCTCCAGCGCTTAGGACAGACACGCCCACTGACCGTGACTCAAATTCAATGAAGGTCCTGGATCTCGTGAAGCAACAGTCAGAGCAGATCAATGTTCTCATCCTGCAAAATAGGCAGCTAGAGAAACGCCTGTTAGCTGTTGAGTCACATTTGCACTCCTCCGTAACCAAAGCCGTACCTGGTGCACAAGCACGAGCACATGCTGTTGACCAGCCTGAAGGCATGGGGGCGCCACAACAGCTAACTCGAGCCGTACATCCCAAGAAGAAGGGGTCTCAGTCGTTTTCAGACGTCAGGTGTGAGTGGTTTACGGCGGAGCCACGCGTGTATGCTTCGCCCTCTATGAAAAAGACAACGTTGTATGAGTTACGACACGCCACAGGGTACGTGATGCTGTTCTTACCTTCTAGATTTGGCCTGGGTATTGCTTCCCCAGAATTCAAAAGCGAGGTGTTAGCCTTAGGCGAGAAGGTCCAAGCGAACGCACTTGCCTTCTTGAAGTCCAGCAAATCTTTCCGGCTGTTGCAGCAGACACGGCTGTAAAAGCCTTCCGTAAGTTTCATAAAGCTGGGAAGCTTGAGACGTAAATCGCAGCGTTTCACGAGCGCGTGGAAAATGGGTTCGTCATTGACCCAACTCCATCAGCCGCTCTTCCTGCCTTCATTCGTTTTCGACCTTTTGAAGTAACCTACAAGAAACATAGAAAAAGGAAACAATACAACGGGATAAAGTTAATGCTGGACGGATGCTGGAGCCAGCCAGCAGCACAAGCTGCTGCCTTCTTCCGGAAGGACCACCACAGGAAACATCACCACATTGCATGTCTACACTTTGTCAAACCAACGCGTTATGATGGCTAGCTGCCGTCGCCGGATATCTGTGCCTAATCCGCCTCCACCACTAGTACCACGTCGCCACCGTCGACGCCACCACCAAGCCCGCCGTCTACGCCAGCAACAGTATCCCGCTTCGTCCGGCAACACCATCATCACGACCAACTTTAGCGCCATCCACAAGTCCCCGTCTCCGTCGCCAGCAGCACCACCGCGTCCGACGTCAGCACCAGTACCGAGTCCCCTGTATCCGTCCCAGCGCTGCTAACAAGTCCGCCGTCTCCGTCGCACCGAGTCCGACGTCACCGCCACCACCGTGTCCGCCGCCACCACCGGCACCGAGTACGCCGCGACCGCCAGCGTCGCCACCAAGTCCACCGCCGTTTACGAAGTCCACCGCCGCGTGCCGTTGAGCCTGTAGTCTGTTGGGTGTAAACCGCAGTTTCCTAGTGTCACTGTTTGTCACAAGCGTCACATGCATGTCATAAAACTGAAAAGCGTTCGTATCGGTACAGTTGGAGCCCACGGTTGGACAGCTGGAATTTTTACGGTATGGAGTATGGGCGACCTATAGTCACCGATAGCAGTGTATGTTTTGTCATAACCGACATACGACAGATTTTGAATCCGAAATGGCTTCTTACAAATATAAAGTCAAACGTTGTCCTTCCGAGCGTCAGATAGAACAACATGAGTTGTGTAGGTTACATCAATACTAAAAAGTACTAGCCGAGCGCCGCCGCTACGCGGCGGTAGTTTAGGTTTAGTTTTATTATTATTTGCTTTGACCTTGAAATAATTGCTCTATTGGTCTTGAATTAAGATTCTTACTACAACCTTTTTATTATTGCTGGTTATCACTGTATCTTCGTTTTCCATCTAAAACCACCTGCACTTCAAATAACACTTATACAAGCGCTACACAATATGTTAAGTTTAGCGTCGCGCTCGTTATCGCGATAGCTCACCTGATAGTAATGGTATGTCCAGGTTGCACCACTTACCCGCTTGTACTGCCTATTTAAGCTTGTGCAGTAAGTAGCTAAAGATTGTTCATTTCTCACACAGAAATAAATGAAAGTTGAAAATATTCAAATTGAAATATTTTGAATGCATGCAGCGTTTATTTTGTGCTAATTCATAATTAGTCACTAGACACTCGATTCTGTGCCAGTTCTGACTAAAGCATTTGGATAATGTGGCGCAAGACGCCTTGCTGCTGTTGTTGTTGCCGGTAGTGCTATTTATTTAATAGTTTAACGATAATTTCAGGATGAGTAAAACGTCATTTAGGCTCCAAGTTAAATAACGCTTCTTTATGGGGTCTACTTAACCAATTATAATTAACACCTCTCGTGTTTTGTTGTTGTCTTGCCGCTCCATTTAAAAGCGTATCCTACGCCCCTGTCGCCGACAAGTCCGCCCGTTTAGTAGTATCGGATTTTGCTGTCTAAACAACTCTTAGAAAACAATGCTTTACAGCAGTAACACATGTGCGTTCTTTTTGTTCGATCTAAAGTTATCTTTCTTTATGGATCAAGTGACAACGTTTATTAGCACAGCGTTGCTCTTACGGCTAGCTTCTGTTGTACATGTACTACGATTTGGCAGTTCCACACTCCGATAATTTATTAATGTATTTACAACACAACAGTTGTAGTTATTATTTTAGTCACTGTAACTTGCATAAACTATTAAGTAAAGAATATTACGTATATTATAGTATGGCCTCGAAAACACGCATTCCTACGTGTACGCTAAGCACCTTGCAGCTTAGTAAGCGTCTTTAGGGGCTATTTCATTTGGGAATAAGTAGCTCAGTTTAGCACTCGAATATTAAAAACTTTCATTACTAAAATAGAAAATAGGATTAAAACGATGCCGCCTTCGGATAATGGATAGCCTTGTGCAAATCTCCATATGTACACTGTGAACCACATCTATTTAGCGATGTAAGCTACATAATCATGTCTTGAGCCGCCTTCGGATAATGGATAGCCTTGTGCAAATCTCCATATGTACACTGTGAACCACATCTATTTAGCGATGTAAGCTACATAATCATGTCTTGAGCCGCCTTCTCTCCGCTCAACAGCCAATGATAAATCTCAAAAATCTGAGCGTTTAGTGTGATGGGCGGACAGACACCGTGTTAGTGTTGATAGTTTGAGACTAGTCGGTCGCCGCTGCTTTGCGGAGGAGGTGGTTCCAGAGGAAATGGGTTCCCGCCTTCGCTACCCTCCGGCGTAAACATGTTTTATGTAAACGTGATGTATTAAATGCATACGAAATTGACCATTCCTACTCCGAGCCAAAGATCTGCCTGTGGACATGTTCTGGGTGTAGATCACATCCTCCTCCAGCGTTGGGTTCTCGACCAACGCCTTGAATCCTGATCTTGAAGTAACTCTCAAAATCGCAATGTACAGCTGCCCGTAAGAGAAGCAAGGCGTAGCATGATACAGCCCCAAGTGCTGCACTGTTTGTTCTTGCGCCTTGTTAATCGTCATTGCAGATCCCAGTTGGATAGGAAACTGCTTGCGTCTCAAGTAAAACGGAAAGCTCCAAATGTCTTCGTCACGAATGAAAACAATGCGGGGAATCAACACATGTTGCCCTTGTCACTCACCCGTCATGATTGTGGCGCGGATGACATGTGGCTTGAGCGCCACGACTCAAAGCCGTGTTCCATTGCACAGCCCTAAATCTGAAATTCGGCTTCGCATCATCGTGCTAGGCATTCTTACCTTGGGAGTCAGCTCGTGGGGAGGCATTCCACTGATATTCATCAAGTGGAGTACATCCCGCTCAAAGACATTGCCGTCACCGTCGTCTTGTACACAATCGGAAGACATGTATTCCGCGCCTGTCCTGTTAGTTGATCGGTCACCGCTTCATAAATGCGGTGCACTATTGCTTTCATGGTCGTGAGGATTGTACGGTTAGCGAAGTACTCATCGGTAGCAACCTCGGGGCTGTTAAACTCGCCATACATCTCGTCGATAATCCGATCCGTGCTTCTTGGAATAACACCAAAACGAATTTCATATTCCTCGTCCTCGGGCACATCTGGATTCTCAATCAGCATATCGCGTGAAATTTTCATGTAATTGCTTCCTAAGGAATGGTTTACTTCATGCCTTCCCTTCCCGACTTGCAGCAGGGACTCGGAGAGCCCAGCCATTTCCTCAGCAGTGTCCGCAGTCTCAGCTGTGCGCACTCGCATGTTTTCCGTAAGCCGGAACGTCTGGAATTGAGACCACAGTCTAGACGACTTAAGTCAAGCGTCGATTGTCTCGACGGGTGTGTCATTCAGTCAGACTCTCGAAAAAATCGCCATCACTGTGCCATCTAGCAGTATAGCGTCGCACCTGCTTATGGGAGGTAGGATAGCTCATTCTACGTTCGAGATTTCTTTGAAATTGAGCGAGAGCTCGACGTGCGATTTCATGAAAAACTCCCATATTAAGGAGTTGGTCAAGCATGCAAGCTTGATTATTTGGGAAGAAGCACCTATGGCCCATCGCCACGCGTTCAAGGCAGTAGATCAAACACTGCGAGACATACTTGACAACGATACCGATCCTTTTGGCGGGAAAGCTTTCGTACTTTCAGCAGGTTTCCGCCAGATTCTCCCGGCTTTGACCAGTATGCTTCGAAGCAATGTAGACTTTCCAGTACCACCCGGGTCATCGACAAACAATAACTTCTTGCCTTGCTGGGGACAGTCTACCGCTTTAATAACATGGTCGTACTCTACCTGCTGACCTTCGTTCAGCTGATCTTCTGTGTTTAGAATCGCCTTTAAAGCTGGCTCATCGTATCCAGTGAGCTCACGTCGAAGTAAGTCGTTTTGGCGAAGCAATTCACGATTAATTGTGAGGAACGACACCGTAACTGAGGAAGCTCATCGAATGCAGCTACCGCATACCCGTTCGCTTAAAGTAGCTCTTGAATGATCACCAGTGTTTCAAATTCTACCAGCGCCGACTTGAAAGGGTCCATCAAAGTCTGATGTTTGCGTTCGAAGTCTTGGGAAAGATTAACGAAGAATCGACGCCATTGAGCACCAACATTGCTGGAGCGAAATACACCAGAATGGTGACAAAAACCTGGCGTAGTTGATGCGGCATTTGGAACTCAACAGCTTCTGTCAAACATGAAACCCACTCGTTGTCATTCTTCAAGTAGCCAGCCTCTACGTTGACCGAGCCGTAGCCGGAGACAGAGCAACTCGAGGAGACCCGTGAATCATACAACCAACCATAACCTGATACTGTTTCCGCCGAGCCCACCTTTTCTGTTGCCCTTTCTCAGGCGCTTTCCAACAGAACTCTTTAGCGATGCCCTGATACAACATCGTTCTGGCAATATGGTTTTGAGGCTCTTGACTTGCACATAGCTCAAAGAATCTGGTCAGTATCGTGTGACTACCACGCTCCAAAACTGCCTCCGAATTTTCCGTCTCGCGGAAGCAAACAGTCTGCCCTGACTCGAGATGAACGGTTAGCTGTGTCACCGCGTGGATTTCTCCTATATCGTGAAGTCGAGCAGGTGCATGCAAGCTTCCACCGAAAAAATGTAACGGGCGCTCAAGAAACGTAAGATCAACGTGCTTTCGGAAATGAAGTAAAGCCGCTCCGAGCGCTGGACGGAGCACGTAGTTGGGATCAGTGTTGCGCTGCTCTAGTCGCTTAATGACTGCTTCGCGAGTTGAATCTTCCAGTTGATATTTCTTTAATACAGCGACATCAAACGCAACTTCTTCTTCTTTTAATGCACACAGCTCGGCTTCTGTCACTTGGTTCACGAAATGATGACGGAAACGGGAAAAATCGTCGGCTCCAACATTTTGGAATCCTGGGATGTATTCCACGGTGAGTCGATATTCTTCCAGCAGTAACTTGTAACGTTTGACGCAACGTAAATTCTCCTCTAAGTAGGTTTTTATGGTCCGTTTAAACCACCATGGGGAATCCTAGCAACATCGCACGGTATTCCTTGAGAATTTCGACCTTAGAGAGAAAGCTCCCACTCCATTGTGGGCTATTTCAGGTGGAGTGCTTAAAGCGTTAGCTATGCGCTGGGTTTCTGTCATCGTACGCAAAAAACAGGCCAGGATCCGTTTTCCTTGCAGTATGATACCACCGATTTGGCGTACACTGCCGTCTCAAACACATACAATGTGCGCTCGTAGCCGGGAAATGCCAGTTATACACTGCGAGCTAGCGCTGCTTTTACAGCTTGGAATGCTGTTAAGTCTTCCGGGGTCCACGTAAACGGTATTTCCTTCGACGTCAACCTGCTCAGCTGTGCCGACAACGATGGCGTGTTGGGAACCATCTCTCTGTAGTAAGCGATCATCCCGAGGAAACGTCGCAGCGCCTTGTTCTGAGGTTCCACAATCAACAATATTGCTTCTACTTTCTTGCTCTGTGGCTGGTTTCCATCAGGTGTCAGCGTAAACCTGAGATAATCGACACGCTCTCGTAGAATATGGTATTTCCGAGCATTAAGCGTGACATCGACATGGCGCAAACGATCGAAGACAATTCGTAAGTGCTGCAAGTGCTCCGTGGGATTCTCGAAAAATATCAGCACGTCGTCCAAATAGACAATGACGAAAGGCAGATCTTCTAATATGCGCTGAATACAGGCTTGATACTCGTATGGAGCCGTCGAGGTACCCATGGGCAGTCGTTTGAGCTGAAATTTCCCAAAAGGGAGACAGAAAGCAGTGACAGCCCGAGTTTCTTTAACAAATCGTCTGGCAAAGTAACCCATGTTTGCGTCTAGCGTGCTCATACACTTGGCCTTGCTGAGCCTTATCAGTATTTCTCGTATCTTAGAATCGTAATACGGAGATCTTCGTAGAAATCTGTTTAATCCACGAAAGTCCACTAGCAGACGAAGTGTACCATTGGATTTTGTCAGAAATAAATGTCGGTGCGGCTGCTTCTGCTCCATAAATCTGCTCAATTACGTCGCGTTCAAGCAAGCGCTGTATCTGGCCGTAGGTAGAATCTTCTTGGCAACGAGGCACGGCGTAGGGCTTTGCGTGAGTCGGTTTGTAGTCAGCGCGAAGTGGCAGGATAAAATCAGCAAGATAAATTATTCCTAAGCGCCCATAGTAAAGATCGACGTACTTTTCCAACAGCTTGCGGTAGCAGTACTGGAGTGCGGCCTCGATGGGTTGTGGAAGCAATCAAGCGGTTTCACCTTCGATTCTTCTCCAGCAAGTATATCATCACTCGTCGTATCTGACTCGTCATCTCCGACTTCCACTAAGCCGGGTTTAGTCGCTCGCGACGCTGAATGATTTATGTTGGTAGCGCGAACCATCGTTTCACTACCATCATATTCAATACATCCTCGTCCAATCATTAGGCCGAGTGCGGTCATAAGGTCATGCGCAATCGTCATATCGTCCGCAAGAGCTGGAAGTACTTCAAATTGATGAACAATGACAGAGTCTCGCTTAAGCTGAGGGATCCTGGACCGAACAATCATCGCTCCCTGGCTCCTTGCTGCTCCTTTGACGAAATCAAACGTAACGTCGGACGACTTGAGTAGAGCACCCTGACGCGGTAACACAGCATAAACTCTGTACTGATAATGCTTCGAGAGCACTTACTGTCCAGAAGCGCTTCAAAGCGGTCTTTACCACTTTTCAACTTGATCATCACTCTCATCGCTGGCGAAGAAGCCGTCGGTTTGGCATGTAGACCTACAAACATGTACTCGTCATCACTAGCTAAGATTAAAAGTAAAGTTATCCTGGCATCTTCCTTAGCTTGCTAGCTACTAGACAGTAGTGAGTGAGCCCACGGCGACGGGTCCGTCGAAGTTAGATACGAAGTCATACCCATGACGACGAGGAAATACGACACTGTCGTCACGGAGTGGCTCGTCATACTGTCTTGACGATTGAGCGAACGACATGCAGAGAAAGATGAGAGACTGGCCGTGGGGCTTCTTCTGTCGGCAAACCCGCAACATCGTGATGTTCTTGCTTGCCCAGCTAACCGGGGCGATCGACGAAGTGGTGGAGATGTCGATGGCACAGGTGGTGGAGTCTTGGAGACGCAATATCTTCATCCGCAACGTCGGGTGTGTGGTGATCTTAGAACTGGGGGAGTATAAAATGCATTGGAGTTGTGAGCTGACCGAGAAGTTGCCGCTGATTGCATCGGCTGAATCGAGACTTCTGTCGAAGTACGAAGAGACCTTCGTCCAATAGGACGCGGTAGATACGGCGATACTAGTGTGTGCGGCGATCTCTGTCGGGCGCCCGCAGGACTCCACAACATAATGTGCTGGCGGGTCTCCTTGTAGAAGGCTGTGTAGGATGCAAGTATATTGAAGCGGCAGTTTGTGTGTGACGGGGTCACACAGCACCTTGCGCAAGAGGAAGTTATCTTCCGAGAGTATACAAACTCTCAGTGAACGGCAGTTCACAGGTCCCCTCTTTTATGAAAGAGAGCGAAGTGACCCAAATAAGGTAGATTGTAAACTGAGTATATTTATAGGTAGATTAAGTTTGGGTTTAATACAAACTGTTAAAAAATACAAACTGTAAACTGTTAGTTACCTATAGAAATGCAATGTCATTTAACCAATGGTTGGCTTTGAACGACCTTGGTACCTTGTACCAAATATCTCGGAGTATGACGTGTCATACTCCTGAAGTGTGAAGTGTCACACTTCATGTAACCAGGGTACACTTAGGGCTACGTACCCCGTTACATTGTGAGACATCGGCAACGTCGTCTTCGACGATCAAGATCTTCTCCAAGCATATATAACCTTGTCACTTTCAAAATGCATAAATATTTTCTGTATTGTAGATTTGAGATTCGCCGGATGTTCGCCATAAACGAATAACCAATCGCGGATGGAAATTTGGAGTAGAGGTGGATGTTGGCGCCTTATACATATTTTCTAACTCTAGCAGTGGACCTTTTAGCTGACGATGACCTGAGTAACGTGATATGCTGTTATACCTGATAGAGGAGTCGACGCGTCATATCAGGTAGGAGAGGTTTTACTGTAACAAAATCTTGAGGAAGTACGTAGTGAAACCAGTGAATTAAATTCTGAAGTATGCCGAGAAACTCATTTGTGTATTTTATTTCCATTTGGCGTAACCAATTTGCTTACATAAATTCTATTTGAATGACTCAGTTAGTCTAGTCACTGAATAATCCACCACAGACACTACGCCTTCTTCGACTTTTTGACAAACTTATACTTCATTAAGCCTTAGCGAAGGCTTGACAGGCCGCGGAAACTCGCTCGCACACTTCCAGCATTTGCGGCTTACGCTGGCGTGATATTACCGCGTTCAGATGGTGGATGGTTATTCGCACTGGGAAAGTGTGAAGAGATTCACTTACACTGCTTACACAAATTAATAAAAAATCGCTAAGGTAACTTCGTCAGTGGTTCCACTTTGGAACGTGAGCTCCTAACTTATTAATAGCACCAGGGTTGGTTATGAATGAGCCGACCGACGTTGATATTTATACCCTTGTAGCTCTTGTTCTGACTTGTTAAAGACAATAATGTCAAGCACGGCCGAAAGCTTCGACTTCAGACTCAAGCGCAAAGTGCGCAACGCTGAGACCAAGTTGTTCGAATGGAGGCCATGCAGTTGCACCATTGTGGCACAAGATGGCAACCTCTTGTTGCAGTTGCAGTCGCCTCCAAGAGATGAAGAGAGTCAGGATGAAATTGACAACGAGATGGAGATCATCACGATCGACTTGGCCACCCAACTTGTAAACGTTGTACCCAAGAAGAACAAAGCGAGGTGCAACTTAGAATACTACTCACTACCATCTACTAGGAGCGAAGGCGTCTTGAAAGAAGAACTCATGGCACCGTCGGGTGCTCATTGCCAGCAGTGGATGGCGCAAGTTCGACGTGTCCAGCAACAGGCTCATCAGCACCGAAGGCCAACATCCAGTTCTTCCACTCGATCAGGAGCGTCACCTGTTGCTCCTCTACTTTCACCTCTCACGAGTGTTGCTGAATTTGCTGGAAGCGGAGAGACCAGACTGTCGGCTAATGAGGCGACAGTGGCGTCATCAATTCATAGAGAGCAATCGCCATTGAGAAGACAAGGCTCGCGTGAAATGTCAAGCTCGGAACTAGCTCAACCCGAGGTGGGGTCTTCACACGACAACCTGCCTATACGACGACTCAACTCCTCATCAGAAGTCGCTAGTGCGTTACCGGAACGTCCGGCGATCATCACCTGTCGAGTTCGGGAACACTGCGATGGACCAGCAATTAACAGTAGCGATCTCGACTACACTGTTGATTCTTCCAGTGGCTCGCCTCCACAAGTACTTGAACCAACCGCATACGCAGACTCTCAAGCGTCCATTTCGTCCATCTCTTCCGTGTCGACAACGATACCGCCGACAACGGAATGGCGTAGACGAAGCGGAACTCGAATTTCTACTCCGGAATACCAGTACTCGTCTTCTTCTGACAGTGATACCCACCAACATTCTACACGCTGCTCTCGTCGACGAGACGATTTCAGCGACGATGAACATGAACGTGTACAATTCAGAAGACGGAGCTTACGACAAAGCTCTGCGTCGGAGGAAAGACGCACCTCTCGAGGCGTGAAACTCACTTCGTCTTCTGTATCCTCGCCTTTCCGAGTATCAGTGCGAACACAGCAGTCTTCGCGAGATCCTGCTTCCTATGAAGAAGGAGAGTCCTCCCAAGCGGAGTTGCATATTCTCCAGCGCGTTGAGGCCGCACTGCGAGCACTTGAAGTGGAGAACGCTCAAGCTAAGACACGTGAGCGTGATCTTCTCCAAGAGATACAAACGCTACGTGACGCGGCTCGAGTGGCAGCAGCCGAGCGTAAACACACAGAACACGAATATCGACACGCACGACGCAAAGCTGAGTCCTGGAGACGTGCAGCTCAAAGTGCTGAAGCTGCAGCCGCTCAACTACAAGAACAACTGGGCGTCGCACGCGAAGAGAATCAACTCTTAGCAGGCGACAAGCTGCGACTTAAACGTCAGAACAACGAGCTTCTGACGCAGGTGCATCGTCTTGACTCGCTCGTCTACGGTCGATTTTAAGTAACTAACACAAAAGTCCGATAATTGATTTAAAATTTCTAGAATCGTTTCTGAATTTCAAGTCTTTCATCCCACAAAGCCACTGCCCGAGCCACTCCAGTGTCGATCTTCGTATCGCTCAGCGAAGTCCGCTTGTGATGACGCAATCTCCGCTAGATCACTCTTCGGATCCTGCTCCGTCTTCGTCCTCTTCCTAAGCTTCAACGAGCTCGACGTATCCTTCGTCTCAGCTTCCTTCTTCTGCTTCTCCAGTTTATCTTCAGCTGCAGTGGCCGCCACCATGACCTTCGCCGCCTCCGCTGCTGGCGTCGTGGCTCCGTCTTTAACCACTTTGTCCGGGTTCTCCCAGATCCACGACAGCCAACCGGGAGTTAAAGCGTACATGAAGGTGCCCCAGATGGCTTCCCCGCTCTGAGCCTGCACTGTTTGGTCCCGAACCACACCGCTGACAAACTCCTTGGCGTGGTTCTGAATGTCTCCACGACTCAACACGTCGTGTACCGAGTCTCCGAGCGTTTTGGTCACGTTCTGCTTCACTGCGTCTTGCAGGAACGTGTGCGCCAATAATTGAGTCAAGTTGGCTCGAGTCTGGTCGTCACGCATAATTTGCTCCAATAGCAGCAACAGAGCTTCTTTCGCCTGTGGATCCACTACAGTCGAGCGCAACAAATCGACCAATTGACGCAGAGTCTTGGGGTCTTCCAGTAACGCTGCCACCGTGTGCTTCGTGATGTCCGCTACCTGTGTCCTCGTCATTGGATCGTTTAGTGTATGGATCACCAATGCTCTCAGAGCTTCGCGCGTCGTCTCCACCACTACAAGCTGTATGGAGAAAGCAAATTATCAGCAAATAGTTTGTTTCAAAGTGATTGCACCACTTTATCCATCCTATCAAAACAAATGTTGCAATCATAACAATACGAAAATGTCTTGTCGTACCCTTTGCAGGAACCTAGAGGCTTGATCAAGCACCTTGGGGTCATTCAGCACCGTCTGCACGATCTGTGACGCTAGCTCCCGCGAGTTATCGCGTAGTGTTTCGTCCTGCAGCGAGCGAGACGCTACCTCGGCGGTGTGTTTACTCATACCGAGCTTGAGCTCAGGTCCAAAAGCTACAAGTCCCACACCGCCCAGAACAAGCGAGCCCATCCACCACCAGACGCGCTGGCTACGCATGAGGCGCAAAACCATCTCAGGCTCGCTCATATCGGGCGCTGGAGAACGTGGTGACACTTGGGATTGCTTGTCCGAGCTGTGGTATCGCCTTCGCACATACAGAGCGCGCGGGTTCCGTGTGGGGCAGAGCTGGCGGCCTGATAAAGATATTGAGCCATTTGTCAGCGCCGGCAGAGCCCCAAAGCGACCACTAGACGCCGCGACGCGCATCATCGCGAGCCGCATCGTCGGAATCCGATGTGAGGCTGAAGTTGGCGTATTTAGCGCGGTGTCCGATTGAAAGTGACACATAAAAATACTGACAAAAGTTGATTTTGTGAAGTTGAAACAACTGGGACTCATGCAACAGGACCAAAGTGAGATGACAAAATGTATCTATGCAGACTCGGTGGCCGCGACTACCTAAATACGGCTATGCACCGCCACACACTTGGCTTGTTCAGAATCCATTCCATTGCACACGCACTATCCACCCTCTCAATTCACTTCAGGAGAACGCATCGCGCGTCTTCCTTACTCTGCCTAATGTTGTCGGCCATCGCACAAAAGTTTTTTTTTCGTCTTGATTCGTTTCGATGCCTTCTTCTCTCTCAGTCTCGCTCGCTGATAACGCACACGTCTTCCAAGACCAACTCGTATCACCACGCGCTTGCCGCAAGCGTCACGACTTCAAATTTATCCGCTGCGCTTCACTTGGTTTGCTCCGAGTTCACACTTGTTTGTCCTGAGTGCGTCATCGCGTCGCGTCGACTTGATGTATAGTTTAAAAAGTCTGGCACTGGTACTTCCAGATCACAGCAAAGCAGTCTCCGCTTCCCGTTGCAAAGTAGGGGGACGCTGGGGACGACGCCACACTTATCACGGAATTCCGGTAGCCCGTCAATGTCAGCACAGAGCGAGACGAACGCGGATCCCAGAACACCACAGATCGGTCCTTGGAACCGGACATCAACCACCTGAATAAAATATAACAGCATACAGTTAGCAATGAGGCTGACATAACGGGAGGGAGACAATGACATTGAACGCACCTTCCATCAGGCGTGTAGGCGACTGAAAGCACAAAGTCCTTGTGGCCCTGGAAAAGCATTCGCGGCCGTGTCGTCGTGCGGCCCTGAGCACACACGTCCCACAGCATGATGTTGCGGTCAAGCGAGCCAGAGATCACGTTCTTGCCATCAGGCGAGAACGCGATCGAGTACACCGAGTCGCTGTGGCCTTCCAGTCGGTCCAATAGTTGTGCTGTCTCCGTGTCCCAAATCCGTACAACCTTATCCAGCGACGCGGCAGCGAGAAGTCGTCCATCCGGTGACAGCGCCACCGACGTCACACCGTCCGACGGGCCACCGCTCTCGTTGCCGAAAATCTTCTTGCACTGGCCATTGCGAGCATCCCAGAGACGCACCTTGCGGTCCCCAGAACCAGACACAATCAAGTCGTTCACGTAGTCTAGAGAGTAGATTTCCGACTCGTGGCCAGTCATGGCTGGGCCTTCCTCGTTCGACGCGATATCCCACACACGGATAGTGTTCTGCGGCATCCCTGCAACGAGTTTTGAACAGTCTGGCGAGAAGCAAACAGCGCGAACATAAGCGTCGTCAGGCTCGTTGGCCGCAGCATTGGACTGCGACGTAGGCGTCTGTCCGGATCCAGCAGGACGCGACACCAGGAACTTGCGGTCTCCAGTCTTGACATCAAAAACTTGTGCCGTCTTGTGGCAGCCCGAAGCCATCATGGTACCGTCAGACGAGAAGCGTACGCAGCACACAACGCTCTGGTGGTCCATAGACTGATGCATCTCAGCGGCCGGACGCTCCGACTCCTGGTACGACATGCTCGTCTTGGACGAGTATACACAACTCCAGTTGAGACGACTAGCCTTCGTGTTGGAGCTCTTCTGGGTCGTATTGTTCCCGGAAGCTGCTGACAGCGTCGACGTGGCACTGGCGGACGGACGACTGGTCTCCGTGTTGTCACTCTCAGTCTTTGTAGAGTTGGATGACGCGTTCTGAGACTGGTTAGCAGCGCTGGGACTTGAGTTCGTGCTGGCCGATCCCTGTTCACGGTTCATCTTGGACACCTGGGGCAGCATTCCACTTGATGTAGAGGCGTTGCCGGTCGAGCTAACGGAAGGAAGCGCGCCCTTGCCATTCCCGTTCAGACTGGGGATACTGGGCTCCGAGCCATTGAGCTTCGACTTCTTCAGGGCTGGGGGCGACGCAGCACGGTCTTTACCGTTCACTTCGCTATTAATGCTGGGCATGCGACGTGAAGACGGAGTCGTGTTGGCCTGGCTCGTGTCCAAAGGGCTGAGCTGTGGCGGTGGGTTCGTGTTGCCTCCCTGAGGAGGAGGCGGAAGCTGAGGGGGCTGCTGGCCAAGCTGCTGCAGGCTTCGTGAGGCCGGCTGGACGGGTACAACGCGCACAGGAGAGCTTCCACTTCGCTGCTGAGAGCTGGCCACCCCGGCGCGGCCGGACGACGTGGCGGCTGCCACGAGATTCGACATTAGTGAGTTGGAGTCCTCCTGCATGCTGCCACTAGTGGGCGGAGCACGAGAGCGTTTGGCCGGGAGCTTGGCCGGAACGGCCTGCTGTTGGGGAGGCACCTGCTGCTGTTGCGGCACTTGGCCGGTCTCGAGCTGCCTGCGCATACGCAGCATGTCCTCTTCGTACTGCTGACGGATACGGCGGTGATTGGCCTCTAGCGCCTTAAGCGACTGCTGGATCTGGTCCATCTCCACGACCTGCGACTGAATCTTGCGCTCCATCTCGAGCTGTTCCATCTTGGCCATGTTAAGCTGCTGAATGGCAGCCTCGTACTCGGCTTTAACCTGGTCCAGCATCTCACCTACGCGGCTAGTAGCCGCTGTGGCCAGTTGCGGTGGGGCGCCCGGGTTACCTGACGTTGGTCCGCGGAGCTGTTGTGGCTGCTGCTGTTGTGGGGGCGGCACACCCGCGTTCGGGTTGCCGCCGCGGCCACGGGCCGGTCCGGGGGCGGACGACGTGTACATGGCGGTGTCTAATAACGAGGTAGGAATAAGTGGGCCGACGTGGCGACGAGGAGGGGGGCGCGAGATACTACAGACCTACTATGAAGTCAACGACGGCTGGAAGACCTCGTAGGGCTGTGTGGTGTCTACTGGGATTTTGCCGCGCTTTACCCTACACGAGTGTTTCCTGGAGTGTGTGAACGGCAGAATTGGGGGGAGGCGGGAGCGAGAGGGGGCTGCGTGGATGGGGGGACTCGGAAGGAGTGATGGTCAGCAATTCAAACAATAGACCTGGCTTTGCACGTCACCGGATGGCGCGAATTCGCTGTGCTGAGACCTCTCAGTTGGTATGGGTTATTCCAAAGTGAATTGTCCAATCAGGCTATCCTTTGATATTTTCTTACACTTTGACCTTCACGTTAAAATATCGGAATGATTCGCATTATGAATGAGAGGATTTCGGAGAGTTGATGGAAGCCCCCTTGATATTTCTTCAGCTAACCCGTTAAAAATAAAGGTTATGCATGTGTCCATGCTCATTACCTCGTAATAGTCATATAATTTATAAGATACGATCGATAAAAGGAGGTTTGCCCGGCCCATCTTGCCGCCACGTGGTCACCAGCGCATTGCAGCTTGCCATCCGAAGGCTCATTGAGGAGCCATCTCGTTTGCCATGCATAAATGCAAACATCATGAGACTGCTCTCCAACGCCGCCCAGCAGAACGTTACTGCTCTGTCGGGTTAATGTGGCTACAGCGCTGACTGGCCTTGAAGTTCGGTGGCAGTGATCTTGTAAGCAGGTTGCCCCGAAACTTGTGAAATGCTACCACCGACTGCGTCCGGTGTCTGTACCGAGAGAGATGACCTCTTTTTCAGCACCGCTAAAAAGAGAAAACGTATCGCATCTTCTAGCACATCAAATGGCGTGACGCATTACATGTACCTTGGGCCTGTAATATCAATGGTCACCCTGTCTTGAGGAGGGGCGACGTGTTTGATGATTGCGCTGCAAAAACGATGCATTTGTATCCACCCGACGTTCTGTGGCACAGTCCCAGCTCCACGTTACACACAGCGACTCGTCTCTGTCTTTCCTCCCCGAAGTCGATATCGTCTTCCGAAGTCTTGCCTCGCACAGACAACCGCACAACAATAGGGCCAGTCGCCTACAGTACCCGACGACTTGGCTGACACGCATTTTCGTTTTTAGAGCAGCACAAAGAGCTCTCGCGTCATGGTGCGGTCATTGCCGCTACGCAGCGGCTTCTTCAAGGCTCCAGAGCTATCGGACATCGAGCAGACTGAGCTGTTGGCCTGGGGCCGCTCGCTCGTTCCTGATCTAGTGCGTCAGCCCGACGTGGAGTGGACAATGATTCATGAACGGAAGGGCGTCCAGCTGTGCGAGGACCGGCAGAAGGGCGGACTCACGTACTCTATCCGCGCAGTGGGGCCCGTGCGCGCGTCACTGGACGACGTCATGGACATCTTTCTAGCGCAGAACACGGTGGACTACCGCTCGTTGATGCAGTTGCAGCTTCGCGAGTTCTTCGCGGACGCTGCCGTGCTCTTCCACAAGGAACAAAACGAGTCCGAGGCGCTGAGTATCAAGTGGACAGCGGCCCGCACCAAGAAGAGCGTGGCCAGTATTGGTGGACAGGTGGGCGTCGATTTTTGCTTTTTCGAATACGCGGGGGTCATCTCGTCGGAACTAGTAGACGGTAACAGCAGTACACTTCAAGGCTCTTCGTCCTCTAGCAAGGGCACACCTGTGGGCGTGTGTCTCTATGAGTCCATCGACCAGGCCGAGTGTCCATCGCTTTATGACTCGCACAAACTCGAGCGCGCAAGTGTGTCCAAGTGCGGCTCATCTCGCGTCCAACATTGGGAAGAACGGGTGGTTGAAACCCCACTTTTTTTTACAATCTTCCCCCAACCCCCAGAGGACCACGCATTAAACGCCCGCTGGGACCCGCCTCTATATTGGCCCACTGGGGCGAGGGGCGTAGGTGGCATCGAAGAGGCCATCAGTCGACGTCGCATCTCCAAGGAACTGACCAAACGCCGAGTGCCCACGTGGGTGAACGACAAGGACCGCGCGTGCTGCCACTTGTGTCTCAAGACGTTCACGAATACGCGGCGTAAACATCACTGTCGTGCATGCGGAGAGATCATCTGTAGAGCGTGCTCACTTTACAAGAGTGTGGACTTGCAGTCGGTCGGATTAACGATGCTACGGGTGTGTAAAGCCTGTATGGACGGCACGTCCACTACAGCAACCGATCGCGAGAAGGAAGAGGCCAATCTCAAAGCTGTAGCCGCTGTGGCGGCCGTAGCGAATGGAGTCACAGCTGACAGCGTGCCGTTGCCTGAAGGCGTGGACAACTCGATCCTACGAGACGCAGTGGAGGAATACGCCTTGGCTCTACCTGGAGCTCAGGTGTCTACTGTCCCCGACCTCGTCGGGATTGCCTGGCTACAACAGTTAGCAGCCAGAGACCAGGAGAGTAAGGCTATGGTTAATGCCTTGATGGAACGACTACGTATCGACTCTCAGCAGAAGGACATGGGTGGGACGCCCGAGGAGCAGGTGGATATCTACGATACACTATGTGATCTGGCAGCTCAGACGTTGGCTTGCAAGTACGCGGTTGTCAGTCTGGTAGACGAGAACCGCCAGTGGTTCAAGAGTGCTGTGAACGTTCAGGAGTCCGAGGTGCCGCGAGACTTCAGCTTCTGCGAGTACCCGGTACGAGACCAGCGACCGCTTGTGGTCATGGATACATTACGGGACCCACGCTTCAGAACGAACCCGTTTGTGACGGGCCCGTTAGGTGTCCGCTTCTTGGCCGGCGCGCCATTGTTCACAGTGGATAATGAGTGTGTTGGTGCTGTGTGTGTGCTGGACACGGCTCCCCGGGAGTCTCTGCAAGAGTCGCAGATCGCTACGATGCAGAACCTGGCGCACTTGGCCATGGTTATGGTGCAGGAGCGGAGAGAAGCACAGAGTAAAGTTGCCCGTGCCATGGCAGCATCGTCTCAAATTGTGCCAGCACGTCAGAATGGCGGACAACTTACGAACAACGCCGGTTCGTCTGATCTCGTGCCGTTGAGCAGCTACTCCGAGACGTCCATGGTCGTACAAGGTCGTGAGAGACCGAAGGAGGACCCGGTGCTGAAGGAACAAATGATCCAGCTATTGCACAAGGCGTCACAGGTGCGCGACCAAGTGAATCAACAGACACACAAGCAACAGGCAGGTCTTCAGAGCTCTGCTGAGTAGATCGTTATCATCGGGAATGTCCATCATCACATTACGCGCTCCGTTTTCGTCTCTTGTGAGGACTGGGACGAAAGCAATCCACTGTGGATTGGATTCCACACGAGTTAGCACAATCCAAGAAAAGATAAAGAGATCGACCGACTTGCCGACAGAAGCACTCAAGAAGGGGGAGATTTAGAAGGATGTCTGTAGCCGAAATGGGTGAACTGCAAGGTCGTAGGTAGGACCACCCCGCGTGTAGTAGACGCCAGTGTATGGAGTATCCCCGCTTTTAAAAGTAAAAAAACGGAGCGTTAGAGTGTATACCAAGTACTACTACAGTCAAACTCGTAACTTAAAAATTGGCAAATACTGTAGTAGGAACATTACGGTAGAAGCCCCTAATCAGTAATTGAAAAACTGCAATCAACCTCGAACAAGATTTGCGCGACTGATTCGCGCCAAAACGGCAGGCTCTGCTCGACTCGCGCCAAAGCCCGAGGTTTGTACAACTCGCTCAGAACGAAGGGAGATCTGGTTCATTTGCAACCTTACCGTTTGTCGCTAAGATGCCTTCCCGAATCACCCTCATCGAGAAACAGCGAGCCCATCGTGCGGAATAATCTTAATTTATGTGTGCTTAAATACTTACCAGTATTGATCTGTTGGTATTGCTATTTTTGTCGAAGTTTCCGGCTTTGGGGAGTAAACCTTCGCTCAACCCACACCTCCACTTGATTGGACATAAATAAATGGGTACATGTAGAAGAAGCCCAGAGGCATTGCTGCAACTAGACTTAAAGCGAGTGTTTTTCAGACTCTAGCAGGCTACGCGCGTACCAAGAACTAGTGTGGTCTGCCAGCCACACCTGAAGCAGCTGACCGGCAAGGAGAATCGCCGTGCTAGTAAGCCGAGTCTGCGTGGGGGAACCGACTTCGGTAAGATGTAGAGCGATGCCAAGAATGATGACATCTACTTTGTCTATATCTTGCAACTGTCCTATACTGGTATGCCTATTGACTAAAAAAGCTTATTTTGCGAAGATTGCAGTTAAAGCAACGAGTTTGACACTTAGTTATGGAGGAAGCTGCTACAAAGCAGCACTCTCATCCAAAAACAGTTTTTCACTGTTTGTATGGATTCTATCATCTTGGCTACACTCGACCACAACTTGCGCACATATACAACAAGAATAAAAAAACAATTGGCCATTGGATTCAAGCTTACGAGAGGACTGGAACCTATCAGCGTGCTAAAGCCTCGACCGACAGAAAGTTCACTGCGGACCACAGAAAATGGCTGTGTGATTTCTACTCAAAATCACCACTTGCTTACCTTGATGAAGCGCAAGACGCTTTCCAGAAGGCCAGCCACATTCGCATCTCGAAGTCAAGTGTGTGGAAAATTATTCATGGCTGTGTACTTACATACAAAGTGCCGGAACGTCGTGCTATGCACATCAAGGAGCACGACGTATTTCGCTTTGTTGCAGAGTTGAGCAGTATCGACTGGTGTCATCACAATTTAGTTATCCTTGACGAAGTTTCTTTCGATAATCGCGGTATGATTCGAAAGCGTGGCTACTCTCTCAAGGGAAAGAAACTCGCAGTTAGGGGCGACTTCCAGCGGCAGCCCAGAGTGTCAGTTTTGGTTTTTATTAATCTGCATGGACTAACTGGTTACTACGCCACAGAAGCCACATTCGATCGAGCTGAGTTTCTGAAGTGCTGTCAAGACTTTGCCTACTCAAAGAAAAGCAACGTTCGTCTGTACCCTGGATCACATTCTGTTTGGATTTTGGATGGGGGTCGATTCATCGACATCCGGAGATTGATCAGTTTCTCCGGAGCATTGGCATTGTGCCAATATTCCTGCCAGTTTATTGTCCCTTCTTGAATCCTATCGAATATATGTTCGGTTATGTCAAGCGTGCGTTTCAACGCTATTACAGCGAGTCAAGTGGTCGCGATTTATTGCCATTTGTAGTGAGGACTTTTCGAAGGTTCGAAGACTTTTACATGGGTAGAGTATTCGAGCATTGTGGCTATAAAATACAGGGTCATTTTGACCCTACCGGACCTATGTCCACCGAAAAGCGTCATGTTCCTGACATCTGGGATGAAAGTGTGAGACCTGAAGTAGAAGACGTGAACTTAGAGTTTATTGAAAGGTGTAATCCAACGTAATAATGACCCAAGTTCTTAATCTACTCTTCATGCTCGAAGTCATCGATGTTCTCAAGTGTTTCCAGTGGATCTGCTACTGCACTTGCAGGTGGCGGCTGGGATCGACCATACGCCGACCTACTTTAGGTCAAGAATCGGCTCGGTCTGATAACCCAGAGCTTAGGAGCCAAGGATCACGGTAACTACTCGGCGATCTGTCCGGATATGCTATCCGGACAGCCGCTGAGCTCAACGGTCGCCGGAACTCAGCTGAAGGGTCGGTAGAGATCCGAAACGACTACATTTCATTAGATATTTGTATGAGAAGCATAGGATTAAGTAGGGGGAGCCGAAAGGGCTCCCAGAAGATAACAGAGCAGAATTTTCCTAGTCCAAGACACGTGTACACTTTTCCGGTAAGTCCCTGCATAGGGCTGGATTATGCCTGCCGTCAATACTCGAGAGGCATAGCTTGTAGGGTATTGACTGGTAGCGCCAAGAGATTAGGTCGGTCCGGGTAGGACAAAGTCTCGCTACGCGCGAAAGAAAGTCCCGCATACTCAGCGGGCCGGTACGTCGGATAGCCCGGGTGCCGTAACACTTCTAGCTGAGCTGCCTCTGCACTCGGTGACCTGTAAAAGCGCTCGCGCGCCGTCGTCCATCCTTTGGTGGAGGGCACAGGGCTGTAAACGAGCTCAGCCGAACCAAACTCGGCGGAGCCTCGGTAGTGATCTGACTTGGTTAGTCGGAACCGGGTGGAAGCGAGCCACTCGTCTGTTCCGGAAGGGTCGGACCGCGAGGGGGCCACTCTCTGCGCAGGCCATACAAACCGCCGACCTAACTCGGCGATTCGTTGTGGTTTGTGTAAGGAATTCCACATCTGACGATATTTGTGTGTTTCTACTACATCACAGCTGGATATCACGGAGAAATCCCTCTATAATAGATTTTTAGGACAGCAAAACATTTTTTTTAATGTCCAAGCGTCGCGTTAGCACTTCCACATCATGCTACAACTGATGATGATCAGCTATTGATGCATTAATTACAGTCTAACGCCATTTGAGCTGACCTTGACAGGTGTGCCAGCTGCTGACGATCTTCAGAGTCCACATTTCTTAGAAGACGAGCAATATCATCGGGAGGCGACTGCGATACTGCGTCACTCCAGGTGGAGCGGTTGAGGTTGCGAGTGATGTGGTTTCCCCACATTCTCCACACCACTGCTTCTGCTTGAAAAATGGGCCCCCAATGCTCTTGCAATTGCTGGACCACTTCTCGCAGAGAGCTCCCTGCTGCTGCCCCCGCTCGATCGGTCTCTAAAGGACGAATGCAGGCACTCAAAAAAGATTCCAGGTCTTGGTTTGTTTGAAATAGCAAGACCATATTCGTAAATCAGGAGTTTCACAGTCTTATCACGCTTTGAGGCCATCCAGAGATTCCATGCATGTTCAGTCTTATCGCTATCAACGATGTGATTATTGTACTTGAGCTGAATCACCTTCGACCATGCTTCAATTGAAGGAGCTTCAACTGACCAGTCACCATCATGCTTGACAGCCTGGCCTTTAATGCGAGGACAGAACTCCTCCCTTAATTTGTTTATTCTATCTTGGAACGTAGCGCCGTCAACCAGACAGTTACTCAGCGTTTCACCAGACGTCTCACGCTGCCCAACTGAGCTCTTAATGATGGGCTTGATAGCCAGTTGAAACTGGTCCGACGGTGGTGGAGATGTGCGCGTTGCCTGCGCTGATGTGCGCCGTGGGTCACGAGAACCTGGTGCCCGTGTCGGCATTGGTGGTCGAGGTGTATGCAGCTGATGTCTGGACAGCTGCGGAGTTCGTGCTTGTGGTGTATTCAGTCGAGGAGATGCATTGAGAGCTAGGGATGAATCGACACGAGTTGGAGTACGTACGCGCAACGGATATGGTGATACGCGCCGTGTAAGTTCTTGATGTGAGGGCTTTTCAGAAAACTCGCAAATTCTGTAGCTTCTTCGGAAATCTTTTTAAACCCCGATTTTAAAACAGCTTTCACCAGGTTGCTGATAGCGTGTGCGAAGCAATGTAAAACGGCGATATTTGGGAAGCGAGGTGCCAATATACGGCGTGCACGACTGCATTGGCCGGCATTGTCAGTCACAACTGCACCTACTTTCCACTCTGATGCCGAAAGCTCGTCAATCACCCCTTCCATCTGCTCGGCAATTGCAAGCATCTCAATAGTATCAATCAATCAACACACAGGGCGCTCGACTGTGTGAACGCATCCATTGCCGAGGCTGTTCAACCTCGCAACGACTGGGATATATATTGGCGCCGTTTAGAATGCTTCGAAATAAGCCTTCAGACACGCAAGGATCAGATCGAGTCGTTCCTCCACCACACCGACCTTCTCGATCTTGGCGATCCGCTGGATAATATGGATAGTAATGAAGACATCGAGCTCCAATAGATGGCTGAAGCACCGGGTTGCTCCAGTACTAGCAATTATTCCGAAATTTTATTTACATTTTACTAATCAGAAGCATTCAATCTTAGCGTACGAAATCCTAAAACATCCTCATCTAAATTTTTTTCAATCTCGCCCAAATCTTGATGCATATCTGGAACTGGTCGCGTCTCGAATGGCAATGGTCCTACAGGATTTAAGGTACCGTCGGCCATCCAGCCGCAGTGTTTAAGTACTCGGGCCATGCTGACCCTTTCGAAGCGCCGGAACGTCTCCATGATGAAAGGCATCAAATCACGATCACTGGACTCCACGTAAAAGCACCAAAACGCTTTTTTCGCGTAGCCAACATGAATTCAATGGGATTGAAAAACGGCAATAACCAGGAAGAAAAATCGGCAATTCAAATGCTTCTAAGATAGTGCATGATTTCAGGATGTCGGTGGATGGATGCCCCATCACGTATCCACACCGAATTTGCCTTGGGTAAGGTCGAGCCCCCGCTCTCTTGAAATACGCAAAATCTTGACAACATCGCACGAAATATATACGGTCAAAAGTCGCCACCGTGTTGTAGTAATCAATGGCGCCGTCGATATTAATGAAAGCAAGCAACTAGACCCTCGGCTTCCGTTGAAACTCACCGCGAATTGCCACCTTATGCCCTCGAAGAGCGTAACCACGCTTCCGTTGAAACTCACCGCGAATTGCCACCTTATGCCCTCGAAGAGCGTAACCCGCTTCCGCAACATTCTCCTGTTGTCGAACGATCTTCGTCCGAGCAACGGCAAGATGCGTGAGGCAGCGGACGAGCGTTTTACAGTCAAAATCCGTCTGATTGTACGGGCGAGCTGCGGCTCATCGCCTCGCTGGGAGAAACGAAGGGAGAAACGAAGGACGAAATGAGTGCTTTTTACGTTTTTGAGCACCATGGCGGCGGAAGAGACACCTCGTTTGGAATTGCTTTTCCAAGTCACATTATTAAGCTAAACATCCACAGCACCGTGCTGGGACAACAAAAGGATGGTATACTGGCTCTTACCGATGGGACTTACAAGCTACACTTCGATGAATGAACTCAAGTAAACTTTGGGACATTCAG
The DNA here is from genome assembly GCF_000142945.1 of Phytophthora infestans T30-4. NCBI lineage: Eukaryota > Oomycota > Peronosporomycetes > Peronosporales > Peronosporaceae > Phytophthora > Phytophthora infestans. Next base: position 1,532,282 of record NW_003303736.1, on the reverse strand, counting down.
AGCTAATTATGTGCGTGGGGGGCTACTTTAAATATTACGCTCCGCAAACGTTTTTGTTTACCCGCACGCAAAGTGGTTACATCACGCAAAGACTGGCTAACAATTTGCTGAATTGGATTAACTTATGTGTTAAAGTGGAAGGAAGACGGACACGTCGCGTACGCTGACTGATTTAAATACACATGCGTATCACCGCCGTGGGCTGCTGGTTTGTGCGTGCAGCCTTGTCGGTTTAAGGAATCCTCCCTCTTTGAACCCGCCGGAATGTTTTCATCGAGCCATTAGGCTCGCTGATCGCAAACATGGCGACGACCCTTAATAGCTCACTATCTGGAAATGATCGTGTAGCTGAGATGGATCAAGCGCCGAGTGCGCTGCATCATTATGAAGAACGTTTGCACTAATATGTTAGTTTTGCGATCACTTTAGCATAAAACATGTGTACGGCGGCACGACCAATCGTAATTGAGTGCTTCGTCCGAACGTGATTGCTACTGGATCTAAACAAAGTCATCTCCGTATGTGTAAACAATCGTACGAGCCATCGCCTACAACGGACGTAACTACGTTTCAGCGGGCTGCATCATTAGACGGGGTCTCTGTCACTCCCGCTCGAGTCAAGCGCTTTACGGAGTCTACCGAAAATAGTCTTTCCCGAGATAAGCCCATTTCCGATGCACTGCTTCTCTTTATGTCGCTACATATCGTCGCTGCTCACGGCGAAACCCCGACACAAACTAACTTGGCTCTCAAATAGGGTAAATCATAATTACAATGTGTGCATTAATTCATCATTTCAAACGTGATATTAGTATTTTATATTACTTGTAGATTGATTCTACTAGATTTTGCTACTCGTACACTGCAATAAAGCCCGCCAAAGTGGCGGGATCTGCAAGCGTTGCTGTCAACGTTGTTCTTACTCAGAAACTCAGCGTGGAATACGACCCACAAACCATACCTACCCGTCGTCTACCATGGTGAAAGCCCAAATCTCACGAAGCTCTTGTACTAGATACTAGGGATGAGCACATTTTCAGTGCTAGAAAAGCTCATCGCAATACTTACGAAGGCTACAGGGGGATGTTTTCACTGATCGATCTTGCACAAGCTCGAAGAGGCTGGCGACGGCAAGATGAAACGCGAGCACATCGTTGGGCAGGTGAATGCATGGCAGCTGGAATCACCATTACAAGTGGATGCGCAAGTACGTACGTGCTTAAAAAGTGTTCCTGATCTCAAATCCTGCTGCGTTCTTGCAGGCTCCGTTACAATCACTTCCGACACCGCCGGGGTGTTGGAAGTCCATTTCCATGGACTTTGTATTCGGTCTTCCGCCTCTAATCAATGTCATCACATGGATCTAAATATCCAAGCCACCTGTGATGCATCGTGTAGCTTTTTTTAATTCTCTGTCACTACCCATGGCAAAAAAATGATGTGTGGGCGTTGAAAAGGACACATCTAACCGAATGTATGAAAACACTTAGTAGCGGATGCCTGACCTTGTGGTCTTCGTTGTCGACGTGGTGCTCCGGCATTATGGAATGTTACTCCAAATTGTGTTAGACCGTGCTCCACGCTTCAAAGCGCATTTTTGACATGACGTATTTACATTTCTTGGCACACAATTGTCGCTGTTGATGCCGGATCACGCATACAGGCTGGCAGACTGAGCGCGCGATTCGCGTGCTCGACGACGTGCGGAAGCGCTACACACACTCGTTTCCACCGTAGAGCGACTGCTTGTCGATGGTGGAGCTTGTCATCAACAGATTGGTGCATACAAGGGGGATCTACGGCTGCGTCGAACCAGCCGCAGAGTAGTACATATTTCGAAGCGGTATCAGCAGTGACGACGCGACGAGAAGCGTCTCATTTCCGGACCAAGCGTCTTGTTTGTTGTTACAAGACGGTGGCACAAAATGATGTATCGACGCCCAGCTCGAGCACAGCGAGCAAGAAGACTTCTGTACCGGGTGCAGACAGCGAGCAAGCCTAGCCTGCTGCGGAGAAGGTAATCATGCTGAACAAATAATCAGCAATGTCAACCACTGAGCTTTGTCCGGCGCCGACATGCCATGATACGGTTTGTCCACAGAGTTTGTTTTGTAGATAGACAGTAGCTTAATGCAGCCACTGTCGGCAGAGGAAACAACAACGAGTTTAAAAGAGATTCATTAGCTCTGCTAGTTACACAGAACCTGCCTAGACTTGCGGTCGGGTTTTTGAGCAATCATACTTGTTCTGCGCTTCATCAGTCTGTTCACGGTGCTTCAACGGTATGGCAACGCGTATAAGCTAGACATACCGTCCAGCATGCGACTCCATTCGACTATTTACGTTAGGGTATGAAGCCATATGAGCAGCTCGAGTCATCTAACCTTGACGTCTCAAAGAGGACGACGAAGCGGTCGCGCAGCCTTGCCAGGTCCGATCCAAGTGCGACTTGGATGTCCAAAGCGGTCTGAAATCCATGGGGACGTCGCCAATGTCAGACCCATCATCCATGGGCATACTGCCGCCAGTGTTCAGCACTCACGAGCTCTTCATGACGACAGAATGGGTGTCAATCGTGGTTTGCGCACGCTTCTGCAGTTGCAGCGTAGAATTGGGCGATAGAGAGCTTCTCTTCTGTCGCTGGCGTGTCTACTCGTGTAGACACGGACATTGTAGCGCATGCGAATTCAGCCACATTTGCTGGCGTCTTTGTTGGCGAGCTTATTCCGCAATGATCTCGAGTTTCCGAAGAATTGTCATTTTGTTTTATTGACTTGTTAAGACTAGCACGTCTTATCTTAACGAGAAGGGGGGGGGGTAACGGAGCTACACTCAAGTGGCTTCATGGAGCGATTTGACTATGACGAGAGGTTTCACGCTAATGTGCGACACACCAATGACTAAATTGGCAGACCACTGATCTGCATGCATTAAGAGGCCCCATTAGATGACGGGCGACGGCTAGTCAATTACAATTGCAGGATTCTGCCAGCCACTCGTTGACAAAGACCGAGCAGCAGTTATATGATAAAACCAAACCAAATACACAAAAGTAATAAACAGCTCTCATTTTACGGTAAATCGGCCTTTGCTATCTTATTTAAGCAAATAAATACTTACGAGTTGTAAGTTTAGCTAATCTAAGTACGCTACTTCGCTAGCGGGAGTGGGCAGACAGTAGGCCCATTACACCACTTTATATATTCGAATTTAACTCCAGTGCTTTATGAGCAACAGCTCAAGCAATATCCCGTTTACATGTATAACTGCGAAACAAGTTTTATTCTCATTGCCTACTATCCCACCATAGCTAATTTCCTGGTAGTTTGTAAATTTCTCGACTGTGTATAAAGAGCAAAGAAATAGTAAAGAAAAGCAAAATTGAGTGAAAAAAGATCAACTTCGACATTTTCGCGGATAAGCTTTTAGGTTACGCACAGCAGCGTACTCATAAAAACAAAGTTGCGATAACTCAAAAGGTTTCTCAAAATCCTGTTTCCGATATTTCTCATCATATCTAGAGCACGTTGAACTACAGGTTAGAATATTGTCGTTGAATTGACTAGCCGAGTGCCGCCGCTACGCGGCGGGTAAGAATGAATGTCGCTCCTTGTATTTTGCCTCCGTTCCGCTCGCCACGGGCTCGCTTCACTACTCGCACGGTAGGGTGGCAGATTGTGGCTCAGGCGGGCCCAAAGGCCCGCAGGGTTGCAGAAGGTGCCGATATGGGCCGCCTCGCTGCGCTCGGCAGCTTTTAGGCCAATCGGGGCCACCTTCGCTGCGCTCGACAGCCAGTAGGAATATTTAAATTATTTTATCCAATGATTTGTCCGGAAAAGCGTGACAGGCACGACAATTTAGTGTGACGGACAGACAGGTTGCTGCAGTAGATGTTCAAGACTAAGCGCTCTGGGCGCCCGCTCCGCGGACGCTAGAGCATGGTTGGTTGGTGTAGTGCGGGCTGACCACCTCCGCTGCGCTGCGGTGTGCTTAGCGTTTCTACGTACAGCAAAGTAACATATAGTACATGTATACTGTGTTCTACTTATATTACGCTCCAAAACAACACCGCACAGTATCCTGAGTGCTCACATGTTATGGTAGATATGACCAGGGTTTAGCATGATCTGCAAGATGAGCACCATCTTACCCGGGAAGGTTTTGTCTACAATCGCATTTGAGCGCATAGCTCCTAAAATGACACGAATCGGAGGCGTGCGTGGCTGCAAAGCTAACAAATGCTGTTCAGAAGACATGTTAGCATCAGTGATGATTCAAATTGGCATAGACTGGTGAGGAATCCCAGTTTAGCTGGAGTAAATACGCCTTCTCACACATATTACCCATCTGCACGTCATCGCCGTGAGGCAGTCGACACATATCATCGATTGCGACGGTCGAATAGAGAAATGTTAATCAGCTCCTCGCGCGAAGTATCTTTTAAGATAGGTAGTATTTGCCGATGGTCGCCACAAATCTCAATATTATGCTTTGAAAATATTCTGCTGAGCTGGTTGTGATGTTACTGAAGGGTATTTCCACTATCTTCCGCATGCATTGATCTTACTTGCATAGATGACGTACTTTCTGACTTATTTGCATAGCTACTGACTGACAGAGTGGCGTAAATCCTTTCCAACTGACATTATACTGGGTCCGATATGTACGACAAACATACGAAGAAATACGGCTGTAGGCAGAGTATCAGATCGCAGTGATGGCTAGACTTGAATTGAATAATAGTTCATGTACATTAGATGGAGTACTTTCGCTGCCTACTTATCAGCTCGGCGTGCTATTTGATGTGTCCGTGCATATATCGCAAGGTCGTTAATGAGTGTATTTGCCACGCGCTCGTGAAAGCCCAACCTATGTATGGGGTCACTGTTTCTTTATCGGGACTTTTGCGTCGTCGTGCTAGCTTTCTGTGCTTACGCTATTGGTGTATCAGTCTGTATAATCAAGCAGGTCACTAACTGGACACAGGCCATTCCGCAGCGATACAGGTATGCTGAACGCGCATCTGTTAGCAGTAGCCAACGCGATATATACGCGCGAGGCGGGTACACCTTATAGTCATCCGCGACTCAACCGAGCTCTCATCTCGGCAATTATGAACAGGACACTAAAGTACAATATTGCATTCAGACACATCGCCTTGCCACGTCCATCTGTACGGTATGCACTGCCACGCAGTGGTAGTATCTATGTAAACAGCAACTTATTCGTCGCACGTAGTTTCCACTCAATACTGTGGTTTTAATTGTGAGCGCCAATTAGTGCAATATACGCTATAAGAGCTGATGGTACAGATAGCATGGTTTTGCGTGTGCCCACGTGAGCGAGTGTACGTGCCATCTACGGTGATGCGTATGCGGATAGGAACCACCAAATTGCAGCGGTGCACAGTTGATTCCATGTTCTAATTATTTATGAAGCGCGCTACGCTCTGTAGGTGCGTCAACACCATAGTCCGCTTACCGTATGTGCGGCTCTAAGCCTCGCACCGTGAGCCAGTATACCAAAACAAAAAAAAGTAGGAAAATGGGGCCATAAAGGGTATATTTACCATTACTTGCTCTTCTGCTGCTTCTTTTGCTCGATGTACTTGGCGTTTCGGGCGGTCAGCTTGCGAGGGCGGCTGCGCCTCTTTTTCTTCTTTGGGTACCAGTCTCTCCTTCTTGACGTTTGACAGGCTTCCCTGGCGGCGGACTTCGGCCGACTCAGGTGGTGGGGGCTTTTCCTCCCAGAACTTAACCGCTTTTGGGCCGTTCTCGCAGGCAATACAGCGCCGCACGATGTCCCGCCCGCTGATTGTACGGAATGCGTAACCGTACTGCAGCTTCCCGCAACCGACGCAGCGCGCCCGGGCATCCGTCGTAGACCGCTGCGGGTTCAGCAGAAGCGGGTCAATCTTCGCCTCGCATTGCTTGCACGTAGGGCCCACAACTGTGAGTAAGTTAGCAAAATATATTGCTCTAACCAATTACTTGCGTCCAAATATTAGCCAATAGCACGGTACTGTAAGGGTGGAATTTATTCATTAGGCAAAATACTAAAATGTTTTATACTATTACTATTTGGCTTTGCTTTCATATTAATATTATCAGATTTATAAACAAATATATACTTTACATGCAATATAAATTGACGGACTTCGCGTTGTACAGCAGCGTGTAGCCACTGTTCTCCATGACCGCTTGCCGTGGTTGCCCTTCCACCACTGCGGGGAGCTGATGGAGTTCCCCGCACGATAGATAAACAATTATCTATCGTGCGCGCATGCATTCGTCGGGTGCAGTGCACGGGAGCAGATAGCGCAATGACCGTGCAGCCGCGCGCCTTCATTGCACGGTGGCAGTGGTGAGTGCCAGGTGACGTAAAAAAATATATATATATTCGCAAAGTCCCTACAAAAAGCGCTGGTCGTGAAGCCTACTTTAGTATTAAAAAATACTATCGTCTACTTTAGAAAGTCTGTGGAAAAAAGCATCGCCGAGCTCTTACAAATGCGGCCTGTGAAGCTTATATTAGTAATATTAATACTATTAATATCGTATATAACATCCCTGAGCTCTTACAAAATACTGGTCTGTGAAGTCTACATTAATAATAATAAATATCTCTATTTGAAAAGTGCGCAGAGCGCTTAGAAAATAAAGTGGTTACTGTGCCCGATTTGCAGTACATACGACAGGTTTTGCGTAGCTAAATGTAGATAATCAATCATCTGCGCAGCTCGCCTGGCTGTTTGCAGCCAATCGATGCGTTTCGTGCTCGGCAAAAATGTTTACCTTACGTCCAATCGCGAGGGAGAGAGGCGGTCTGATCGTGCGACAGATCCAGTCAGTGTCGCAGGTCGGCAGGTATTGCCCAATCAGGGCGCGAGTTAATTGTGTAACGCTTTTGGATATATTTGTAATTTTGGCATAGTTAGGTCGAGTCAGAAAGGTAGGCGCGGTCGGTACGATGGGAAGAAACTGTATCAGACAGGCCGGGTGTAGCCATGCGAAAAGGCAGGCAAAAGCAGGAAGAGAGGAAAGCGACGGACTGATTGACAGACGGACGGACGGACAGGCTGCAAGTTTAGGTGGCGGGAAACTAGCGCTCTGGGCGCCCGCTCCGCGGACGCTAGGGCATGGTTGGTTGGTGTAGTGCGGGCTGACCACCTCCGCTGCGCTGCGGTGTGCTTAGCGTTTCTACGTACAGCAAAGTAGCATATAGTACATGTATACTGTGTTCTACTTATATTACGCTCCAAAACAACACCGCACAGTATCCTGAGTGCTCACATGTTATGGTAGATATGACCAGGGTTTAACATGATCTGCAAGATGAGCACCATCTTACTCGGGAAGGTTTTGTCTATAATCGCATTTGAGCGCATAGCTCCTAAAATGACACGAATCGGAGGCGTGCGTGGCTGCAAAGCTAACCAAATGCTGTTCAGAAAGACATGTTAGCATCAGTGATGATTCAAATTGGCATAGACTGGTGAGGGAATCCCAGGTTTAGCTGGAGTAAATACGCCTTCTCACACATATTACCCATCTGCACGTCATCGCCGTGAGGCAGTCGACACATATCATCGATTGCGACGGTCGAATAGAGAAATGTTAATCAGCTCCTCGCGCAAAGTATCTTTTAAGATAGGTAGTATTTGCCGATGGTCGCCACAAATCTCAATATTATGCTTTGAAATTATTCTGCTGAGCTGTTTGTGATGTTACTGAAGGGTATTTCCACTATCTTCCGCATGCATTGATCTTACTTGCATAGCTGACGTACTTTCTGACTTATTTGCATAGCTACTGACTGACAGAGTGGCGTAAATCCTTTCCAACTGACATTATACTGGGTCCGATATGTACGACAAACATACGAAGAAATATGGCTGTAGGCAGAGTATCAGATCGCAGTGATGGCTAGACTTGAATTGAATAATAGTTCATGTACATTAGATGGAGTACTTTCGCTGCCTACTTATCAGCTCGGCGTGCTATTTGATGTGTCCGTGCATATATCGCAAGGTCGTTAATGAGTGTATTTGCCACGCGCTCGTGAAAGCCCAACCTATGTATGGGGTCACTGTTTCTTTATCGGGACTTTTGCGTCGTCGTGCTAGCTTTCTGTGCTTACGCTATTGGTGTATCAGTCTGTATAATCAAGCAGGTCACTAACTGGGCACAGGCCATTCCGCAGCGATACTGGTATGCTGAACGCGCATCTGTTAGCAGTAGCCAACGCGATATATACGCGCGAGGCGGGTACACCTTATAGTCATCCGCGACTCAACCGAGCTCTCATCTCGGCAATTATGAACAGGACACTAAAGTACAATATTGCATTCAGACACATCGCCTTGCCACGTCCATCTGTACGGTATGCACTGCCACGCAGTGGTAGTATCTATGTAAACAGCAACTTATTCGTCGCACGTAGTTCCCACTCAATACTGTGGTTTAAATTGTGAGCGCCAATTAGTGCAATATACGCTATAAGAGCTGATGGTACAGATAGCATGGTTTTGCGTGTGCCCACGTGAGCGAGTGTACGTGCCATCTACGGAGATGCGTATGCGGATAGGAACCACCAAATTGCAGCGGTGCACAGTTGATTCCATGTTCTAATTATTTATGAAGCGCGCTACGCTCTGTAGGTGCGTCAACACCATAGTCAGCTTACTATATGTGCGGCTCCAAGCCTCGCACCGTGAGCCAGTATACCAAAACAAAAATAGGTAGGAAAATGGGGGCATAAAGGGTATATTTACCATTACTTGCTCTTCTGCTGCTTCTTTTGCTCGATGTACTTGGCCAGCTTGCGAGGGCGGCTGCGCCTCTTTTTCTTCTTGGGGTACCAGTCTCTCCTTTCTTGACGTTTGACAGGCTTCCCTGGGCGGCGGACTTCGGCCGACTCAGTGATGTGGGCTTTTTCCTCCCAGAACTTAACCGCTTTTGGGCCGTCTCGCAAGGCAATACAGCGCCGCACGATGTCCCGCCCGCTGATTGTACGGAAT